>NW_001914858.1:4446461-4646251 GCF_000226545.1 Podospora anserina S mat+
CTTTTATTTATTTATCCGGTTAAAATAATTCTTTTAAATTAATATACGGGTAAAAGTAATAACGAAGGAAACCGTTTTTAATAATATTTTAAAAGAATTTAATATAGTATTATATAAATAATAATAAAAGTTTTTATTATAAATATAGTATTAAAATAATTTGTTAAAATAAGGTCGTTAAGAGCTCTGTACTATAGAGGTCTTAGGAAGGGGAAGTAATTACTTAAGGTCTTAGCGAGTTTCGGACTATACTGCTAAATATAACGATATGGTTATCGAAGGAAGAAAGTATAATAGGAATTTCCTATAAATATAGAGAAAAGTATATTAAAATATTATAGTTTTATATAAAGTATTGTAAATAATTAATTTATTTAATTAATTTAACTTATTATTTTTCTTTTTAAAAAGAAAAAAGTAAGAAAATTATTACGATTAAAAAAAGGCTCTTTATAAATACCTAAATTTCTTTATTATCCTTATCGTTCCCTATCGCTCGGTAACCCTAGTGGCTTAGATCTCTAGTTCGGTAAGGTTATAAAGTAATAAGCTTGCTAATAAGACGCTCGTATTACTTATAAAGCTTTTCGTGGCTTAACCTCGTAGCCGATAAGATACTCGTATTGCTTATGAGGCTTCTTATACCACGGTCTTATTACTCGGAGGTCCGGTGAGGAATCCTAGGAGTTTAAAAGCGCTCGAGCCTCTATAAGCGAGCCGTTAAGAGCTTAAGGGCGAGCCGCTGTGGGCGAGCCGTTGGGAACGCGAGTGGGGGAGCTGTTGGGAGCAATATGGGCGCAGAATTCCATAAACAAGTGCTGTAAAATCCATGAATAAATGCTGCATTTTAACATATAGTATTAACTAGGCTATTAAAAGATAAGAAGGAAGATTTATAAAGAAAAGAGGGGAAACGAAAAAAATATATATAATCGATAAAACTAAGCTAACGGGACGTTAACCTAAAGGAGGGGTATTATATTACGGACCTAATATAAGTAGGGAGCGCGGGGCGCAACTATTTAACTATTGGAACGGAAAAATAAAGAAGTCGGATTATTATTAATATTAAAAGTAATAATTAAAATTATTATTAGCCTTCGATAAACGATAAGTAATAATTAATATTATTATTAATAATAATAGTAATAAACCGGTCTATATATACGGAGGAATTAATTAATATAAATAAATAGTTCCGTAATATATAATTTATAATTATATTTACGGTATTTTATATTTATATTAAAATATTTTATTATATATTATTTAGCTATACTAAACTAATTATTAGAAGTTACCTTTAACCCGTATCCCTTTTAGAGGTTCTATATAGGGGTTCGTTACAATAGTGTATAATAAAATATTTTAATATAAATATAAAATACCGTAAATATAAACTATAAATTATATATTGCGGAACTATTTATTTATATTAGTTAGTTCTTCTGTATATATA
The DNA here is from genome assembly GCF_000226545.1 of Podospora anserina S mat+. Lineage (NCBI taxonomy): Eukaryota > Fungi > Ascomycota > Sordariomycetes > Sordariales > Podosporaceae > Podospora > Podospora anserina. The sequence continues at coordinate 4,447,921 of NW_001914858.1, forward strand.
GACCGGTTTATTACTATTATTACTAGTAATAATATCGATTATCACTTATAGTTTACCGAAAGCTAGTAATAATCGTGATTATTACCCTTAGCACTAGTAATAATCCGACTTCCCCACGTTTCCGTTCCAGTAGTTGGACGGTCGCGCCCCGCGCTCCCTACTTATGTCAGATCCGTGACACAGAAGCTGTATTTTAATATCTTTTTTACTATTATAATTAATAGTAATTTAACGATATTAATCTATTATAGTTATATAAATACACAGATTTTTTATATTAATTAAAATTTAATAATTTTTAATAATCAAATACTTTTCCGGAGCTAATTATTACAATCGTGGATGAAGAGCTAACGTACGGGGCGCGGGACGCTCCTAGCTAATCATTACTGACTTATCGAAAGTGGAGCGACGGGATCACGATGAGCGTAGTAAACCACAGGAAGGAAAGGTAATCCAGATCACCTTTAGGGGGAACGTGATCCAAGTGATCTACGGGTCTATATATACGGAGGAACTAGATAGCTGGTAGATAGTTCCGCAGTATGCAATACAAGTCACATTCGTTGGTATCAGACTATTGTGATTGAGACAAGCCATTGTTGTGCACTGTTTAGCTGCACCGAACCATTTGTCTAGAAGCACCTTGAACTGAGTATCCCTCTCAGAGGTTCTGGATCGGGGTTCGTCACATGAAGTCCATATCCTCTCGGGCTGTTTTTAATTGGGTATCGGTCATAAAATACAGGCAGCCCTAGAAGGTGAGGACCACAGCCAGTAACAGAATATTCTTTCGCTCTCTCTCTCACTCTCTCACACACACACTCTTTTAGTCTCCCATGAATGCTTGCCTTCCTCTCAACCCACAACTACGCTTTTCAACCTTGTTCAAACAACTTACCATCCATCAATCCTCAAGCCCCCATGTTCTACAATATCAAACAGGATATACAAGAAAATGCAGTGAAGGGAAAAAAAGGCTTTAAATGCAACCCCCTGACTCCAGGTATAAGCGCAAAGCAAAGATAACCGCTCGCATCTTACCCCATGTACGCCAATTCGCCAAATGACATCGCCTATGTCGCTCTCGCCAGAAAGCAAACGCCAGCCAGGAGTGCCATCCACAACATAGATATAATACCCACCATCCTACCCCAAATAAACCAAAAATAAATGACCACAGGGGAATCTGAAAGCACAGGAAACAAATGAGAAAATACAAGAGCAATGACAAGCAAGTCTTGCAAAGTCTTACCCCACAGCCAACGTCGAATCCAATACCGAATTCAAGAAATCGCCATCTGCCGGGTCGGCTCCCTCCCACCAAAGATCGTTGTCGATATCCATGGCATCTGGCCCGTGACCATGCCCTCCTATTCCATTTGTAAGTGGTGGGTCTGTGGTTGCCGTGGCCAGGGCTTTGCTGCCACCAGCTGCTGTTGGTAATGGTATTAACGACGGCATTCCGTTCACCATTGTCGTCGTGCCGCCCATCTCGACATCCTCATCGTCGATTTCGCCTAATATCCTTCCACCTTCCTTCTTGATATACGTGTAAGATTCCCAATCTTCCAACTCTCCTTCTCGGTAGTCGTTGACAATCGTTTTCACTATTGTCGGGAAGTTTGCCATTCCACAGTCGCCCACATCCAACGCCAACCTCAAATCTGTCATTCCAAGAGGTCCTCTTTCGCTCGCAGCTTTGGCTTCGATCGGCAACAGCCCGCTCTTGTCCCTGGTCAGCTCTCCCCTTTGGAAGGCTTCTTCTTCCTTTGCCAGTTGCTTCTTGTATTTGTGCGTCTGAACCCATGCACCCCCTGGCCCAAAGCCAGCATTTCCAGAGTCGCCGGGTCCGTTGCTGCGAGTACGACTGAATACCTGCGTAAGAACTTCTTTTATAAACGTGTCGGTGGCGATAGACATGAACTGGGCGGCTTCTGGCGCGTGGCCGGAGACGAGACCAGATTCATAGCAAAAGGGCAACATGCGGGCTTCGATACTAGATACGTCAGGGAATTCGCCAGACTCGACGGCAAGAGGTTGGGCAAAGCGTTTTCGGATCTCGAGGTCAAAGTCTACACGCTGTTAGTGAAGAGTCAAATAAGGGGTAAGGAAGGGGTACATACTCATGCGACTGAGACCCCCTGCTGCGCTTGCTGGTACCTCGGTGGTCTTGGCAGGTTTGATGCGGCTCTGGTCTGTAAATACATCTGCCAAGGAGTTGAATGGGTCGAACTAGATAAATGGTCAGTAACTCCAGCGTGGATAGCCGTGGTCGTAAGAAGGCTTACATCGTTTTGTACAATGTCCTTGATCCTCCGCCTGTCTCGTGCCGGCAACTGCATGACCTCCCCCTTTAACCTCCTTTCGGCAGCATCACCAGACACGGGCTTGTTGCCTGCCGTGGTGGACGGCTTGTCATTGGCACTGACCCAGGGCGCAAGGCCCTGGTCGGGCATCTCCCTCGTGACATTTCCATAGATGGCAGCAATGAGCTGGTTATGTAGATGTTCTCTTTGTCCGTCAGGGGAAGCTAATATTGGGTCTATGCGCTCGCTGAACTCGGCTTGATTGAGGCGGCCTGTATGTAAACATGGTCAGCAAGTTTGGCCCGGCATGTATGATGCAGAGCCGCTGGCGCATACCGATCAGGAAGTTTGTGATTGTTTCTTTGTAAATAACCCATTGTTCGGGGCCAATGGTGGACTTTAACTGCGTGTATATCGGCTCGAGGTCTATGCGGGCGGGTATAAGCTGGCTCGTTTTGGGAGTCTTGTGCAGCGATGGGGCCGAGACATTGATGGATTTGTTGGCGAGAATGGGGGTAGAGACGCTGATGGAAGGCCGGCTCAGGGCGGCGGGGTCGATGTCGACCATGGTGGTGTGGCCAGCCTTGGAGTTGTAGATGTACAGATATGGCTGGAGCAATCCTGATCCGGAGGCGCGAAAGAGAGAAAGGAGCAGGGTTCAGTTTCGTCGCGCGCGAAATGCACAGTGGTCGCGACGTGAAGCGGCAGTCATTTGCGCATCAAAATGAAGGCCAGACTCATGCGATCGCGGATCCGCAGTCAGAGTGATGGACTTGGCATGGTGTCGCCTTGGAATGGATGGTGTTGTCGTCGGTCAGCCAAACTTGATGGTGGTCAGGTCCTCGGTTGCTCAGTGTCTGTAGTTGAATTTTGCGGGGCCTCTCAGTAACAGAGTTGCGGCGGGTGTAGTTGTAGGCCCTGGCCCCAGTCCCAGGGCAGCTTTGTACCGTTCTTGGCAGCCCTTTTACACTGGACGACGACCCCTCGTCATGTCCTGTCTTGTATACTAGGTCGCGTCCAATCCACCAATACTCAAGTCAATAATGCAGCACTAAACATCACCACCGCCTACAAAAGAGCTTGATTGCGAACGGCACTGGGTTGACATTGACACAATGCAACCATGTCTCACGCCCCGCGCAATCGAATCTCGAATGCAATCGACAGTCTGATCACCCACCTGGTGCCTAGCAACCCCCACGACGACGAGCAGACAGCTCAAGAGAGGCATGATGCTTGCTTTGAGCTTGTCCGGGCCATTTTTGAGCGGTGAGCATTTTTCATCTGATACTCTTTTGGCCTAGACAAAGCTAATTAGAAAGCAACAGGCCTAATTCTCCCTCGATATCGGCCGACGTAAACCATGCTTCGGACCTCATCAAGCGGAAGCTCATACACAGCAACCCTAGCCAGGCCCTACGCTTCTCCAACCTCTATACCCGACTTTTGTCACTGCCAGTCCTGAACCAAAAATGGGCCATTTTATATCTCCTATATCAGCTCTCTGACTCGCCTGATCCCAATGAGCCTCCACCACCACCAAGGCAGCCAGCAGCACCACATGGGTTGACATCGCGGGAGCCAAGCTTCCGGGACCGAGAACTTCAAGCGCAGATCCTTCGGGAGCAGGAAGAGAACCAGGTAGAGGCAGAGAACTACCAAGGGCCAGTACCGGCAGAGCCAAGTTTCCGAGAGCCAGCTTCTCGTGAGCCAAACTTCCGTGAATCAGTAGCACAGCGGGCGGCGGGACGAGCAACAGGCCGGTCGACGGCAACAGCAGAGTCAAAAACGTCGACACCCGCACCACCACTGGTATCAGAAGAAGAGGCTGTAAACAATGTGTTTGCCCCAGGTGGTTTGAAAAAGCTCCCAACCGAAAGGCCACGGCGAAACACCAATGCCGAAGAAGCTCGCTCGCAGCCTGGTGCGGTAGACGGATCTACCAAGAAGAGCACAAGGGACGTTTCAATCAAGTCAAACTTGCTCGCAGACAACTCATTGGAGTTTGAGCCTTCTGAGATGGGTCTGTTGAGAGACCTTCCTTTCACTCTTCAGGGATTATCATCAACAACTCTTCCCTTCACCAGGGATACTGTTTTGAAACTGCCGCCAACTTTGCCGCTACCAATAGTGTCACTGTTGCACACTTTGGCCGAGCCTTCATTATTATATCGAGGGCTTGCAAATTTTGTCAAGTCACCAGCAAAGGGGTTACTCGGCCAGAGCTTGCGGGCAGCCATCAACAATGAGCTTCGGTCATATCTCACTCTTGTGGCAACGCTGGAGGCGCAGATTCGACGGGCATTGTCATCCCTTGATGAGGCAGCACCACGAGGCGGCATCGGGAAAGCCGGTGTCACGTTGAAGAGATGCGTTGTTTGGACGAGAGAGGCGACCATGGGCTTGCGGCTGATGTCTTTGATATCAGAGGAGAGTTATAGTAAACAAGGCGGACAACTGATCAGTCTGATTCACGGCTTTTCTACCTCTCATGGTGACCCCGTGGTGGCTGCTTTTGCTGAACGCTTGCTGGCCGACGTCACCCGGCCGTTTTACGACATTCTTCGGCGTTGGATATACGACGGTGAGCTATCGGATCCCCATCTGGAGTTCTTCGTCCGCGAACAAAACCCCAACAATGAGAAACAAAACGAGTCCAAGGCCAAAGGCCAAGCTAGTGTGTGGAACTCCAAGTACGAAGTCGTCGACGCCATGGTACCCAGTATCATGACCCCCGACTTTGCCCAAAAGGTCTTTTTGATTGGAAAGTCCCTCAACTTCATCCGCCACAGCTGCGGCGACAGCCAGTGGGTCGACGCCTATAGCAAAACCTCGTCAAAGGAGCTCAAGTACGGCGACACGGCCACGCTCGAGAAGTGGATCGACGACGCCTACAAGACCACCATGCAGCGCCTCATGACGCTCATGAACACCCGCTTCCGTCTGTTTGACCACCTCCAAGCCCTGAAGAACTATATCCTTCTCGGCCAGGGCGACTTTATCGCCTTGCTGATGGAATCCCTCGCCGCGAACCTCGACCGCCCAGCTGGCGCACAATACCGCCACACCCTCACTGCCCAGCTCGAACACGCCATCCGCGGCTCCAACGCCCAGTATGATTCCGACGAGGTCCTCCGCCGCCTAGACGCCCGTATGCTTCAACTGAGCCACGGCGATATTGGCTGGGATTGTTTCACGCTCGAATACAAAATCGATGCCCCTGTCGATGTGGTAGTCACCGAATGGGGAAACCGTCAGTACCTCAAAGTCTTCAACTTTCTCTGGCGGATCAAACGCGTCGAGTTTGCTCTGGCATCCACCTGGAGAAAATGCATGACGGGCGCGAGGGGAGTGCTGCAATCCAACGACGAGACAGTCCTCCAGACGTGGAAATCCACCAGGGGAACTCTCGCGGAGATGATCCATTTTGTTGGTCAACTGCAATACTACATTTTATTTGAAGTCATCGAGTCCAGCTGGGGGGAGCTGCAGGAGAACATCCGAAAAGAAGACTGCACACTGGATGACTTGATCACGGCTCACACCAAGTACCTCACCTCCATCACCCACAAAGGACTTCTCGGTGCCCGCCGGAGACAGCACCACGACGCGCAAAAGGAAGCCGCCTCGTTGGGCCGTGACGCATCAGAAGTTGAAGACCGCAACTCGTACATGGTGCAGCTGTCGCTCCTGCTGCGAAACATGCTCGACTACAGAGACAGCGTGGACGGGTTATACTCGTGGTCGGTGTCTGACTTTACCCGCAGACAAGAAGTCGACACGGTCTCGCTGCTGCGAAAACACCGGCCCAATTCGGGAGACATGGAGAGTTCTGTCGGGCCGGACGATCCCTTTTTTGGTTCTGCCGGGGGAGTGGGAGGGAACAACAATATTAAGAGCGAGTTCCCCGCGCTGCAGGAACGGCTGAAGCAGTTAGGGGTGAGTTTCAGGCAGAGGCTGCAGATCTTGCTGGGGGATCTGGCGTATCAGCCTGATGTGGACATGCGCTTCCTGGGGGTGTCGATGAACTTTAATGATGTGTATCAGCCGGTTAGGAGGAAGAGTGGGAAGGCTGGGGCTGGGGGGAGTGGTGTTTCGGCTGGTGGTGGGGAGAAACAACAACAGCAGCAGCAGCAGCAGGGAGGGAATGTGGGGAGTGTGAATGTTTCGTTTTCTGCTTCAAGGGCTTAGGAGGCTGGAAAGGAGGAGAGTGAAGGTTTGAGACCACCGGGGCAGGATAGGAGGAAAGGAGAGGAAGAGGAGGAGAAAGTAGTAGACGTGAAAGCGGATCGGCGGGCTGATGAGAAAGGGGAGGGGGGAAGCTTGAGGAAGACGCCTTCTTCGGGTGGTGTCAAACAGGGCAAAACACCTGTGACGACTGTGAGATGGGTCGAGAGACAACCATGTGGCAAGACTGTAAGTCCGAGCAAGAAAACTCCCAGCCCGGGGAAAGGCGGAGGAGGGTCATGGCTCCAGACTAGGCCGGCGTGGAAGAGGCCTTGAAAAGGGTTGTATTGTATACTGCGGGCGGCGCGACTAGAGTATCTTGTCATGATTTGGCGAGGGGGGAGGGAAAGGGGTGTTCATCTTTGGGAGTTTTGACGGTTAGAGTTATCGGTGTTTTGGTGTGTGTTGAAATGATATATGTTTATGACCATAATCTGTTCTAATCGTGATACAAAAGTTTGAGCAAAGTGGATTGCCTTCGACTATAGATTAACGTGTACATTGACCGGCTCTAACCATGTCTAACTTGAAAGTAGATAATACCCATGTGTGTTGAAAGCTTCTTGAGGTAACTCATCGACTAACAAAAATGACATCTGCAAGAGAATCCACGTTCATAGATATATTCCATGTCAGTCGCCACTCCTCCGATAATCGCCCCCCATCCCACGCCGTGTATGCAATATCTGACTCCTCCCCTCCCAAGACGAATATAATCAACTCTCAGAACCAAAATGCTATGCTTTCTCAAATATAAAAATAACCCTTTAATCCTCAATCGCCTCCTCATCAATAACACCCTGCTCCTTGATCTTCCTCTCCTCCGGCTCAGGCAACCCCACATTCTTCCTTGCCATGACCTGACTCTCCACAAAACTGTCCCAATGCTGGGGATCGGCCTCCCTCAGTCTCTTGAGTATATCTTGCCTCCTCTCCTGGAACACCTGGACCACGCCTCTCTCTTCTGCTTCCTTCTTCAAGTCGGCGTCACCCATCTCATCCAGCAACTCGTGTAGTAACCTAGCATGGTTGGGATCCGCCCCGACTTCTTCGACTCCCGAACTCAAAAGCGCGGCATTGTAGTGCTCAGGACGGAGAGCCACGATTCCAGCACGGAATTTGTGACCCGCCCGGAGAACGCGCGCCTCTTCATCTGCGAGCGCCTTGGAAGACAAAGAAATGATAGAGTTGGAGCGAGAGAGGGCCTTGCGGGACTCGCGTGATTGAGCAACGGCGTCGTCTTCGGCGTCGGAAATAATGGCAGCTGTATAACTGGCTGAGAGGTCCGAGTCAGTTGGGAGAGGGGGAGTAGGACCAGACGCCAGGCTGGATGATTTGCCATTAGCGTTGTCAAGGGAAGACAAGGAAGCGGCATCGCCCTTGTCGTTTCCGGCAGTGGTGCTGGCGGTGTCCACGCCCGAGTCGTCGGCTGCTGACAGGCGGGTGTCGGGGAACTCGTCTTCAAAGCGCTTGATGATACCATGTAGGGTATTATCCAAGAACATGAGACGGTCTGCGACTACTGTTAGCATCAGAGTATTCCTATAGGACTGTAAAGAGAGGCACGTACGATGAGTGTGGCTATCATTCGCCGCCATCTTGGCTTTGACGATAGCAGGCTGGAGCCTCAACCGGATCTTGCGAGCGCTGAGCAGCAGGTGCTTGCTCGTATCCTTGGCCTTGGCCACCGCAGTGGTAGGTTCCTTCTCACCGTCTCCCAAGGAAACCTGATCCACCTCACCAGCCAACAGTTCAGGGACAGAATGCGAAGAAATATCATCGCCCCTGTTCTTGAGGCAGCAAGCAAGAGCCTTGACGACTCCAGTGCCGCCGATGACATAGTCGTTATCCGGAGCGGCATCAACATCTGCATCAGCATCCAAAGAGAGCATGACATCGTGTCCAACCAGTCGTTGCAGGACATCGGGATATTCGGGCTCGGCCTTGAAGCTACCCGACAGCAAGCCCTCCTCAGCTGTTGGTGCAGGTGTTGTTGCTGATGTAGCTGTCTGCACAGCAGTAGCAAGCTCCATGTTTCTCAACCCATACGCGACGACTTGCTTGGCCATGGCCTTGACCAAATCACTCGATTGCTCGCTGGGTACCTCGATATCAACCGCCACCAGGCTGGTTGAAACCCTGGCGGCAGCGAGGAGCGATGCAAACAGGGCACATGCCTCTTCTTGTTTCTCTTCAGAATTCGCACTTGTCGTGAGCTCGACAAGGTCCTTGTTTTGCAGGAAGCTGATATGTGCCAAGCCAGTAACCTCCGGCAGGATTTCTGCCAGAGCAATGGCTTGCTCAGCACTAAGTGTGCAGTCCGCCAGATGGATGCGCTTGAGGCAAGCAAACTTGGGAAGATATCTTCTCAGAACAGCCACCGCGCTCGGGTCTGAGCTGAAGAGCTCATGGTTATGGCTCAAGTCGATAAACCTTAAGTGATCCAGCTTCACCAGTGTAGGGAACAGCTTGCACAAACTCGACGGCTCCAGATTGCAGTCAGCCAGGCTGAGCGCCCAAAGAGGGCATGTTTCCACCTCGAGTGAATCGGCCAGTATTCCCAGCTTGTCCCGAAGGTCATTCCCACCCAAATCAAGGCCCTCACACTGGTTGCTCTTCAGGAATCTCGCCACGTGGGCCAGGCCCTCCGAGTCAATATCATTGTGCGCCAGATTCAACCTCTTAATTCCACATTTGATAGCACCGTCGATGACGGCTGCCAGCTGAGGTGTAGACAGTCCTGTTTGCGCCATACTTAGCAGAGTAAGTGTTGACCCCCCCAGTCTTTCCCCTAATGACTTCGCAAAGAGCGAGCACAGAGCTTGAGGAGGTGGTTGTTGCCCATCCGGCAGGGGAGCGCAGACATGTCGTGGGAACTGAATCCCGCTCAAGTCCAGGACCTTGAGGGTCCTGCACAGATAGATAAACAAGCATATGTGCCTCCAGCCCTCCGGGCCGATTCTGTTGTTGCTAAGCACCAGCCGCTCAACGACACCGCCTTGCTCTATGAGCCCATCGACGGTGCCAGTTGATGATTTCTGCTGCTGTAGTTGCAACTGTCTCCTTCGTTTTAGTGGTGACAGAACCTTGGTTTTTCTCGCTGCTAGCAAGCCAGCCAGGATAACTCTGAGCCCTTCATCTGCCAAGGAGCAGTCCACCAGAATCAGCTCTCTGACGGGGACAACAGCGAGGTAATCACCCAACGTCACCAGATCGGGCAGCGCCATGTAGTAGCCCGTCAAATCCAGCTTCTCAACCATACCCGTCTCAGCAGAAAAGTTGGCCGGGTCCATCAGCTGTTCGGTTATCTTCTTAAGAATATGTGTCTCCCGCAGCTGACAGCACCGGCGGTATATCCTAACTGGGTTGGTAGTGGGCATCGTTTGAGGTGGATTTGCAAGTCCGGCAGGTGTTTCAGGTCGATAACTCCCGCCGTTGGCGGACGTGGAGGAGTCAGAATCAGAGTTGTAATAGAGCTCCATAGGAACAGTTCCGTTGGCCTCCGCCTGCCGCCGTTTCCGTTCCTTGCGAGCCTTGCGGTCTTCCTCGCTCTTCTTCTTCTTTTCTTTCTTCCTTGCGTCGGATGCTGAAGCAGCAGAAGATATTGGTATTGGCGAAGCTGCAGCTGGCGATGTGCCTAGGCGTGGAGTTGAGGATGTGCCCTCTGTGGCGGGTTCCTTCGGTACTTCTTCCCCCGTGGCTTTGATGGAACCATCAACTTCCTTTTGGCATGCCAACGCTTTGGGGTTATTGAGAGCTTCCGCCTCGACCTTCTCCTTGAGTTTCTTTTTCATTTCCTTGGCCGCTTTGTCCTTTGCTTTTCGCTCGTCCATTTCGTCAATGTATTTGGGCATTGGAGCAATCTCCACGTCGACGCAAAACGCCACCCTCCTCAGCTTGGCCTGGTTCAACCCTGAGATGGCGCAGCGCTCCCGATTCCGGTCCACATTCAGCACCTGCCTTTCCACCAGTCCATGATTGTGAGCTTTGAACGTCGGATTCAAACTTCCGCTAGAAGTTGACGATGATAATCTTCGAAATACGTGTAGGAGCCCATTTGTCTGAGAGCCTCGCGGCGGAGCAGGGGTATAGGGACCCTCGCCCTCTGGTTTCGCCGCATGTTGTAGAACGGCCTGCTTGGCTGGGTTGGCTTTTGGAACAGAGAACTCGGCGGGCTTGGGAGAAGCAGTATTCGCCACAGGGGGGCTTTGTGTCGCACCGTTGCTCGAGCTGAATTTCTGCGAGATATTGGAGAACCAGGAGCCCCTTCGCTGAGGGGGATGGGGAACGGCAGGTTGTGGTATTCGCTTTTCGTCTGAACTCGTTCTTGTCCCAAGCGCTGGTCGGTTTGGACTTGGTGCCACGTTTGGCGTGCTTTGTGCCGCCTGAGTGCTGTCGTTCCTACCATGGCCGTTGGTAGTCGCTGCGGGGGTGGGCGAGTCCAAGGGCGCTGGGTTCGAGAGTGATCTTTGACGGCCGAGTAGTGGTCTCACGGGTCTGTCTGGAGAGAGGTCAAAGGAACTTGCTGTTAGCTGGACAATTCCCATTCACGATATGCATGGCGCATGTTCAGGCCGCCAGGGGTCCAATTGTGCACAAACCTTTAGGATTCCCGTGGGTCATCCAGCTCACGTCGAGGCTGTGTATGTGCTCCATGTTGTCTCGAGGGGGCGGGTTGTTGTTTCTTTTATTGCTATTGCATTCCCCTATCCTCGTCGCTTGTTCCGGGTTGTATCAGGTGTAAGTGGTGATTTTCTTCTCGGTGTAAAAGGTGTGATAGCCGGGAGGAAGGCGAGTAGGACGATAAGTAGGGTAGAGGTGGGATGTGATCGTTTCAACGTTGGGCCCGGTGCTATCGCGGTCTAAAGCCTCTCTGTTGGAACGACGTCGTGCTTTTTTTCCTTTGTCGCGGGGTTCCGTCCGTCACGAGGTCCAGTTGCCAGTCATGACATGAATGGCTGCCATAGTCCGGTTGGTATGTGTCCCAGTATATGTTCAAACGTAAAGCTGGCCGTCGCCGTCGATAGCTTGAGGCGCGCAACCACGGTAGGGCAGACTGAGGTCGGTGTGGTCCGGTGGGATTGTGAGGTGAGGATGAGGTAAAGTGGTGGTGTTGGTGTCGGTGGTGGCGGCCCGGCCGTCTTTCACTGCTGACCCAAAAAAGGGCGCCGCCGAGCTGAACGGATTGGAAATGCCCGATTTGTAGTGGTTCGCGCGCGTGCCGGATCAAATCACTCCCGCTACAGTTGTCTCCCGTATGTGTGACCGTTTCTCTGCTGGAGAAGTGGCTGAGCTCACCGTTGCGGTGAAGCGGAAGGTATCACTGGTGGAAGGGGGTTGACGCAGTACTGGGATGCAGTGCTGCACCGATCCAGATGACGGGAGAGGTGGGAGATGCTTGGATGCAACGGGGGGTTATGGCGGGAGACGGGAGGGGGGCGACTCGCTCAGTAAGGGCCCTGTATGTATGTCTCACGATGCCAATGTATGCCACACCCTGGTTACAGCTCGGTGATTGCCCCGTAAAGTAGAGTACACGATCGAGTGACGATAAAAGAAAGAGGCGATTGCCAAAAAGATGGGAGGAGCTATTCAGGTCAAGTCAAGAGCAAGAGAGACAAGACCGGACCGGCCGAACGACATAGCGGGCACCTGGGCACGGAGGCATGGTGGGACTCTCCCACTAATTATCATCTTGGGTCCATCCAGGAAAACGTGAGAGAATTCGCAGATCGGACGCCGGAAATTGGGCCCTTTCTGGACGTGCACATACGTCGGCCGAAGCCCACGAGCGAGCGAACGGAAACGAAACGAACTGGTGGCGGTTTCTGCACCTCAACCCCCGCAACTCTAGAGAGAGAAGCAGCATCATAACCATGGCAAACTTTGGGCCAGTCTGGTAACGGCAGGTGATCGGTATTCAGCGGTTCCCCAGATTTGCGGTAGCCACCCATCCCGTGCCCTTGCCCCTCATGTTGACTCGTATGTGGTACCACTGACGAGTGTATGTGTGTGCGTCTGTTCACCACACAACGAGAAGCTTCTCTTCTCATCATCATTTTCCTATAATCCATCCATCCACATCCCAATTCAACAAACAGCGCGATTTCAGGGGTCCCGAAACTCTATCCGGGGCACCCACGCCAAGGCCGGACGGTGCTAACCCCATGTTCCCTGGAACGGCAATTCCACTCTGGCGTCTGCAAGTTGACCACATCGTGCACCGCTCACCCAGACAACCCACTGCATCCAGTTTCCCATCACGCATGCTTGAGGGGAACACAATTCCTCATCTGAGCTTTCTACCACCAACCAGTGAAAGGAACACACCACCAGCTCGGTATCACTTGCAGCTCATAGTCCCTTGCTCAGACGATCATGCTGTGAGAGTACCCCGCATGACCTCATAACCCTCACCCACGCCTCCAGGTGCTCGGTCTGGAACTGCTTTTGGGTTGGCGACACCACATCTTGTCCCTCAACTTGTCAATTAGAAACATTCCATTGAGGCCGAGGTGCCCCTCGAAACTAAGAAAGCCGAATGGCTGAGTACTACTCTGTAGTACCTGATTACATACACATTCCATATCAACGGCTTGAGGCGGCTTGCAAAGGCTCTACCAACAGCTTCAACAAGGAAGTACATCACATGATCACATAATGGCGCCAACGTTCGGTTGGTCCGCCAGTCAGTCAAAGATGCATGAGAAAAGTGATTGGCTTTTGGTGAACCCTGGTCATTGCCCCATGTGCCCGTCCATCTTTTGTGGATGCACTTAAACTCCTAAAGAATATGCTGCCATCTTGAGCCCAGACGATACAACCAGTCCCTAGCAAAAACCACCAATTTACTCCTGAAGAAGGGCGGCAATGCGCTCCTGGACACCAGCCTTGCGCTGCTCGTGGGTGAGCTTGGACTGGCGGTACTTCTTGGACTCGGCCTTCCACTCCTCCTTGGTCTTCTTGGGCGCGTCGGACTCGTACTTCTTGAAGGGGTCCTCGCGGATGGCCTTGTGGGCCTCGGCATAGAGGTCCTCGAGGGAGTCGGCCTCAAGGTCGTCCTCGATGTACTTGACGAACTGGCCCTTGTAGCGCTCCTCATCGTCGTCGGCGAGGGTCTCCATGTACTCAGCGACGTGACCGCCGAAGATGTACTTCTTGAGGGTCTCGGCATCGAGCTCCTCGGACTCCATGTCGAAACCGGGGAAGCGGTTCTCGGAGTGGGGGACGAGGATACCACCGTCGGAGGCACCCTTCATGACACCGAAGACACGGGCACCGGTGGAGGTGCGGGAGAGACCGACATCAAGGAAGGCCTTGAAGGGGCGGCGCTCACCATCGTCGGTCTCGGTGGCCTCGGTGAGAGTGTACTCACCATCGGCCTCCTCAACACCGGCGAACTGCTCATCGAGGCCGAGCTTCTTCAAGACGCGGCGGGCGAGGAGGAGACCAGTGGCGTAGGCAGCGGCCCAGTTGGTAAGACCGTGCTCGATGCCATAGGCGCGGAGCTCGTGGGAGTAGGCGGCAGCGAAGATCTTGTCACCGGTGATCTCGGAGGTGACGATCTGGGTGATGATGTCGCGGTTGGAGAAGCGGACAACGAGTCTGTACTTGGGGGCGTTGTACTTGTTCTTGGCCTGGGTGATCAGGCGCTTGCGAGCATAGTAGTCGGTCTTTCCCTCTCTTCTGCGCTTGTACTTGGTCTGGAAGCGGCTGTGTTTCGAGACAAGGTCAGCAAAAATCACCAGAAAGTCGCGAGAATGGCCAGGACGTGAGAAAGTTACCTGTAGTACGCGCTGTTCTTCACAAGCTTGTGGAAGGCCTGAATTCAGAAATCCCCGAGTCAGCAATTATCGCTTCAGATATTTTTTTTATCCTCCTCCGAAGCATCTTGCGTTGACTCTATCCAATTCCCCAGATCTCTCGACTCGTTCGGGTGCAGGTGAAAACGACAGCGATGCCAATGGCAACGGCAGTGACAAATGGCTGTATCAACTTACCATTTTGACTGTTGTTTCGCTGGGCGATGCGATACTCACAGGGCTCGGGGTTTGTCGACAAGTGGGAGGGGAGGTTGGATTATTCCACGACGGCAAGCATTTGTGGGCGCAAAATTTGGCCCCACAGCTTTCCAGAGTAGGGCGTGTGCGAAACTGCGTTGGGTGACGAAGGTGGGGCAGGCCATAAGGGGCTTGGGACCCTAACCCTGGGCGCAGTTCAGCCCTTCCATCCAAGTCCGCTTATGTCATCTGTTCTCCAACCCAACCCCAGACCGAAGCCGAGGTTCACTTCGTCGGCTCCGGCTTTCAGCTTCCATGCCGGTGTTGTCAAAGGGTAGGTGTGGTCGGTGATGCTTGTCCATACATAATCAGTCGGCGGTTTGTCTCGTAAACTCCTGATAGTTGCAAATGGAACCAGAAGAGTTTCCCGTCGAATACATCCTTGACGAAATCGACGCCATGGCACCCGTATCTTCGACTCCCAAGCCAAAGGTTCTCTTATTTGATATTGGGGGTGTTTGTGTATGCTTGTCTCTCCACTCTCCATGTGCCGTCTAGATGTAGATGATCCTAACAATCACAGGTCATCTCACCCTTCCAATCCATCCTCGATTACGAGCTGTCACTTGGCATCCCCCCAGGATGGGTCAACTACTCCCTCTCCAAGACTGCTCCTACCGGATTCTGGCACCGCCTAGAAAGAGGTGACATCCCAATGGACGCCTCCTTCTTCGACGGGTTCAACCAAGATCTTCACGACCCGGCCCGGTGGAAGGCATTCTACCAAGCCCAGCAAGCCAAGAACCCTGCTTTGCCAAAAGAGATTCCTCCCCTTCCCAAGCTTGATGGGCAATGGTTGTTCAACGACATGATGAAATCTGCTAGGGCACCGGACCCGTGGATGTTCCCAGCCCTGAAGGCTCTTAAAGCCAGCGGCAAGTTCATCATTGCTGCTCTCAGCAACACTGTCATCTTCCCACCAGGCCACGACTTGTATCAGGAGAACTTCATGGACGACCCCCTCCGCAGTCAGTTCGATGTTTTTGTGTCGTCAGCTCATGTTGGACTTCGCAAGCCCGACCCGAAGATTTATCAGTATGCGTTGGAAAAGGTGAATGAGTTTGCGAAGGCGAACGCGGGCACGGCAAGAGGTCAGGCGGGAGGGTGGTCGTCAGGAGTAAAGACAAATGAAATCACGTTTCTGGATGACATTGGAGAGAACTTGAAAGCTGCAAAGCAGGCTGGATTTCAGACCATCAAGGTGCCATTAGGCAGAGCATATGAGGCAGTTGAGGAGTTGGAGAAGGTGACTGGGCTGTCGTTGGATGGTGGCCACCCCAAAATTCCCATCAAGCCAAACTTCAAGGGCAGCAAGGCGAGGCTCTAGAACATTCAAATCATGATCAACAATGTTTCCCTTAATCATCACGTCTCTTAATCAATATGATAAAGAAAGTAGGCTGTATAAAGGCAAGGAAAAAGGTCGAAAAGTCGCAAAAAGCTCACGACCTAACCCCAACCACGCTGGAGTAGAGCGCTACGAAAACCACGTTTTACTCAGGATCGAACCCGTGACCACCAGGAGATAATGACCACGCCATGACCTTCCCTTGTTTGTCCAGGTTACTTCCACAAGCTAACCACTTGACCACGCCAAGGTAGTTGCTTGCTTCGGTGATAATTATTTGCTGGACCTTCTATATCAAGGGTGGTACGGTCGTATCTCGTGTGTGCCTGATAAGTGGCCATCCTGATGCCCGGCATACGACTCCCAGTCCATTCCCTCGACGTAGCTGCCTGCCATTGTTGCTCTCATTCCCATGACCCAGCTTCATGACCATTCTGCCACTGAGGTCGTTGTTGTTGACCATCATCACCACTGCTGCTCTTGCCTGCAACCCTGCTGTCACCAACCACGTCGTCGTC
Organism: Podospora anserina S mat+; assembly: GCF_000226545.1. NCBI lineage: Eukaryota > Fungi > Ascomycota > Sordariomycetes > Sordariales > Podosporaceae > Podospora > Podospora anserina. The sequence goes on from NW_001914858.1 coordinate 4,464,383, forward strand.
GGCCAACGACTTTCTACCTGTAGTTCTGTCCAAACTTGCTACCATCACCACTGCGTTCGACTTTCTCGGCGCCAAAGCTGCAACTTTCCAGTATTTCAAGCCAATCATCACCACCTGCTGCTCAACGACTACTAGTCGACACAACGACAGCATTACTACTATTATAACAACATCACAACCATAAGAGTATCACAACAATAACAACATCAGGCCTCACCACTGCAGCAACACAGCACAATATTCACCCCATACCTCATTCCACTACCATCATCCAACAAAGTCACAAAGCACAACAACCCATCGACAAAAGGCGGAAAACAAAACAAGGATATATAATGTAAATAATAAACTAAACCCTCTTCCCAACCCGGCCTATCCCATATCCCACAATATCCGCTATACATAAAACTCATCATGAACCAATCAAACCTCATCCTCCCATACTATTTCAAGCCCTCACAGCCGCCCTCCCCCTCCTCCCCTGCGACTGCGTCCCGTTCGTAGCCCCCGGCCGAGCAAGCGTATACTTTGCAAAAGCCCTCGCCAGCGCCTTCTTGCAGCTGACCTTCTGACTCCCCACAAAACTCTCCACCGTGACGGCAATCGCCCGGTCAATATCCTGCGCAGAGCAGTACTCGCTCAACCTCATCTTGCAGAAAGCTTCCGCGATACGGATGATAGCCTCCAGATGACGGACCTATATCACCTAATGTTAGCAAACTGCATGACCAAGGTTGATAAAAGGGGGAGAAAGGGGACATACAGTAATAGGATAAGCCCCCGTCGCCAAACTCTCCCTCCTCATGTCAGCAAACAACCTCGCCACCTTGTCCTCATCAATGTGATACAGCTTGGGCGAGCACTTCTCCCTCGCGTACAAGATGTACTTCCTCAGCAGCTCCTGCGGGATCTGGTCCTCCTTCTTGATCCCATTCTGCTGCGTCTCTTGCTGGGCAGAATCATGCTCCACCTCCATCGACTGCCCGCCATTCTGGGTGTTAGCCGCCTGCGACTGGGACAGCGGATGACTTCTCGAGTGTGACCCAACAATAAACTTGGCCAGCCTTTCGTCCTCCTCCGGCTCGACCGTGTCCCTCACCACGCACAAAATGTCAAAACGGGACAGAATCGGCTCGGTGAGTTCGACGTTGGCGCTGAAGGGGATGGAAGAGTTGTATCGCCCGCCAATGGGGTTGGCGGCGGCAATGATGCCGCACCTAGCCTGCAGGGTAGTCACGATACCAGCCTTGGAGATGGAAATGGTCTGTTGCTCCATGGCTTCGTGGATGGATGTTCTGTCCTGGTCGTTCATCTTGTCGAACTCGTCGATCAGGCAGGTTCCCTTGTCTGCCAGGACAAGGGCGCCGCCTTCCAACGTCCACTCGCTGGTGAGAGGGTCGCGGCGGACCGAGGCTGTCAGACCGACTGCGGAGGCACCCTGACCGGTGGCAAAGACGGCACGGTGGGCGGTCTTTTCGACATACTTGAGAACTTGGGACTTGGCGGTACCTGGGTCGCCGAGCAGCAACACATTGATGTCTCCTCTGACGCGGTGCCCGCCCGTGGTAACCTTGGCTACACCTCCAAAGAGAGACAGTGCGACAGCGGTTTTGATGTCGGTGTGCCCGTAAATGCTTGGGGCAATAGAGTTGATAATCTTGTCCACAATGTGGGGATCCTTGGACAGGCGACGGATCTCATGTTCGTCTTCATCTGTCATGCGGAAACCAGCGAGCTGATCATGAGATTTGATGATGTTGTTGGCCTCGAGGATAGTGGCAAAGACCGGGAAGCCGTTGCGGTTGTTGAGCTGGGCATCGTAGCTATTGCGGTAGATACCGGTCACCTCGATCTCCTCACCAGGCTTGGCCTTGTCGATGAGATCCCAAAGGAGAATCACCTCACGGTGACGGGGAAGACGACCGGCAGGGACTGTGCCGGGCGATTCTTGGAGGGTGAGCTTTTGGTAGTTTCTGTAGACGGTCTTCTCCGAGTTGAGGGTGAAGGGGCCGCGAGACTGGCAGCTCTGGCAGTATGACACCTTGACTTCGACATTGGACTCTTGCTGGAAGGGACCGAGTGTGACACCGCACTTGGTGCAGTCAAACTTGACGTACTTGAGCTGAGGGAAGACGCCGGATCTTCTCGTCACCACACCGCTCACACGCACAAGGCAGTTGAGGTGAGACTGGCGAAGCTGGCGAAGGGTGTAGTGAACGGGAAGGTCAAAGATGCGGACGTGAATCTCGGCGTGGATACGCTCGTAATCGGGGTAATGCAGCAGAACGACATCCATAGCAACCTCGTCGAACAGCTTGAGCATCTCGGCAGGAGCGTTGGCCAAGAAGTAGGCCAAGATGGCCTTAGAAGTGGAGAGGTGCTCATAAGAGACCTCGAGAGTCTCAGCGTTCACCTCACCAAGAGTTCTGATGCGGTTGCCGTAAACTGACGAGCCGCTATCATCGATGTACTCTGTGAGGAAGGCCTTGAACTCTCTCTTGATTGTGCGCTGGACGGCTTGTTGGGACACCCAGTCTGTCAGACTGGAAGCTTTGACATCATGGAGGGCCTCGAGTGAGAGCTCCTCATCCATGATATCACCATCCATATCCTCATCAGGGTCCTCATCGTAGCGATGTCTGCGACGGCGAGGCTGGGCTGAGAGATCGATATCGCCGTCTTCTTCACCAGGAAGGAAAGCGGCAGGGAGACGTTGCCGCCTGGCAACCTCTCGATCTCTGCGGTTAAGTTGGGCCTCGAGACGTCGCCTGTCACCAAGATTCATGGCGTCGTAGTCGCCCTCGTCGTCAAGATCAATGCCCTCATATCGATCGTCCTCCCTGCTGCGGTAATCTTGCTCAAAGCCATCCCTGAACAGGTCCACATCATCCTCGGCGGCTTCATCCAAATCGTCGAGATCATCCGGGATCTCAACATCTTCCTCAACCTCATCGTCGTCGTCGGCGCCATGGGCGATGGTGTGGAAGGCCGGGGGGGAGGAGGGCAGGGCGGGGCTGGAGGCGCCCGCAATGGAAGAAGGCGCATCTTCACCATTAGTGCGTGAGCGCTTTCTATTTCCCCGGGCTGGTGCGCCACGGTTGGCGGAGGACGGGTTATCACGAAGTGGGGAGCTATGGAGGTGTCGAAGTTAGCTTCAAGTCACTTTTGTCAAGATATTTTCAGGGGCGTATTTTTGCTGTATTTTTCTTCCCCTGATCTCTCGATTGGGCACCAAGCGGTAAAACAAAACATACCTCATGTTTGCGGTTGTTATGTGACTGTAATAGCAGTAAGGAAGGGTACCGTTATCGTTCCGACAAAAACGAGCGAAGTGGTGGATGAGCCTGTCCTGAAAGAGAGACGATGTGGGCAACAATGGTCGATTCGGCAACACACAGTGGAGGGGATTGGAAAATGGGAACATGGGCCTCGCGTCACAGATTGCTTTCCCCCCCCTGGAATCTCGCGTTGATTTCGTGTCGAAGTGCCCAGGGCGCGTTAAGTGGTCTTGGCACCTACCCTGCACTTTAGCGATAAGATAAGCTCCGACAGTGATGCGGCGACTCGGAAGAGAACCATCATCGGAATCGATCTATCATCTCCCCTTCCACCTTTTTTGTTTTTGGTTCTGGTTGACTTTGTCGTTGATACCTGACAATTCATCATGGATCCTGCCTCGGCGCCCAAGCCGCCCTCCGTTGCCGACGTTCCTGAGGATGGAGGGGATGCTTCAATCGCGCGCAACAAGCCTCGCAGCGACAGCATAGGGTCGCACAAGTCGAGCGATTCGCAGACTGCCGCCGAGTATGTTCATGATGATGCTGGTGGAAGATGTGGTGATTACTACTAACACCACTTTCTAGTTTCTTGCGCGACCAGATGCAGCTAGAGGCCGATGCGCGCGAGGCTCTTCCTTATGTACGACTCTTGACCCATTGAACACAATGCGCTGATCTAACCATGGTGTCTTAATAGAGCATCGAGAACTGTACCAATGCCCTCGGCCCTCTCCGACAGGCAGTATTTGCTTGCCTCACTTGCAATCCCCCGCCCGCGAACTCGTCCGATCCCTACAATGCCGCCGGCGTCTGCTATGCCTGTTCGGTGCAATGCCATGGCGAGCACACCCTCGTCGAGATCTTCAACAAGCGCAACTTTACCTGCGACTGTGGTACCACGAGACTACCTTCGACAAGCCCTTGCAACCTTCGTCTAAATCCCGAAACCAACTCCAAGGGAGGTGTTCACTCCCAGGAGCCCGATGTGAACAACAAATACAACCAAAACTTTCGCAATCGGTTTTGTGGTTGCGAATGTGACTACGATCCTTTTGAGCAAAAGGGAACCATGTTTCAGTGTTTGGGTCTAGGTACACATGACACAGGAGGCTGTGGCGAGGACTGGTGGCACCCGGGTTGTGTTGTTGGAATGGGTCCAAAGTGGTTCGAGAAGATGGCCAAAGAGAAGAAGCCGAAGACAGAGCAGAACAAGGAGGATGGCACCAGTGCCCCATTGCCGACCATCTCGGAAGATTCTGAAGCGCTCCCGACCCAGAACGGTGCCGAGGAAGAAGAGGAGGAGGAGGATGATCCCCCACTTCCCCCTGGATTCCCTGAAGAAGACAACTTTGAAGCCTTCTTGTGCTACAAGTGTGTGGGGGCTCACCCTTGGGTCAAGCGATATGCCGGCACCGAAGGATTTCTACCTGCGGTCCACTTCAAGCCTGATGGAGCGGCCGAAGAGACCCTTCCAGATGCTCCTGCCACTACGGACTTCAAGACAGAGGAGCCCACGCTCAAAGTTGAGGAGGCTGCCTCTACCAAAACCGAGGTGCCTGCTGCCACCACCACACCAGCCGCTGCCAACCTCGATGTTCCCAAGAAGCGCAAAGCCTTGGACGATGATGAGGATGAGGCAGGTTCTCAGACATCCAAGCGTGTGAAGAATGAAGATGAATCCAAAGAGAGTCCTAGAGAGCGCTCTGCTACACCTTCTGCTCCCCCGCCTTGCAAGCTTCTATCCTTACCCCCAGTGCCCCCCGCAGGCAAATTCTCTCTTTTCTGCAAGCCCGACTTCCGAGAGAAGCTGTGTCGCTGCTCTTCCTGCTTCCCTCTGCTCGTCCCTCATCCCCAGCTTCTTGAGGAAGAAGAGACCTATGAGCCACCTGTGTCACCAGAGGCGTCGGAGAACGGGTCCACATTGGGCAGCAACTCCCTCTATGAGCGGGGAGAATCTGCACTGAAGAATGTTGATAGGGTGAGAGCTATCGAAGGTGTGATGGCGTACAACCATCTCAAGGACAAGTTGAAGCCGTTCTTTCAGCAGTTTGCCGAGAGCGGACAGGCAATCAGTGCCGAGGATATCAAGGGCTACTTTGCGAAACTGAGAGGCGATGAGGAGGTCGCCACTGCGGATACGTCTGCCCAGGGGAAGGAAGGCGGTGACAATCGGAGGGAGGAGAGTGGATACTGATTGATTTCTTTGTCGGGAACGGGCATGTTGTGTTTGGTTAGGGTGTTTGGTTGCTTGGTAATTCAACTGGGACTGCAAGGAAATAGGCACATGGTTTATGGTATGGAATGGATTGGGACAGTGATCTTTTTGTTCGGAATCACTGAAGGCTTTCTGTGTAGGTTAATTTGTATCTGGAGTTATTTTGTCTTGCGGCAGAGGATGGATTCACGCAATATGAAGAGACATTCAACGTGCTCCTAGAGACACCCACTCCACACTGCTCCTAAACAACCTGTTAGGAGATCCTTACATGACGGAATTGGTCACATCGGGCTCTCGGAGACGCAAGTTTCCTCTCGTATATGTTTCTAGCCGAACTCGCCCTCGCCATCTTCCGAGTAAACGCAAGTCTGAAAAACCAAAGCCAGCTCTAACAACTCTCAAAAGCCCAACTTGCCTGCTTACTTCTCGTGTTAAAAGCAGCATCCGTCCCTTCGTTGTCATAATTCCCTTTCATCACCCAAACGCATCCTCATTCCCTCCAATATCTCTTTCCTCCCAACTTTTATATTCTTACCAGTTTCTCTATTTCTTTACTATATATATTGAAACTTTACAGCCATGAACGCCCTACGTTCCACCACCACCTGTTGAGATGTCCCTCGACAAAAACTCCAACCAATAACCTATCCGCCAACCGCCTTGGCCTCACCTACCACCTCTTGTCTACCTGTGCCTGTCACGACCGGCAGCCTCCTCCAAAGTCGTTTCCCAGCTCGACAACCCTGCTGATGACCTGCTTGCCCACCACAACCTGGGTAATAGCCCATCGATCCCGCAGCCCCGACAGCCGAAGCCCATATATTCCCCAAGACACTGGCTTCCATGTCAAGGGCGAGGGGCTACTGGTGAAGCAGGGCTCACGGGATCCATCCCGGTACACGGTTTTCCTTTTCTTTTTCCTCCAGTAGTATATAATGTATCTTGCCAGTCCATCCGTAGTTGGGTTCCAACCATCAGTGGGGACCAAATATTGCTTTCAGTGCGCGGTGAAGACCGGGCGGTGGCTGCACTGCCAAACTTTACCTGTCAGGCTGCCAATGTCAAGCAGAATAGGGATTGAGAGTTGATGTATCTCAAGATGTCGATGATAATAGCTGAAATGGGGATGGGCTGTGGATGTTTGGCTTTCTCACTGTCTTATGATACCCAAGCGGAGTTAGAAAACAGAGAACAATTTCTATGTTGTTGGATACCTACTTGACCTGTAATCACAATCACACCAACACAATGCCCGCTGAGCTTCCACTCCAGTTCACAGAACGCTCAGCAAGTGTCCATCATCAATCATATATCTCATTTTGTACACCCCGTCACTCATCTATCATTTTGGTATATTGCCCTTTTTTACCCCCTTTTCCCATCCCAACACCCCTTTTTGACATTCCTTTTCTGTTTCCCAAAATCAAAGCCACTCCACACTCCAAATCTTCTCGCCAGCACGATATGGCACAATCTCAGCCTGCTCGCTCTTCAAGCTCTCCTCAACAGTGGCACCATCCTTCTTCAGCAAGATCTTCTTGTCAGAAGGAGGCAAGCCGTAGAACTTGCGGCCATAGGAGGAGAAGAAACCGGCCAAAGCTTCGTCAGTGACGTCCGAGTCGGAAATGTCACCGCGGGCGATGCCCTCCTCAAGAGCCTTGAGGACGTAGCCGAGGGCGTAAGGCTGGGTGAAGACACCGGCGGCGGTGTTGCCCTTGCCCTTCTTGGAGGAGATATCGTGGGCTGGTTGTATGTTAGTGCCTGCTAACAGTGCAAAGGAACGGAATGAAACATACGAGCACTGTCAGTACCAAGGAAGAACTTCCCCTTGGAGGACACAACAGCCTGAAGAAGAGCCCGACGGTCCTCGGGGGACTTGGCAGAGGGCTTGCAGTAGTGGTGCACATTGGCGGACCAGTCATCCACCAGCAAGCTCAAGTGATGAGCAGTCTATCATTCTCAGTCAGCACTTCACCCTTCCCCAACCCGTCACAGTTTCACTCACAATAGTCCCCACAACATCCTCCCCAAACTCCCTCACAGCCTCCACCGCCTCCCCAGTAGTGCAATGCTCCAACACAATCTTCAACTTGGGGTACTTGCCCACCAAGCTCCTCAGCGTAGGCAAGAACCTGCTCTCCGCATTCATCACCGTAACCCCCTCCTTGCTATCACTCGGCACCTCCCCGTGCAAGTTCAGCACAATCCCTTCCTTCTCCATAGCCTTGAGCACCTCGTCAAAAGGCTCAAAGCTCACGACACCCCATTGGCTGTTGGTAGTCGCTCCCTTGGGATAAGCCTTCACACCGGAAATGCCAGCCTTCTTGGCGTTGGCAATCTCCTCGGGGGTGATGGAGGAGTGAAGGTACAAAGACATGAGGTAATTGACGCTTGGGTCGATGGCTTCCAAGGCGGACTTGTACTCGAGAGCAGCGTCGACAGAGGTGACGGGGACAGGGGCGAGGTTGGGCATGACGAAGACGGTGTCGATGCCGGCTGGGCGGATGGTGGGCGTGACGAGGGAGGCGATGGGGCCTGGGGCGTTGCGGAGGTGGACGTGCATGTCCGCTGCTGAGGGGAGGGTGTAGGTGTCTTTCATTTTGGCGGTGATGTCGGGGTTATGAGTTGGGGTGTGTGGCTTGAAGAAAAGTGCTATTCCAGTGAAAAATAGTGAGTTGTGTAAGTGGAAAAGTGAAACGGAAAAGTGAGGTTGAAGATGGGGAGGGTGTGGAGTGAGAGGTGAGTAGTGAGATAGCTTGGCGGAAGGCATAAAATTGTGCACGGGTTAGGGTTTAAGGTGCTGGCTTAGCACCCCTTTCATCTGAACCATAATTTTCCAACATCATTGCAAAGAATGCTACTGAACAGCCATGTACTCATTATGTCGAGAGCATTCTTCAGGCCCAAAGTAAACTGAAAGATGGACACGGATAACCATTCTCGTGGCCCTTGGGCCATTACCCAGACAAGGGTGCGACTTACAAATCAATATAACATCAATGACGTCCCGCCTTTTCACTTCATCTTGAACCCTTTCTAATCTCAACAAATCAATTGGAATATGAAAATTTATCTGCTCATAAATCAATAGTAACCCCTCATCATCTCTTCTTCAATTCCAAAATGACAGTCGGTCTCACCGAGGACCGTCTTGGGCCCGGTGCTGACGACGGGTCCGGCAGCTCCACCACCTCAGCAACCATCGCCGCTACCGAGCAAACACCCCTTCTCGCGTCCGACACATCCTCAGTCACCATCGCCCGTCACATCTCCCTTGAACGAGAGTCAACAGTCCATAATGAGCCCTCAGAGGAAGATGAACACCCTCCCCTGGGCTGGAAAAGAGGCACAGCCATCATCTTATCCATGTGGGCTCTTATCTTCCTCCAAGCAGCCAACATGTCTGGCATCAGCACCACTCAATCTTCCATTGCTGAGGACCTGGATGCCTACCAAAACGCCATGTGGTTTACGTCTTCGTACATGATTAGCGTGTCCTCCACCGCTCCTCTTGTTGGTCGTCTGTCCATGATATTCTCGCCTGGGGTGATGGTGCTCATATGCTCGACGTGGTTTGCCATTGGGGCGGTTATTGTTTCGGTTGCGCCTACATTCGGGGTGTTTATCCTAGGCAGAGTGTTGTGTGGTGTTGGGAGCGGTGGGATCATGACACTGTGTATGATACTGGTTATCCAGCTCACCTCCAAGAAGAAAAGGGGGCTGTGGATCGGACTAGTAAACGCGGGCTTCACCATAGGAGTCTCAACAGGCGCAGTGGTATTCGGTGCACTCCTCCCAGTCATAGGATGGGTAAGCTCCCCCTCCCCTATTCAACCATCCCTTCCAGAACTAACCTTTCCCCTCCCCCAGCGCCTCCTCTTCGGATCTCAAGCCCCCCTCTCCTTCCTCGCCGGCCTGGGCGTATTCCTCAGCATCCCCCACCGCCCCTCCACTCACCACTCCCGCGACAAATCCCTCCTCACCAAACTCTCCAGCATCGACTACCTCGGCGCCCTCACCCTCACCGCCACCATCACCTCCCTGTTATACGCCCTCTCAACCTACACCCGTGCCCCCCTAGCTCTATCCCTCCTCTCCCTCTCCCTCTTCCTACTAATCGAATCCCGCCACCCCGACCCCATCATCCCTCTCCCCATCCTCTCCTCCCGCGGCGTCTTACTATCTTGCCTGTCCCAACTAGGCTTCATGGCCTCGCGGTGGACAGTCCTCTTCTACGCCCCCATCTTCATCCTGGCCGTCCGCGGCCTCTCCCCCGCCCTCGCCGGCTCCGTCCTCATCCCCACCAACCTCGGCTTCGGCATCGGGGGTCTGCTCGTAGGCTGGCTGCACATCAAGCGCTCCGGCTCCTTCTGGCTGCCCTGCCTCTTATCCCTCTTCATCTTTGGCTGCTCCCTCTTTGAACTCTCGTTCGTGAGCAACCACGAGACGAGATACGGGGTTTATATCGCCGTGGTCTTCATCAACGGGTTGTGTACCGGCGCAGCGGTGAACTACACGCTCGCTCACCTGTTGCATCTCGCACCGGCAAAAGACCATTTTATCGTTACAAGTTTGCTGGCTACGTTTAGGGGTTTCGCGGGGAGTTTTGGGACGGGGATTGGGGGCGGGGTTTTCAACCGGGTTCTGAGAGGTAGTTTAACACGGGGCTTTCTGGAGCTGGGGCATGGGGAGTTCACGGACCGGAGGGAGAAGTTGATTACCGTTTTGGTGGGCAGTCCGGCCGCTGTCTGGCAAGAAGGGGTACTCAGCAAGATGGAACGGGGGGTTGCTGTGGGCGGGTATGAGATGGCGCTGAGAAAGTTGTACATGGGTGCCGCTGGGGTGACGGTGGTGGTGTTGATTTTGCAGTGGGCCACAGGCTGGAAGGGGGTGGAAGACGAGACAAAGACAGATGAGGAGGGGATTAGAGAGGCCATGGTGGAGGCTGATCCCGCCATGGAGGCTTAAATCTAGAGTTGGTATATTTCCGTCAATTTAAGAAAAACGATGCAAGGAGTTCACGATACAGTCTAGTCGGTTATAAGAATGACCATGTAGACCTGAACAATGGCCGAAGTCCTGTAAACGTACGTGCTTTTAATTCTTCACCAATATCACTATCACCCCTCTCTCATCTACATCTACTACCCCCCCCCCCCCTCCCATCATTTTACACCCAAAGATACCCACCGCTCAACATCCGATACCATCCCACCTTTCCTTATTCGGTTTTCCCTCTCATATGCATCACATACATTCCGTCCCCTCGTTCCTACCACCCCAGGAAATTATCTAGAGAACTAGGAAGAGTCATCCATTCGTATCATTCGTCCATTTTCCCCTCCCCAAGTCCCAAACAAAACCCCATTATCCTTTTTTTGTTTTGTACTCCACCCACCCTCCCGTTCTAAAATTTTGCGTTTATGCCGAATATCAGGGCATGGTTGTTTCTGGTCCAGCTATATCTAGAGACATAGTAGAGGTCGAGAAGTACTGCGTGAAAATCCACAACTGTAAGTATGTCATTTTGGGTATGTATAGTTGGATATGTTGTGTGAATGCCGTGGCGAGATCAAATGGAAGAAGAAAAGTGTGTTTGATGTCGGATTGTGGTGAAATAGGAGGCGGGGGGATTAGTCGGAAATCGAGGTGATCGTATCTTGAGTATAAAAAGTATTCGGGAGAGGCAGTGATGGAAAAAGGAGGACGTGAAGTATTACGCTTCACACAGGTATGGGTGGTGGCGAGACAAAGATTGGCGCCCTGGTCCCTTGCTCCTCCCTTCAGCAAGACAACATGGGTCGCCTGTGAAGCGCCTTCACTCCAAGGGCAGGAAGGTCAATCCTGCCGTCATCACGAGTTCATCGAAACAGAGAGTAGCTGGCTGCCATCTCCGCTAGTCGATAACCTAACTACACCGGCCGGCCGCCTGCCAGCCCTTTGTTGATCATTTCGCACCCGCGGTCTTGATATCTTACATCCTTCTAACCCATCCTCGCTTTTGAACGCCGAGAAAGCCTGTGCCATGTCGCACCAGGACTGGCTGGTCAGTGGACCAGTTCTTTGGAGATCACGTTCGAGGTAAAGGACTCTCAAACGCGCTGGTAGAACAACAAGTAAGCAACCTTGTTGTCCTTGATGCTGTCCTTGTGCTGCTTAGGGGGCAGCTTCTGTCCGTTGGTAGCCGGTGTGTTGACAACGCTGCTCCACTTCTTGCCACCGGCCGCTTGCTTCCAGCCATCGTCGTCGCCGGTATCCTCATCATTCATGGCACCGAATCTGTTGCTACCAGTGCTGTCCTTTTGGTTACCAGAGCCAGACTTGGCCTGTTCTTCCTCGGCACCACCCTCAGCCACATCTTCGCTGCGCACACGGCGGATAACGGTGTCATCGATACGAATCCATTCTCGGCCATCCTGTCGGCGAACATCTACTGTGTAATGACCGCCACTGGCATTCTTACCATGATGGTACACAACAGCCGTCAGCTTGTATCGAGGAACACCTTCGTGAACCGTGCTGTTGCGTTGAGAGCGAGACAGAACCTCTTGTGGGAATTCGAACTCGAGAGGATAGCCAATCTTCTTCCAGATCTTGACAGTACCACCTTGACCCTCGGCGTCGAATTGGAAACGCTTGAGGTGCAAGATAAGAACAGGAGGAACCGATTCAATGAAGATCTGCTTAGTGGCCTTGACGTTCTTGCCGTGGGGCGAGTTGAAATCGCCGTGGAGTGTTTCCGGTCGAGTTAGACCCTTCAGGGCGTCAATGATGTTGCGAATCTCGGGCGCACCAATGTCAAGTTGCAGCGGCTCGTAAGGCTCCAGCGTGACCGAGGTCTTGTTGCCAGGAACACGCAGTTCAGAGCGCAACTTCCCACCGAAGATCTTGTTGATGGGTGAAGCGAGTGAATGGCCAGAAGACCGAGTAACAGCAGCGCGTTGACGGGGGCCAACCTCAAGCCAATCATCAGCGCCCTCGAGCGATCCGTTTGGCTTGGAAGTGGTGGGAGAAGACGGAGTTGAGTTCGGTGCGGTAGAAACTGCTGAAACAGGGGCAGTACGCATCACCTGGGCACACTCGTCGTGTAGACCTTCAAGAAGGAACCCAAGGAACTCTTGGGCGTCTTGTTGGTGACCACGCCTCATGCTGGCAAAGCGGGGAAGTTTGCGAATGGCTTCGTAAACAAACTCAGGGGTGAAAGACTCGCCATATTGCTCAAGCTCTTCCGGCTTCAACCGTCTCTGGAGGAGGTCAGTTGACGTAGCAGAGTCGATAATCTTAAATTCACGCATGAACATGATCCTGCACTTTTGCGTTAGTCAACGCTAACTCAGACGGTCGTGTTGCAACTTACAGTGCATCGATCAAAGGCGTTTCGCTCTTGAAACTGTGAGTGGCCTTCTTGGACACTTGATCCAGAAAGTCGTAGAACGGAATGCAGAAAATCAAAACTTGAAGAACCTGCATTGCATCAGTATCAACTATTGTAACTTGAGACCAGAGTCAACTCACAGAATTCATGTAACACATATTTCCAGTGTTGACCAAGCCTCTGGGCTCAATAAAGGGCAGCTTGTCAATACCAGTAGGACGGTAGGCCTGTAAAGCCTCGGCAAGAGAATCCGCCTTGGAACTGGGGAAACTTCCAACGGCTCCAGATGCAGCGGTAGAGACATCGGCAGCGTTGCCATTGGTGTGGACGCGAGGAGCTGCGGCAGTAGAGGCCACAGCAGAGGGAGCTGCACTGGGCTTTGCGAACAAAGCGGCCCAGGCCTTGGGTTTTGCAGGAGCTGGAGTTGGAGCTGGTGCGGCTTGGGCAGGAGCAGACTCAGTCTCGGACTTCTCGCCCATGCCATTCACCTGGCGAGCACCCTCGCCGGCCTCGGTCGACTTTTCGTCTTTGGTGGGAGCAACGGAAGTTTGCTGAACAGCTGTCTTCTCCACCGCTTGCAGCTCCTTTGGAGCAATCCTTGGAATTACTGGGAGAACGGGAACCGCAGGAACTGTGGGAAGTGCCGGGATAGCTGAGCGAGTAGCAGGCTTCACGGTCGTGCTGGGGCTGACTGCCACTGCGATGGATGCCTGGGTCGTTTGGGCAGAACTTGGCGTGGTTGGGGGTGTATCCTCTACCTGCTGCTCATGGGTGGACGGTGTCTCCGAACGAGCGGTGGCAGCCTCAGTTACTTCAGCCTTAACGGTGGTTTCCGCATTAACAACTGGCTCCTCCTTAGGTTCTGTCTGCTCCGGCTGCTCTGGCTGCTGAGCCTCCGCCGGTTTCTCGAGAATCAAATTAGGAGTGCTAGAGACCGGGCGTCTTCTCCTCGACTTTGGGGCACGAGCGGGGAATCCAGCTTCGGGATTGGAGAACCATGGCAGCTTTGACAATACCTTCTCAGATGGCGAAGTGATGGGGTGGACTTCAGATGTTGCCGGGGTGGTTGCCATGTTGAACGGACCCTCCACCACAGAAGCTGCTGGCGTCTCTACCGCGACCTCTACTTGAGTCTCTACCGGGGCCTCTGCTTCAATCGCCGCTTCTTGTTGCTCAGGCTGAACCTCAGCAGGGGATTTGACTTCCGAGGCACGATAAGCCTCCTGGTTATACTCCTGCGGGAACGGCTGCTGCTGCTGCTGGGGCACAAAGGGTTGGAACTCTGGCTGAATAGGTGGTTGTGCTTCGTGGACGTGCAGTGGCTGAACCGGAGGCTGCACCTCGTGATTATGCAACGGCTGATGTGAAGCTGGAATAAACTCGCGGAAAGGGGGTATGGTCGAGGGGGGAATCGTCGTAGGAGGCGGAACGGCAAATGAATGGGTTGTTGACGGGGTAAGCGGGGCAACGACCGGGGGCATAGCAGAAGGGGGCGGTTGGTATGGCGAAGACACAATCGGCGAGTGCTGGGCGGGTCTGCCATAGGGCTGGTGCAGAGGGACATACTGCTGCACAGCAGGCGGCGAACGAGTGTAAGGGGCGTGATTGTACTGGGGCGGAAGGTAAGGTTGCGGCATGGCGCCAGTATGATACTGCTGGTAAGGCATGTAGTAGGGCTGGTTCGGCGGGTAGGGGTTCATGTACTGAGCCCCATGGCTGTACATGGAGGGGTTGACATGATGCTGGTGTTGCTGGTACTGGTAACCATGAGCAGGCCCATACTGGTGACGATTTCCACGGCGAGGAGGAGGCGGACCTCCTCCCATGTCGGCGCCTCCTTGCATCTGCTGCCCAGCCGGCAGATGCGCGCGATTGTTCATCATGCCGGCCTGGGTTGGGAGCTGTGGCGGCAGCTGCTCACTGAAGTGAGGGCCACCGCGGCGGACTGGGCGTATACCAGGTGGGAGCCCCGGTGAGGGCGGGATCTGGCGATGGAATTCGAAGGGTTCGGCGCGGGCGTCAATGATGGGCAACGTTGGGGGTGGGTTGGCGGCTGTTGCCGGGAGAGAGCAAGAGGCGAACTTGGAGCGGCGGGAACGAAATGCCCGACCTGTCTGACTTGGCAGTGTCGGAGCTGGCGGCAGTGGGTGGGTGGTGGTGGTGGTGGTGGTGCCGGTGCCGGTGCCGGTGCGCGTCGTTTGCTGGCGTGCGGTGCGCCGGTTCTAGGCAATCAAGACAAGTCGTTGTCAGTTCGGCCTCGACGGTTTCGATGAGTCGTTGCTCCGGCGGGTGCAGGGGGCCAGAGACACGGTGCGGCACATTGGACAGCGTGCTGCCAGGACGCGGGGGGACGGTACAGCACACGGGAAAGTGATGCTGGATGGATAGAGCCAACCTCTGGGTGAAAACCAGGTGTGAGGCCTTGCGTGGTGGTTGACAAAATTTAAACCGCCTCCTTTCGAGAAACCAAAGAAAGGGCCCAAAGCTAAGAGGCCTAGCCGACGCTCGGACTGACCCTAACCCTAAGGCAACGTCCGTTCGTTCAGGCCGCCTCAAGACCCGCTGCGATTCTGCAGCCCCCCAAGATCAGATCAACATGGCAATTCTCTTCAGACTGCAAACAGAGTCTCGGAGAATTAATGCTATCTAATAATAATACAAAACATGTCCCAGTGTTGCAACCCCAGCATCGGAGTAAAAGACAACACAGATGGATCACCTCACTGAAACCCGCGCCAGAAAGGATAGTAGCGGGCAGTTGGTAGCCAAAGAAGGGTGTTGGAGAACTGAGTAAAAGGGTATCGATCTTCAATATAATTCTAGAATTCAAAAAAACCCCACGCTTCTTTTTGTTGCTGTTGTTTTACAAACCCAGCAAGCACTTTCACTCATCTTTAAACATCCATTTCCCACCACCAACTTTCATGGCATCTCGCCACCGCTCCTCGATTTGCTTCCTCCCCCTCCTCGCTGCCTCTTCTCTGTTCTCTTCCATTTCCTGCGTCGTAGGCATATCAGGGTTCCAATAACCAGGCGGGGACGGTTGCCTCTGAAATCTCTCGCGATGCCGTCCAAACTTGTTTGCTATTTGCTGGCTCTTTGCTTTCATCCAAGTTTCCCGCCGTTCCTCACGTGTCATCTCGATTAGTTTATGGGCATGGGGTCCCAGGTACTCCTCCATCATTTGGATATCTGCCATGCGGGACAACACGCCGGAGCCTGTCGCGTTGAATTCAGACTCTGCAACGGCCCGGTAATGTCGACCGCAGCAGTTGTAGTCATTGCACCCTGTCAACTCGGCCCGGTCAGCCTTGCCACGCACGACTTCGTTGAAGGCATGTTTGTGACCGTTGTTGAACTTGGGGTTTACTTTGAAATCCTCAAGTCTCAGCTGTCCCAATGGCTTATCTCGAAGCCGACGTGCTTTGGGTCTGGACGTTCTGTCGTTGGCCTGCCTCGGCCGTGAAACAGTTGATGGTGATTCTATGCCCCCGCGAACTGGATGGAGAGGTCTGAGAGGAGTGACCTCGGATTCTGGTGAGGCCTTGTCGGGAAATGATTGGAGTCTTCCAGCAGCCTTCTTGGGCGGCTTGGTTGGCCGCCATGGCTCAAATTCTTCGTCAGACCCATCCTCGGCGACTTCGGCAACTTCATAATCCAGGTTTCGATGAGTGTTTTGAGCTGTCCTCTGCTTGCGTGAGATGTCCGAAACCTCCGACATGCTTTGTTGGGCTAGTTCAACACTCTCTGCAATAAACAGGGTCGGTCTCGGTGCGGTTGATGGGTTCCCGGCTGTCGTTCTCGGATACAGCAGTCTGGAGGTTTGATCGGGTTGCGGAGTGCCATCATCGTCCTCACGAAGAGTTTGGCGCCAGATTTCACGTTGCTTTCTGGGTGTCGGCATGCCCCTAGAACCCTCGTCCAGGTCAATGCTTTCATGGGGGGCAAAGACAGCTGCTTCACCCATCACTACCGGGTCGGAACTGACTTCGGTTTTGATCTTGCGAGGTGGAGGAGGCATGTTGTTGTTGTTGTTGTTGTTATCGGACGCGTGTTTCCGCTTACGCAGACTGCGCTCAGAAACAACAATCGGGCCATCAGACGAAGGTTCTTCTTTGACCCTGATAGGACTGGCCTCCCGTTTGCAAGGTGGTAACGGTGGGAGCTCAGGCGCCTCCGTGGGTTGGTCTGGATCATCAGATGCACCATCCTCAGCAGATGGACCTTGCTCGATACTGACTATTCTCCCTCGTCTGTGGAGCTCGTCAAAAGCCGGAGTAGAGTGTCTCATGGTATAATCTGCTTCGTTCGGTCTGGGCCCAGGGGAAAGATGCGACAACGAGTCCGTATTGAGCCCTAAATCGCTTGGTGATTCACGGGACTCATATATAATCGCCCGCTCCGTACCAGTCCCCTCTGCATGGTGTCGAGTATTCGCATCTTGCTGCTTCAGTCTTGTTTCCAGCTTGTTAATCTTCCTCTCCAAGGCATCGGCATACGTGATCCACGTGTCTCTCTCCTCTCGTGCAGCTTTTGACACCTCCCTTGCAGTGTCGTAACTCTCCTGCACCTTCTTGAGTCGTTCCTCCACCTGCTCCTTCTTCTTCCAAAGTTTGCCATAATTCTTTTCCCAGTCCGGGTTCTCGATGTCGCCCGATGATGAAACCGTACTCGGCGCGCGGATCGTTCTGTTAGGGGAAAATTCCCCGAGGACTCGTCGGACCGGAGTGTTGACATCGTACTTGGCTGGTAATATCGGTGGCTTGGTGTGCTTCTGTCGCAGCTGCTCCAGCTCTTGGCGGAGAGATCGATTCTCTTGTTCAAGGACCTCGGCCCTAGAGGCAGCATCTTTGAGCTGCTGCAGTTCTATTTCAAAAGTTGCATTCCGTCTATCTTCTCTTTGTCGAACCTCTGGCAAAACCATATTGTTAGTTGTCTGGACGAGAAACCGGGCATGGAAACTCTTACCGGCCTCAATGTCATGGCCAATTGTGTCGCACACAGACTCTAGCGCAGCAATCAAAGCTGGCCGCCCCTTCCGTTCCCAAGATTCCGTCATGATAGGGCCAAGCAAAAATATGAGGAGGATGCATTTCGGACAGTTGCAGGAAATCTTATACTCTGGCAAGACGCCTAGGCAGAAGCGCTGGTGGGTTGCATGGGTTGCATGGATTGTTCCTCCGTAAACGCCAACGAACCACGCGTCACGTCATAGCTCAGCTTCCATGTTGTACAAAATAACGGGGTGCTACCTGGAAACACGGCCTTAGCAAAGTTTAGAAACTTTGAAAAATACCTAAGGTGGCCGTTAGGCAGTTATGAATGCTTTAGGTAGGCCAGGATTGAAGGATCCTGTATAACCCAGATAAATCTTTCCAAAAGGGTAAGGTAGAGAAATACGCTCAAGTCTTTTCAATACCTGACTCTTGTGTCAGTCCCTATTTTCTGTCGACAACGTGACAACGCGAGAATGCGACGCGACTCATCCAAGTACGTGCTCACGTGAGAGGGGCTATTTGGACCACCTCGCCACCCAACACCCCGCCTTGGTGCGACATCGTCCCTGCATGCCTGGTCGCCATCGTTGCACCAGCAGTTGACGGCGGTGCTGGTCTTGTATCCCAACGTTTCTTTGTGCGAGTTGGCCAGATATCAAACCGTGACTAATTAGATAGCCCAGGATGCTTTTGCCGCCTTCCACGATGTCTTTGGACATTGCTTGATAGCCACGTTGCCTCGCATCTGCTTCCTCGGCCAGTCAACCCCACAAAGCCTTGGTCCCGGACCCCTTGAATCAGATATGCAGGTCAAGACACCATCCACAAAAAAGGCAATGGCGAGATATTCCAGATCTTTGGTAGCATATACGAAGGCTTCCCCGCAACATCACCTTGTCCCCTACCACGACTAGGTCTACTGACATAAAATTGCCCCTGTCGACATAGGCGGCCAGATATCATGCCACGTCTTCTCACAGCCACTCAGCTATCCCTACCCTCGGCCCGGATTGACTGATATCGGATCACAGTGGTAGTAGGCTTATCAGATCCAACCCATGGCCCATCGTTCTGTTAACGAGCCTCCCTTCCCGCGCGGATACTTGGCTTCCGTGTCACCAGCCATCGCAATTGACGCAGGCGCACTTCTGGTCCGTTAAATCTGTTCTATGACCAGACCGGTCTCCGAACCAAGGCTGAGATGCCGGCCAGAAGGGACAGCTATGACGAACAGGCTGAAAAGGAGGCTCTTCCACAACACCAGATCATCCAATCCCCAATTGCCTGGTAAGTGGCAATGCGGCACATCCGGCAATCAAACATACGAACACCCTTCCCAGAGAATTCCAGAGAGACACCCGGGAGAAGGGGCGCGTAGGGCCGCGTTGAGTGCCATGCCAGGACAATAGCCTCGGAACAGTTCCAGAAATCGCCCCGGGTTCGTCTCTTTCTCGCAGTTACTTCCCTGATATCTGCTTCCGAATAGTCTGTGCGAGTAGACATGTCCGGGATAGCAATATGGAGAGTTGCGAGAAGGGTATTTCAGCTTCTGTCATGTTGAGGCGCATGCGGAGGCAGATAACCATTTGCTGCAGGAAAGATGAAGCCAACAAGGGACCACGTATCAGTGCTGCATTGGCTCCATGGCGAGCTGTTGAAATTATTGGAAGAGATGGGGGAAGGGAGTAGCAGTTCAGACAAAAAGGAGGTCCACCATCTAGCCCAAGTGCTATGCAGGGGCTCTGCTGTAGCCGTGCCTGGACGCCATATGTATACAACCCTCGGCCCAGGATGCCCTTTGTGGCGGACGAGTGAGATTCCCATATCCAACAGGGCAAGTGTGAACCGCAAACTGCAGGGCTAGTCACAGCACAGTGTAGATATACCGTACGGTCAGGTACCGTGACAGCAACTTTGAAAGCTCACTGGTGGGCGCGCCCAGCCGTCTACTACCAGTGCCACCTAATGAGATCACGAGTTGCAACAGACCAATCTAGATGTACCGTCTGATGAGATTCAAGCTTGATAAACCGGTTGGTAGCAAGGAAGAAAGTGCGACAAACGGACGGCAGCAACAAGTGGCTGGCCCCTCACACGCCAGCCTAAGCAAGATACCTAGTACATAGAGAGATATAGCCACTTGTAGCAGCAATTGAAGCTCAGAAATTTGCATCCAGGTGCCCTCAGGATCTCAGACTCCAAGATCGACATCCTCTGCGCCACAGCCGACCTCTGACGGAGGTTGACGGAGGCTGAAAGATTGCTCCGGTCAGAGGAGAATTGCTGGGAACTGGAAGCTCCAGAGACTGCCAATTCAGGCGAGGTCGCTTGTGAGCAGGGGTGCCCCACACAGACTGTCCGTCCAGAAAATTTCAATCACTCACAAACCACACAGCAGCACCCGCTCCTTCGCTCGACTTTTTTTCTGCCCCGACTCTCCTAACCTCGCTATTCACCGGAGCAGTACTTTAGTTCCCCGTTCCCCTCCAACCGTTGGCAGCTTTCCTCCCTCTCCATCCAACAACAACAACTTTTCCCCCATCAATTGTGTTGTGCGTCTGCCATTCACACAAACTTACCAAAGGTCAGTAAATACCCCACACCGTCACACCTACCCACCAATCGCCCCCCCCACCTTTCCCAAGTTTGAGTTTGCGCCCTCACATTCCCCAACCTGCCGACGCCAAAACAATTTTTATTTTCGACCCAAACTTCCCTGACATCGTCGTCTCGCCCATCAATTTTCGATTAGCTGACTCTTGTCGACGACCGCACAGTTTCGATATCCTCTTCACAAACCTCACAACAATCCACCAACCCCACTACACTATCACAATGGATTCCTACGGTTCCCAAGGACGTGCCTGCTTCACCTGTGAGTTTGCCCCCGTCCGTCCAGTCTCGACGACTTTCCTACTCTTCCCTTGCCCGATACTGTGACTTCGATGCCCTCGCTACACACACCGCATGGCTGCTTTCATCGGGTGGTCTGCACATGATATACGCCTCGAGTATACGCTTGGCTTTCTACGTCCGCATGACCCTTCATGTCATGTTCTGTTTGCAGTCGGATCGTTGGATGTCGGTCTGCGCATCAGAGTCGAACCCTTCCCTCTGCTTGGATGCCATCGCACTGGATCACTGTCTTCATTGGAACCGACTTTCCATGTTGGGACATCCTGGTTGGACAGCTTATAGCAGTGGGAAACCCTCCTGCCTTTCTTGGCAAAGAGCACCCCGCACTACATCACCATGACACCGCCTGACTTTTGTTGTGTGAGGGAGAGAAGATCTAACATGAGAGAAATATAGGCGGGCAGACCACTCATCAGGTATGACACCGGCGACGAGAGACTCCTTACCGGAGAGAGGTATTGTCCTGTTTGGTTTCGAGTCACTGACATGTTGCAAATAGGCCCGCGACTGCCCCAACAAGGGTGCCGCCAAGTGCTATAACTGTGGCAGTAGGTTACCCTGAAGACATACTTCGCTCGAGATGGACAGAAGACTGATCAGAGATGTTTGCGCTTTACAGTTGAGGGCCACATGAGCCGTGACTGCCCCGAGGGTCCCAAGGACACCAAGACCTGCTACCGCTGCGGCCAGGCCGGCCATATCTCTCGCGACTGCCCCACCGGTGGTGACCAGGGTCCACGCCAGGGTGGTGGTGGTGGCAGCTCTGCTGAGTGCTACAAGGTCAGCTCCTGCTATTCGGTGTACCACAGTCAGACGCCTGTACTAAATCTGTTGTCAGTGCGGCGAGGTCGGCCATATTGCCCGCAACTGCCAGAAGGGCGGCAACTCCTATGGTGGTGGCTACAACTCCGGCTATGGTGGCAACTTCAACCAGAAGACCTGCTACTCTTGCGGCGGCATGGGTCATCTGTCCCGTAAGTTCTTCCACAACTTGTCTTGTTCATACAGACAGCTAACACGCACTCTTCAGGTGACTGCGTCAACGGCAACAAGTGCTATAACTGTGGCGTTTCCGGCCATCTCTCCCGCGAGTGCCCCAAGGAGTCTACTGGTGGCGAGAAGATCTGCTACAAGTGCCAGCAGTCTGGCCACGTCCAGTCCCAGTGCCCCAACAGCGCTTAAGTTGCGGGTGTAGCAGAGACGGAGCGATAGCATTTTTCTTCTCACCCTGTTCTTTCAGCCACTTTCAGCCTTTGCATTTTGCTATTTTCGTCAGGATGAGGGTAGAATGGAAACAAGTGGAGTTGTAGGGAGGGGGGAGGTAGCTCGGAGGTAGTTTGACGGCAGGGACCGGTGTGCGGCCGGTCCAGGTGAAGTGCTTGGTGTTCGCACATCGGCGCTTCGACGGTGCATTGCTGGTATCTCAGAGGCAATCTGGATATCGCTCCGCTTGGCATTTCCACGACCTGATTGCACGCAATCTAGGTCGGGACAAAGATTCCCCAAATTTTCCTTTTTTTCCTTTACTTGTTTTTACTATCGCAAAAAGTTACCCATTCGCAACTTGTCATGACACGACGATCATACGGACTTTTACCAGGGCAAACACGGAAAAGTTTTGCACAACCATATTGGCGTTTGGGACAGGCAGGGCTATCTCCAAATGGGATTCCGAGTCTTGCTCACGAAGGCAGCAGCAGAGAAGAGATCAACCAAGTCGCGGATCTGGGTTCTGGGTTTTATGGCAAAAACGGTTTTATGACTACTAGATCATGGATCGGGACTGGAAAAGGATTCACGAGAAGGGTCCATAGAAATGACAACTGGTCTGGTTCACAACAGTCGTGGTTCTCGTGCCATGTGTGTGTAGTGTTGAATTTTTGTTTAGAGTTGTGATATGTTCACCTGGCCTGAGGAAAGACATCACAAGCAAGTCAAGAATCAGAAAAGTCAATGGAGATCTTGAAATTCAAGCCTCTTGAGGGCCCTTCTGTATGTTGTTCTTACACCTCTAATCTGTGCTATTCCAAAAACAGATAACAAAAATATGTTTACCTCTTCCTATCCCTCATTACATCGGCCCCATGTCCTTGACTAGGTATTCAATCCCTTTCCAACCATTTTTTTTCTATTTTAGTTTTCTTTTCTTGTTTTCTGTCTCGCCACAATTTACAAGACAGCCTTGGGCATAAACTTCATAGCCTGCCTGACACCCAAATCACCAAGAACCTCCTCGGCACCGCCCAGGATGGAGTCAAACTTGTACGTCCTGTTGAAGTTCTCAATCACGCGGCCCATGCCGGTCTGGGTCAAACCGCGACCACCCCAGATCTGGACGGCCTCGTCGGCGATCTCGTGGGCGGCGCGGGTGCAAGACATCTTGAGGAGGGCGATGGGGCCGCCCATGTGCTTGGCTTGTTGGGAGTAGGACATGTTGCACATTTGGTAACTAATGATGACACAAAAGTTAGTGGGATGTTGTGGACAGATAGGTGGGGAAAGGGGGGAAAGGGTCGCTTACGTGATGGTCTCCAGCCAGGACTGGTGAGACTCGCAAAGGGCAATCATCTTAGCGAGCTTCTGGCGAATGACGGGCTGGTCGATGAGCCTCTTCTTGAAGACGATTCTCTGGTGAGCCCACTTGAGGCACTCCTCCGTTACGAGACGCATGTAGCGGATGGTGGCGCAGGCCATGGTCCACCGCTCGTGGTTGAAGTTGGAGAGGATGACATAGATGCCCTTGTTCTCCTCACCCAACAGGTTCTCGACAGGGACCTTGACGTTGTCAAAGGTGATGTAGGCGGTGCCGGCAGCGGGGGAGTACGAGGTCTTGATGGGCTTGGTCTCAACGCCCTCGCCGCGGGGGATGAGGAGCACCGACAAGCCCTTGCCGGTGTTGACACCGGTGACGAAGTAGTCAGAGAAGACACCGTTGGTGATCCACTTCTTGGTGCCGTTGACAATGTAGTGCTTGCCGTCGGGGGTCTTCTTGGCGGTGGTGCGGAGGCCGGCAACGTCGGAGCCGGCAAAGGCTTCGGTGATGGCGAGGCAGATCTTCTTCTTGCCAGAGAAGCACTCCTCCTCGACCTTGGCCTTGAGGGCGGGGTTCTTGTGGCCGTAGTTGAGAACGCAGGTGAGACCAATGACCATACCGGCCATGTTGCCGTCCTGGAAGCCGCGGCAGGCAGCGCGGACAGCCTCCTGGGAGCAGATCATGTCGTGGAAGTAGTCAAACTCCTTGCCGTCGACGGCACCATCGAGGAGGTTGACACCGTGGAGGTGCTTGCCGGGACCCATTCTCATGTGGAGGACACCAGCCTTGGACATGCGGTCGATAAGCTCCTGGGAGACGATCTCGCCGGAGCGCTCCTTCTCGAGAGCCTCGGGGGTGATGTACTTGTCGGTGAAGATGCGCATGGCCTTCTGGAGCTTGCGGTGGCTGTCCTTGAAGTAAGGGGACTTGAACTGGGGGGTGAGCCAGAGGGGCTCGGCATATGGGACGGTGGAAAGATCGCCAGCTTGGGGGGTGATGATGGACTGCTTCTCGCCCTCGATGGTGCCGATGGCAAGGTCAGAGTACTTCTGGAGAACCTCGTGTCTGTGAAGGTTGTAGAAAGCGGCAGTGGCATCGGTACCGGCAACCTGACGGAGGACAGCCTCACCACCGGGGTGGGCATCTAGGAACTCGGAAACATCGTAGACGACGGTGTCAATGACGAACCAGACACTATCTTCGGTGTTGTGCTTGGCGACCTCGGCGCGGGTGAAGGTCTTGGAGGGGACCTCGAGGACGGACGAGGACATGTTGATGGTTGTTGGTTGATCTTTGAGGGTTTCGAAATATAGAAAAGGGAGGGTATCACAGAGATGGATGGTGGAACAAGAAGCGGTGCCGCTGTCGCAAAGATCAAGACACACGGGAGAAACCTAAACAAAGAAACTGGTATCAACGAGGAAGAGAGGTTCACACAAGAAGAACAGGGAACAATGGGTCGAGGAAGGCTACCATGTGGTTTTTATTCAGATCTCGGGCCCAGCAACCTCCAGGCCATCATCACCTGGACCAGGGGGCATTCCTCCCCAATTGACCGCGGGTCACTGGACTTGATTCGGCAGGTTGTGTTGCCCGTGTTGTTGGACGACCTCGGCTTTGGAAGCTGGGCTGGGTCGGGGCCCTGGAATGTGGGGAATGCTCCAAAATCCGCATTGCATTGCCTGTGATTGGCTGCGTCTCCAAGCCCGTGCCAAGACTCTTCCAGGTCATCTTGAGCTTGCGCTGTGCGGAGCATGTGATGCTGCGTCGATGCTGTGGCACTCGGCCTGCGGATTGGAACTTCCGAGACGGCGCCATGACTCGGTTTCTTCAAAGACCATTGCCAGCTCAGAATCGGCGAAGATTCTCTGCCATTTTCAGGGGAATTCTGCCGAAATACTTCACGGAACCTTGTCAGACACGCTGTTTGGTGTCTTTTTTCCCCGCGGGGAACCCTCGCAGGGGGGCTCAAGCCAGCCGTCGGCAAGTGTCGTCATCGACGACCGGCAGCGTGGGGTTGCGACAGGGATTAACCACAAATCAGTCAGTGGTTACACGCCTATTTGGGTTCGCGGGCGACCTCTTTCGAGCTGTTGAAGAGCCTCAATTGTTTCTCAACCCATATCCCGTTGGTCTTCCTCAAATGTCAAGGTTTCAGCCTGGGAGCGGTGTTTCCTCGAGTCCGTTTCCGTTGTTGCATTTGCTCCACGCAACCCCGCATTGACCTTGCCTTATGCCCCCACAATCGAACAGCTTGTTGCGGGTGCCTCGGGCGATATTGAACGACAGGTCCAAATCGAGTGTTTCGATAAAGACTACAGCTGTGTTTTATCTCTTGTACCTTGTTTCTCTTTTCTAGGGAGATACACGCCAACACTCATCATCAGAGGTGGATATCTCATGTTTCTGGCTTACGGCGGCCCTTATCTCTTCCACCTTCATAGGCTTACAAAGTTGCTCGTATTGTAAGTGTTTCTCCATGGCTTGGTGTCATACGTGGTGTCTGTGGCACACACGGTGAGTGGGACCTCGTGGTTAAGCTCTCCGACCGCATCAGCTGCATGCTCAAGTATCAGTGAACTATTGGCTACTTCAGCTTCCAAGAGACTGCTCTAGACCCAGTGGTCTGGATGTTCCTTTCACCGGTGCTACAGTTGTGTGGGACAGCAGTTCACCGGCAGCTTCTTCTTTTGGCTTTCCGAGAGAAGATACTGCACTTTCTAGATTACCTGTCCACCACTGACGAGGGTTCGCTGCTGAACCCTTCATAACCCGCTGGTGTGCTCCGGCATAATTCGAGGCTCTTATCGGCCTTTCCATCTGACAAGGGAGGACCGATACCACCACCAAAGCCGTCCTTCCAATACTGCAAGGCAGCTTACCTTCCTGACCGACTATGCCTATCTCACCATTTGCTTGCACCTTTGCGGCTTTGGTCAAGCAATTTATGAGGCTCAGCATGGCAGGTGCAACTCTTGTTGGCCCAGAAGGCGATTACTCCCAGCCTTTCCCCGCTGAAGTACCCCCTCGTGATGTTCATCTCATGAGTATATCCACCCGTCTCCTCGTAGACCATGAGGTGCGGGCTTTTGCTCGACATTCTTTTTTGTTACCGCCATCATTGTTGCATTCATTCCTACAGACCATCGAGCTTCTAGTAGTTTTACAATACTTCTTGCAGTGTTATCACACTTTCGAGGGTTCCAAAAAAGCTCACCAAGATGGATGCTTACTCGATGTCAATTAGTAGCGCTTCTCGGAGAGTCACCTCGAAGCTGTATCAAGATCTGAAGACAGCCAGGCTTTACACTTTTGACAGATCACATAAGGAACTGGGCATCATGGATAGAGTCTTACAGGTACCTGTGGTTCATAGTAGAAGCTGGTGTTAATGCCGCTAACTCACTTGGTAGTTCGAATCTTTGGATCCGAATAGAAAACCACACATTGGGATTGTCGGTGCTGGTTTTGCAGGTCTTCGATGTGCAGATATCCTCATTCGATATGGCTTCCGAGTGACGATCCTTGAAGCCCGTAATCGCCTCGGCGGCAGGATACATCAAGAAAGGCTCCCCAGCGGCAATCTGATAGACATGGGCGCCAACTGGATCCATGGCACTGATGATAACCCGATCCTGGATCTGGCAAAGGAGACCAAGACACACACTGGGGTCTTTGACAGCGAATCGTATGTTTTTGACGAAGACGGCACACTTCTATCTGCACAGGAGGGAGAGAAATTCTCAACGGTCATGTGGAATATCATTGAAGAGGCTTTTGAGTACTCTGAGAAGCACGGGACTCAAATAGACGCGGACAAGACGCTGTTAGACTTCTTCAAGGAGCAAATTCTCAAGCAAATACCCGATACACTAGAGGGATATGAACGACAGAGGAAATTTGTCCTGCAGATGGCCGATCTTTGGGGGGCTTTTGTTGGCAGTCCAGTTGAGACACAGAGTCTCAAGTTCTTCTGGTTAGAAGAGTGTATTGACGGTGGTAAGACATCTTCAAGAGCTAACTCGTATCACGCCGACACTGACATTACAACAGAAAATTTGTTTTGCGCTGGGACCTACCACAAAATCCTGGAGAGGGTAGCGAAGCCAGCTGTTGATGGCGCTGATATTCGATATGGAACGCGGGTATCGGAGATATACGGAAAATCTACATCACCCAATGGAACTCCCAGGGCGATGACTGCCGATGGCCAGATACTCGAGTTTGACGAGCTGGTTGTCACCACACCGCTTGGATGGCTCAAACAGAACACTCACGCCTTCCACCCTCCTCTTCCAGATCGACTATCCAAAGCCATCCAGAATATTGGATACGGATGCCTAGAGAAGGTCCGTGTCTATCACGACTTTGTCTGCACACATATGACTAACACCCCATGTGTCACAGGTGTACATCTTCTTCCCAACTGCCTTCTGGCTTACACCTGATGCAAATGGACGGAAAGTCCAAGGATTTTGCCAATGGCTTTCGCCAAACTATTCCAAAGACACCAATCCCGCCGGTTGGACCAACGAGATCGTCGAGCTCGCCTCCATGGGGCCTTCTTCTCATCCGACGTTGCTATTCTACACATACGGCGATGAATCACGACATATCACATCCACCTTGCGCTCTCTGCCCTCGCAGAAAGAGAAACTCGACTTTTTGTTCAACTTCTTCAAGCCATACTACTCACGGCTACCGTCATACGACGAGAACAACCCCGACTGCCACCCTGTAGTTGCGGTAGCCACTGACTGGCTTGGTGATGATTTGGCGGGGAATGGCAGCTATGCCAACTTCCAGAAGGGGCTCAAGGAGGGCGACAAAGACATCGAGATCATGCGGCAGGGAATATCGGGTGAGGGGATCTGGCTGGCGGGGGAGCACACCGCGCCGTTTGTTGCTCTGGGGACTGTGACAGGGGCTTACTGGAGCGGGGAGGGGGTTGCAAAGGAGGTGGCGGGGAGTTATGGGAAGAGGATGGCGGAGAAGCTTGGAAAGGAGGATGCCATCACCAACTGAAGCGTAGTTCATCATGATATCTGTGTCAAAACGGTGGTGGGGAGAGCGAGGTCCAGGCTAATAAGGTAGCGGTTGGTTACATTCCTGAGCGTCCACAGATTTATTGTTTTGGATAAAGGTAGAGCAGTTACCTATTGTAGCTTAGCAACGGCAAGTCACAGCGTTTTGTTTGCTGTCTGGAACTCCCTGCTGCTGTTGCCTGTGCCTTGTCTGCAGCGCGAGGGCTGCGCTGCTTGCGAAATGGTGAGGCGGGCAGAGTCAAATGACTGCTTTGGTGCAGACGGTTGCATCTCGAGGAGTCAGCCTGTTGCAAAAGATTCCCCCTAGCCGTGGTAGCACCCGCCACGTCGTATTTGTGTGAGTCTCCCACCTGGCCTCTCCCGACGGTTCAAAAACATGCCGGTTTTCAATTTCCCAGCACCCAGCATAAGGCATCCAGCCTCCGTTCTCTCTTGGAGCTGGTTCCAGCTGGGCCAGCTGGGAAGGCCGACCTAAGTGTCATCGGTCTGAGGTCCAGTGCCGGTGTCATGGCGGGGCGCTCCTAGCGAACCCCTAAGGTTGGGAAAGTGGGGCGCCTAAGCTCACTCTGTGACTCTCTTCTAGTGGAGGCGGTTTGCTGTATTCGTATCCCTGCCACGCCCAGCACGCTACCGATAAGGCCGATCAACTGATTGGTGTGTGGTTACACCCAGAGCTTGTCACGGGTCGTCTCTTGCAAGCTGCTCACCACGTCAACTCCCAGTTGCGCCTCTTGCCTATGTCTGGAAACCTTGGAATCCCGGGGGCTTCTTTTTGGTTTGTCCCCTAAAAACCCTAAACAAAGTACACAATACTATCCAGAGAAAGCCTCGGAGGCTTTTTGAAAATCTTGTTTCGTTGTGCCCTAACCTTCACCCTTACACCATCGCTGTCACTGATGATGCTCGCCCCAATATGACCTTGCCCCGCACATCCGCCTCATCGTCCCCCAGACAGTTGGACGATTGCATATCGAAGTGCCTGTCAGCTCATCGAACCATCATCCGATCCGATACCCAAACACTGAGATATCCAAACCAGCATACTTACCAGACGGTGACGGTGACGGCGACCCGGTGAAACCGCCCCGCGCGCGCCGAACGACCGGCATCGCAGATAAGCGATAACGATCATCGCCCATCATGGCGTCTTTCTTTCCGTCGTTTCGCCAGTCGCGGATGCCCAAGCGGCTGCTTCGGTTCGCCCTGGCACGGCTAGACGTTCTGGACGAGACAGCGCTTGACTTGGAGAACCTTGATTTTGCCGTTGGAACAAACACGGTCCTGGAATTCCGAGATGTCGGGCTTGTACTCCAGGTACGCACCTGCCGCCTAGTTTTTGATGCTGACCTTGAGATGCTTTCGTAATTTGTTGCAAGGGCTGTCTATCCTAACATGTCGTAATGTGAAATAGAAACTGGAGAAGCTCTTGGGGCTCCCTCCAACCTTTTCGATCCAGAAAGCCAAGATCCTCGTCTTGCGAGTTACGATTCCCATGAACATCTTCACAAGCCCGATCATAGCCGAGGTCGATGGTGTTGATGTCCAGCTCAAGATTATGTCGCAACAGGAGGTGGAACAGCAGCGGTCAAAGAAGAGGAGGAGATGGCGGGCCACTGATGATGTCGTTCCGACTGCTGCCGACCTTGCGCAGTCGTTCCTGGAAACACAGCCGGTATCAGAGAAGAAAGAGCTGGAACAGGCACTTGTTGCGGAATCGCAGGACCTCGGAGCTTCAGTAACCATGAGTGAACCTGAGAGCGATGACGAGTCGTCGTTCGGTACCGGCCAAGCTCTGTCACTGCCAGCTTTCATGACCGACTTCCTCCAGGGCATTGTCGACAGAATGCAAGTTCGGATACATGGTGTTTCATTCCAGGTTGATACCGAAGTGCCACTGGACGCGAACTCCCAGCCCCCTGAGTTGGTCACTTTTCGACTTTCGCTGGATAAGGTGGATGTGGAAGGTGTCACTACATCAGCAGATGATGCTGAGGGCGGTCCAGAGATTGTTCACAAGGAGGGCAAACGGCATATTCTTCTGGACAACATCCGAGCGTTCCTGATCACCGAGGCAAATGTGTTCTCGTCATTAGTACCATCCCCGACGATGCTATCTTCTCAAGGATCAGCCCAGTCTCCGGAAGCAACTGAGGCCCCGTCATTTCCAACTCCCGGCGCCAATCTGGCAGACAGCATAAGCTCTGCGTCGGTAACTTTGGATGATTTTGCGCAACTTCAGGCTCAGATGCACGATAGCGAGGCGGCGCTGAATATCCCCTACGAGTTTGACCAACCTAATACGTTTGTTGAATATGCAGAGCCGAATTCGCCTGGTTCCACACCCCGGGCATCTCTTTACCAAGATATGGCAGGCCTTGGTCTTCAGGAGCACGCCAAGTCTACGCTTGTAGAGCCGGGGGCTTCAAGCTGGTCTGCTCCGGAGAGAGAAGCACAGTCAGAGCCTTTTCTCCGGCCTCCAGAAGGCTTCCCACTTGGTTCGTCGGTCTCTCCCGCTGGCTCTGTGCATTCAGAGGCTGCTAGTAGCGAATCTAGTGGCGGAGCCGAAGACCTTACGCAATCCCATCTCTACAGCCACGAGGAAGCTGAGAGCATGTACATGAGTGCCTTCTCATATACAGGTTCGGTAAAGCTACGCGGAGCAATGCCCGGATCTTGGGATGAGCAAGAGTCCGTGTCATCGGGGGGAAAATCCGACGCCGCTGGCCCATCATCTGCACAACCCCAGAATTCACCCCCACCAGAAACACAGGGTGGACGGTTCTACAACGAGACTGGACAACCGCCAGACCAGTCCTCTCTATCTCCCCAAGGCACATCGCCAATATCAACGCGAAGTCCCGTTGCCGAATTCTCAGAAGATCACAATCTAGGCCAAGAACCAGAGCGCCACCAAGATGACATCCCGACGCCTCGTGGACCTACCAGATTAGTGAAAGAAGTCATTTCACTAAGCTCCATATCGGTCTATCTACCATCAAATCACAAGCACCTACACGTCACGACTCCTGACCTCGCAAGTACTACCCCAAATCTCCCAGGAGCATTTTCGGTCCACTCACCTGAACCTCTGAGCCCCTCGTCACCCGTTTCCGAAACCCCGGCTGAACACCCGCCTCTTGACCCATCTATTGAGGTTATCCTGAAGCCGATAGAGGTGCGGTTTGATGCCTCGATTGGGTTTCTTTTAGCCATGGTGGTGAGCCGCCTGCTGGAAGCAGTGCAAACATCCGAAACCAGCAATACAGCTCCGTCCAGGTCAGACTCTAAGCCTGCGCTGGACCTCAAACTCGTAGTGGAAGGTCTATCACTCCAATTTTTGGAGAAACTTGCAGGTGTTGCCGACACGGCACAGAAACATTTCGAGAAGCGGTCACCGGACTTTGCGTCCGATGTCCTCCTGCAAGCAAATTTGAGGGGAATCAAAGCTTCGCTCTCAAGCTCTGGCTCCGACATGGAAGCCGATATTGCTATTGAAAAGCTCACATTTGGGTATGCCAATGACCAGATTATATCGTTTGATCGATCCGTTCAAATGTATGAATCTATGGCTGCCAGCACTCTCTTGTCTTCGGGACAGGATATCTCAGTCAAGCTCACCAAGAGCTCTGGAAGGTCGAGCCTCAAAGTTAACACACTTCCTCTACATGTCAAACTCGATCTCCCAAAGTTGGATGAAACATTCATCTGGTTTGGAGGCTTGAGCAGCTTCCTCAACATGGGCTCTTCGATCACCTCGAATCCTGCAAAGAGCACAACTGTTGCGCCGCAGAAGCCCAAGGGTGTTCGATTCGAAACCCCGAGTTCGGATGATCGACCTGTCAGTTCAGGTGACAAGGCTGAGATGCGCATCAATGGGATCCGGCTGGATGTTATCGGGAGAGACTGTAGCATGGCCCTTGACACCAGCGCTCTCAAGTTGATCAACAGGGGAGAAGGCGTCGGTGTGCACTTCAGCAAGATACAGCTGGCAGGGCCATATCTTCGCAATTCCCAAGCTGCAGCTCCCATCATTGCCAAAATTGTGGACACCCGGATCGAGTTTGTCATGGCGCCGCGGGAACAAGATCTTGAGAGGCTTGTTGAACTCATCACTCCGTCACAGAGCAAGTTTGACAAGGACGGGGATGAGATCATGGTTGACATGCTCATTCGCCAACGGCGAAAGGGGTCGGTTCTGAACTTGACCGTCGGCAAAGTCAATGTCAATGTGGGCAGACTTCAGCAGCTCAGCTGTCTACCCAGCTTGGCAGAGGATCTTGCCAAACTCGGGACTGTTGCCAAGTATCTGCCCGAAGATGACCGGCCCGGGTTGCTCTCTTTTATTCATGTCAAGAGCTTTGAAGGCGCTGTCGACATTGGTGGACGTTTTGGAGCGGTTCAAGCAGCCATTGCAGACCTGGAGGTGGCTCACATCACGGTTCCTACTCTAGTTGCTGTTGCTGTGACAGGTATCACTGTCACAAGAAACCAGGTCGAGGACCTTGTGACGACACCACCAAATCCCGCAACGGCCTCGTCACCAAAGCCGCCTGT
Source organism: Podospora anserina S mat+ (assembly GCF_000226545.1). Lineage (NCBI taxonomy): Eukaryota > Fungi > Ascomycota > Sordariomycetes > Sordariales > Podosporaceae > Podospora > Podospora anserina. The sequence continues at coordinate 4,497,299 of NW_001914858.1, forward strand.
TCTGAGGATGAGAATGGTGGATGATATTGAGCCGGTCCTCAAAGTCAGGCTGAACGGGCTGAATGTCGAGTACAGAGTGCCTACTATCATGGCCATCTTGCAGCTTTCGGAGGATGCCACACCGCAAGACTATGAGGCTAGCCTTGCAGCCTCGGTCGCCAATCTTGGTGATCACGCTCATACCGCCATCAAGGGCTCACCAGCTGGTTCAGCATCGTCGGGGCAAGAATACAGTTCAAAGCCCATCAAAGTCGACGTTGCTTTCGAGGACTGTCTGATTGGCCTGAACCCTCTCGGCCCGCCATCCAAGTTGATTCTTGCGCTGACGACAGCATCGCTTGAGGTGGTACCCGGAAAAGACGAGAGTGTACATGCCGTCCTGGAGATGGATAAGGCATCCATTCTGCTCATTGATGATGTCACGGTATTGGACACGCCTGGGGCACCGTTTGCTTCGAAGCGACGGCCCAAAGTCATTCCTACACCGCAGATCACCGAGCTATGTTCCAAGGGTTTTGTGCACATCAGCCAAATCTCCAAGGCTCAGGCTGTCGTGAACACAACCAAGGATAAGAACGGCGATTCGCAGCTGGAGGTCGAACTACGTGACAAGCTTCTGGTCATGGAGACGTGTGCCGACTCAACTCACACTCTGATTGCTTTGGCAAACGCTCTAACCCCGCCTACACCGCCGAGCAAGGAGGTCAAGTATAAGACATCGATTGTTCCGGTGGAAGATCTGCTGGCTTCCATCACTCACGACGCGTTTGGCCGCGCTGAGGGTGATTATGACTTTGATAATGATTTCCTTCCTGTTGCTGGAGAGCACAGCGGCGAGATGGATAGTGAGCATGACTATTATGGCGGACCAAACGATAGCCCCCTCAACATGGACTCTCAGTTTTACGACGACGAGGTTATCCACGAAGAGCTTTTCGATGCCACTGCTCAATCGCTTGACTTGTCAAAAACCAGAGTTGAGGAGACGAACGATGGTGTCTTGCTCAGCACTGCTAGCCTGAGCACCGACAATAGCACAGACAATAGCAGCGGGCGTCTCTCAGTCGAAGAAGGGTTCTTTGAGAAGGAGTCGGCTGTCAAGGGCACAGCGCACCGGTGGAACTCTAAGAAGAACAAGTATGATGATGGTAACGACACCAAGATTCAACGAAGCCCGCTCAAGGTTGGTGTGCGTGATGTCCATCTTATTTGGCACCTGTATGACGGCTATGATTGGGTGCGGACTCGAGAAGTCATTGCCAAGGCGGTCAAGGAAGTTGAGAACAAGGCATACGAGAAGCGGGCCAAGGCTGAACGCAAGGATGACTTGGATGAAGAAGAGATTGTGGGTGACTTCCTTTTCAATTCGGTGTACATTGGAATTCCAGTCACTCGGGATCCAAAGGAGCTGGCCGCCGCCATCAACCATGAGTTGGGGGATGGAAACGATACCGAGTCGGTCGCCACCACGGCCTTCACAACCTCCACCATTCGCCCTGCTGGCAAGCATCACCACGCTAGGTCCAAGAGCCTAAAATTGGGCAGGAGCAATGATCACAAGATCACATTTGAGCTCAACGGCGTGAATGTGGACTTGGTCACCTTCCCACCTGATTCTGGGGAGACAGTCAGCTCCATCGATGTCCGTGTCCGCGACCTGGTCGTTTTCGACCATGTGGCTACTTCCACGTGGAAGAAGTTTGTCACATACGACGAGGATGCGGGTGACAGAGAGGAGGGCGCAAATATGGCCCACATCGAACTTCTCAACACAAAGCCTGTGCCCTCTATGCCGGCTTCTGAAATTGTCTTGAAGGTCAGCATTCTGCCTCTTCGTCTTCACGTCGATCAGGATGCGCTGGACTTTATCACACGGTTCTTTGAGTTCAAGGACGACTCGACACCTGTTCACGCCTCTCCGAGTGATGTGCCCTTCATCCAGCGTGCCGAGGTCAACGACGTGCCTGTCAGGTTGGATTTCAAGCCAAAGCGGGTCGACTATGCTGGTCTCAGATCAGGCCATACGACTGAGTTCATGAACTTCTTGATCCTGGAGGATTCCCGTTTGGTTCTTCGCCATGTTATTCTTTACGGCATCGCCGGATTTGACAAGCTTGGAAAGCAGCTCAACGACATTTGGACGGACAATGTCAAGCGCACACAGCTTCCTGGTGTTTTGGCTGGTCTGGCACCAGTCCGCTCTCTTGTGAACGCCGGCAGCGGCTTCCGTGAGCTGATTGAGATTCCCATCAAGGAATATCAGAAAGACGGGCGCATTGTCCGCAGCATTAGGAAGGGTGCGACCCGTTTTGCAAAGACGACTGGTACAGAGGTGGTGAAGTTGGGCGCCAAACTCGCCATCGGGACACAGTACGCACTTCAAGGAGCCGAGGGCATGTTGGTTAACAAGCCAGCTGGAGAGTCAAGTAGCTCCGCGGCTCCCATTGCCATCGACGATTGGGACGAGGGAGATGAGTACGAAGCCGAAGAGGAGACGACCAACCGGCAGGTCAGCCTGTACGCGAACCAGCCGCTTGGTATCCTCCAGGGCGTGCGGGGCGCCTATTCGAGCCTGGCCAGGGACCTGGCGGTGGCAAGGGACGCAATCATTGCGGTGCCGGCCGAGGTGATGGAGAGCACGAACGCTCAGGGGGCAGCCAAAGCTGTGCTGAAGCGGGCACCGACGATAATCTTCCGGCCTGCCATTGGTGCTACCAAGGCCATTGGACAGACTCTGCTGGGCGCGACGAACAGTCTCGACCCGGCGAACAGGAGACGGGCGGAGGCGGTGAGTTTTCTTGGTCTGATACTACAGTGAAACAGGTTGCTGACTTTGTGACAGAAATACAAGAAATAATCGAGTAAGAAAACCACAGACGAGGGAGTCTTTTTCTAGAACCATACATCACAACAAAGGCGTACACCTAGCCTTGCGAGATTGCATGGCAAGTTCTCAAGAATTAATAATGATTTGTTTTTACGAAGGGAGAAAGAGAATATCACGAAGAGGAGGGCATGAATACTCGGAGTTTTGGGGGGTTGAGACATTCTAAGGATTGCGGGATCTGGGAAGGAGTTTTTGATTTTCAGGTCATATCTCTTAGGGGTCTCTCTATCTGCGCTTTAGTTTTTTTTTTCTTTTCCTCTGAAGACGATTATTTAGTGTTTTGGTCAATTGGGAGGAGAAGAACGATACAGCATACCCCCATGAGGTCTCGGTAGTTTTTGGTTCAGTCTTTATTTTGTTTTAGCTCTCTCTGTGCTTTTGAGGGTGTGGTGATGTGATGAGGTGATGGTTGTTGCGGTTTTACTCTTGACCCGTTGTGATCAGCTTTGTTGAGCTCTAAGATAACTGCAAATCAGGGGAATATGGGACCTGGAGGCTCTCAAGTTTGCATTCTACTCTAGCTAGACAGGTTATTGACAGGAAAATAATTAAAAATAGAGACTGTAATGAGATGCCAAGGTGTAGAAAAATAGTTGATATATCTGTGCTGGAACCGCTTCTGGCAATCTTGAAACTGACGTCCGGTTCTTCCAAGGCCTGCCAATATGTACTTGAGGTGCACCGACTACCTATCTTTCAGAACTCTCATCCCAAGCAGCAGTCGCCATTTTCTTGTCCACAAGGGAAAGAATGTGAAGAGAGCACAGTAGTCAAGACTAGAAATCAGTACTCGATCCTTTTGGTTCAGTGTTGATTTATGCGATTTGCAAACTTGGGTTTTGCCAAATGCTACTCCCAGCACCCCAGCATCATCATCGAGTTAAGATGGGTATGGATGGGTGTGTTTAACTCCCGCTAGACTCATTCATCTCCCTCTCCCTCGCCTTTCTCTGCTCTCGAAGGTGGGTCTCTTTGCTTATTCTCTACGGGAAAAGGTCAGCATTGTTATCCGTTCTCTCTCTACTGGCCGTTGCAAATAAAGTTGTCGTGACAGGGAAGGGGTTAGGTAATATACTCACTGCGTTTGTCTTTGCTGCTTGGATTGACGATCGGGTGTAGCTACTCATATAAAACTCATCAGCAACCCAGTTGCGATGTAAATAGCGGAAGCGTCTGCGGGCATGTGCTACTGTGCAAGGCAGGTGTGACTTACACGAACAAAATCGAAGCCATCGTGAAAGCCGCCATCGGGGCCATGACCGTCTGTTTCTGTCAGCTTCACATGCACGCGCCCGATGACGGAGAGAAAAAGAAAAAAAAACCAACTCTAGAATTGAATTTCACCATTTTGAATTCTTGCAATTATCCCATTTCTTGCCCATGTGCCGTTTACTCTTGAGATGCTGGGTGAGCTTAAAAGGTCGACGACGTTAAGGTTTAGCGGGTGTTATCGGAGAGATCCATTTCCAAAAACCGCTTCTCAAAAGGAGCGAGCAAGCGACATCACACCACTTTTCCAGAACTTGGTACAAACACCACACATTCAATGAGCACAGTACATGATTCAGATTATCAATGGACGAGTAATAGATTTTGAACCTTTTTGATATTTTTTTTTCTCTCATTCTTTATAACAACATCTATCGTCTCTCTCTCTCTGTCCCCTATGCAATTGTGTTCCCCTTAAAAACTCCAGACCCCAAATCCCTTTAAACCCCCCTCTCCCTACTTCATCTCCTGATGAAAATCAAAGCCCCAATGCAAGATGCGACAAATAAAATGAGGGAAACAATAATGTGTCCATATCATATCAACCAAAAATATGACAGCTCGCCTGCCTGCCTTCGTCTGCTCGCTCTTGACTCGCCTTGCTTTGCTTTGCCTCGCACATCAAACAAATGCTGCTTGCTTGCTTGTCAAGTGTCTTATACTTACAAATAATCTTATATGCGCCTCTCTTCCTCTCAAGAAAGGGATTTATGAATCCAAAATCTCTCTCCTCTCCACGCTGCCACCACCCTCCAGCTTCTGCCTCCCTCTCTCCCTCAGCCCGTTCATCCGCCTCATCGCATACTCATACGTAAGCATCGTAACCGTGGCCGCCGGGACAGCCCTCATCATGTTGGTCCCCATGCCCGCGTAGAAAGCCATCCAACCCTCCTCCCTCAAAATAGTGCGGAAAGTGGTCACGATGCCCCTATATCTCGGACCGCTGCTAACCGCTGGCTTGTTCTGACCGGAAGCAGATGGCTCAGTCACTCCGAGACCCTGCATGTATTCATGCCCCGGCATGGGTCTTCGCTGAGTCTGCAATCTTGTTCGGATGACCTCGTGGGGATAGGTAGCGCTGCTGGCCATGATCTTGCTCAGAATCGACGCCGACAAGATCCCAAACCAGTGCGATTTGTCTTCCTGGCCGGCTACTGGGGCAGCACCCATGGACGTGCCAGTAAATTTGGTCTTCAAATATTCGTACACGGGGAATTGGACCGCTACGTGGGTGAGACCGAGAAGGGCGGGAGTGAGGCCGGAATAAAACGAGAGAATACCCTCTGTGGTGTACATCTTGCGCGCAGCGTCAAGTGTCGATCGGTAGTGCCATGGCTGATGGAGCGTAGGGCGCGAAGTTGGCGTGTTGCTCCCCTTAGGATACAGCGAAAATCGTGTCCGGTCATGGCCAGTCGTCTGTGACATTAGTCGTGTCTTGATCACCCAGATTGGGTTCGTAGCAATCGTGCTGCTGGCTCCTGCTATGATGGATGACCAGAAGTTGACGACAAATGGTCTGTCTGTGACCGGGGTGTCAGTATCCCCCCACTTTCCAGGCCCAAAGATCAGTTCCCTTACCATGATATTGTGACAGATAAATCTTGCTCTTGTTGTAAACCGTAAACCATACCGCCCATGTTGGCAGATACCCCATAATGATCGGTCCCAAGCCCCTGTACATCCCCCTGATTCCCTCCTCCCTCCAGATAATGTTAGCCGTGCCAAACAGGCCCTTGTAGACTACTCTCTGGTGTCCGGTATGTGGGCTGTTCTTTTGCATCGCCAATATTCCTCCCTGAGCCTGCAGCTTCGTCTTGATAACATCCAGCGGGCAAGTCACGACTCCAGACATGAACCCTCCCACCGCGCCCGCCAGCGCATTGAACTGCGAGTCCGAGGCGTCGAGTGCCCAGCGCTCCGCAAGCGTGAGCTGTTCCCCCGCCATGCTGGCGTTGCCCCCTCCGCCTGCCCCGCCTCTTCCCGAATGGTCGCTCGTCGGCTGCGAAGAGGGCGGCTCTTCGACGGCGGGCGGGTCCGGAAGCGCTACTCCATATTCCGCTCGAGGCGCAGATACGGCTTGTCCGTCGGGTGTGAGGTGGTGATGTTGGTTGGACATGCCCGCGTCTCTGCGCGCGCGGAAAGGCCGGAGAGGGGCACTGTAACCCGTCGTTTTTTCCTCGGTTTTGCAGGGTGATTTCTACTTTGTAGAAAGATAATTCAAGGGTCTCGGGGCCCCAAATCCCTCAGAGACCCTAGGGAGGTCTCAGGGTCGTCGGTAGGGAAAGATGTTCCCTTCTAGATCGTATGATGAGTAGATGCGAACAATACCGTTTGCGATTGCCTGTGATCGTGGTCGTGTGCCGGATGTGCGGGGAAGGTCTTATACTGTGTTGGGGTGTGCCGGACCAGCAGAGGGGTCCTTTGTATGTTGCGCGATGGAGCTGTGGGTTGTCAAATTGTTGCGAATCTGTCCAGGACGGTATGGCAGGTACGTGTCGTGCAAGAGAGAGGAGGAGAGACCGAGAAACTGACTTGCGCGAAAACAGCAAGAGAGTCGAGCGATCAACGGCGCTGGTGGTGGAGGAGAACCTTGAAAGGAACTGTGTCTTGGCAGCCGGCCTTACATGGATATGGTTGAGTGTGGATTGCACAATCGCACAGCAAGAGAAGAGGCAAAGTTAGCCGTGTGTCGGCGCTGACCGGGTCCCCTCTTCCTGCTGCTCCGTGTGTGCTCCGTCCAGTCTTTTTTCCCAAGTGTCGCAAGAATCGCAATCGTCACAAGTTCTCCTTAAGAAGAAGCCAATTACGTAGGCTGTGGCTGTTGGGCCGTTCTTGGTGGGCTGCTTTTTCAAGCCGAGTCATGTAACGCTGCTTTACCACCGTAACGCAACAGTTCCGACATGCGATTCTACCGAGGATGAGATAGATGTGTTTGAGTCTCATGCAAATCCCCAAAATTCTCGAAAGATGGGTTGGAGCTTGTGAACTGATGTCTGGTCTCATTCCCGTCTCATCTCTCATCTCTCATCTCTCATCTCTCACATCTCTCATCATGCATTGCAGCAGTTAGTTCAATTCAAGCTCATATTCAGATGGTCGCTGGATTGGTAGGCGGCGGGCGGGATCAGCGGGCCAAAAAAGCAGCATTACCTCATCGCTGCCTTGTGAAGCATAAGCATGGAAAATCCATGCCTAACTTTTCAGGCAGCAAATCCCAGGCCGCAACGGGTTTTCCCGGGGCAGAGCTCTGCCTGTCCAATTGAGCCAACCAACGTCTGCTGATTCCCGACGCGGCAATTTGGCAAAGCTCCCACCACCAAGCCCACCCACCCAGACTGCTGGTCGTCGCAAAGTTGCAAGTGTGAATACCTTCAACCTCCACACATCCATCCAAAATGACGGCCCCATCCCTCGCCAGCTATGTCACCAAGCGCCCCTGGCTCTCCAAGCTCCTGAAGCCCGTTGCCGGCTGGTACAGCAATGCTGCCCTCTACCGTCAAATGGGTCTCAAGTATGTGCATTATATCGCCCACCTCCAGAAACTGTTTCCCTAACCCTATACCCTCCTCCCTCTCTCCAGGGCCGATGATTTGATCTCCGAAGAAAACGCCGACGTCCTCAAGGCCCTCGGCCGCCTCACCCCCAAGGAGTCCTACGACCGCATCTACCGCATCCGCCGCGCCACCCAGCTCTCCCTCCAGCAAAAGATCCTACCCAAGAACGAGTGGACCAAGCCCGAGGAGGACGTCCAATACCTTTCCCCCATCCTCGAGGCCATCGAGGCTGAGGCCAAGGAGAAGCAGGCTCTCGACACTCTTGTCCCCTCCAAGGCCGGCCACTAAGAGAATTGCCCTGAACTTTTGCTTGCAGCCAAAAAGAAGAGGAACCGGGAGTGGCGGAGAGGAGAAAAGGGAGGGAAACTGTATTATGATCATGGACCCAGGTCTGGAACAGACCGGGGTCAAGGAGTATGGGAGGGGAGGTTAGATGGGGTGGGCAGACAGAAGGTGTGTGGTGCAAGAAAAGGGGAAGGGGGGGAAACGCCGTCAGACAAAAAAAAATAGAGGACGAACGTTTAAGAAACCCGGACCTGTTGTATATCTGTATAGAGGGCTCCTCAATTTTTCTCGGTAGAAGAAATCAGGAAAGACTCGCTCACCCATTCAATCTGCTGGTCTTCATGCTGTCAGTTGATTTTGAAGAGTTTGTCGGATTCACGGAAATACGAAAGGTTGCCGAAGAGCTATGGCGAGGTATTGATTTCAACTTAACGAGAAGCTATGAACACATGCCGCTCCTATCTCATGTCTCCAAAACATACGAGCACTAGAACACCGAATGACTCGACTGAAACAATCACCATCACAATTCCCTATCCAAACACAACAAGTTACAAGAACCACCAAATCCCCTGCTCTTTTTTTTATACCACCGCCCCCTATACCACCCGCCAGTCCCTCAGAATAAAAAAACAAAAGCCCCAGAAGGTTTTAAAAAACAGTAAGAGATAGCTAACAAACAAGCCTGGCTGGCGGGAGTAGGTTCGTGAACAACAACAAATAAAGCAGATGGATTACTTTAATCTTTTCTCTTTCCATCCAACCCGTCCCTCCTCATGAAAAGAGCAATGTTCAACATATCTGATGATCCCCTAGCCCGTACTCTGCGCCGCCAATGAGGAAAAAAAAGAACGCAATCAACACGAAACCCAGCCATGACAAAGCCTTCAATATGTGAAGCCCACATCAGCTCTTCGGGTATGTCCCGAGCATTCCGTCATACTAGCTAACCACCCACTCGGACCACAACAGCAACAACAACAGTTCAAAGAACAGAGGGCAAAAAAACGGTGCTCCGGGATTTTTAAAAGGTAGTAAACGATGTACAAGGTGAAATATTTCAGACATGGTGTATTTTCCCGTGTCTGTGAGATGCCTGTTCTGATTCAGGCTGACAAGAATATCGTGGTTTTCGATGTGGATCATGAGCGTTCGTATAACGGCTGATGCGTTCCCTGGAGCGCTCTGTCGTAGTGGTGTTCTAGTATTTTGTGGAACGGGCGCCCCCTGGCCGAAGAGAAGATGGTGTGGTCGGGGGCGAGAGCGGCCGCCGGGTGCCAGCAGTTTATACGTTACCGCCCTTCTCTTCGGTGTCGATATGCCAGACGACGTAGTTGGGAAGGCCGTAAACACCATAGCCAGCCGCCTTGGCCATCTTGGCGAACCCTTCTGTCTCGGCTTGGTTCTCAAATGCGTAACATGGGAAATTGATGCCCGATCTGTGAACGTCGGCCTTGACCAAGATGTTCACACCACCAATACCGTCAAGTTCGATCTCCTCATCCTTGTTGTTGCGCCAGTCACCCATTCTAGCCATGTAAGTACGGCCGGTATCGTATTGCTTGTAACCTAGAGCAGAAAGTTAGTGTTATTCTTATATCAAGACCGAAACAGGAGAAAACACACCCTCAGCCAGAACAATATCCTTAGACAGCTTCTTGGCAAGCGCGCGGCCCTTGTCGGATTCGACCCATGAGTTATAGTCAACTAGCATTCAGTTAGCACCGTGTCCTCGCAACTATGGCATAAAACCACAACGTACATCTTCCTTCAATATCCTTGCCATTCTCGTAGCGGTGAAACCAAATGTCTGCCACAAGTTAGCGCCTAATTACCCCGCTGAAGCTATTCCAGGGAAGCTTACTGGGAACGAGAATGTCCCGATCGTGGGCAATAAAGTCCTCGAGAATCTTCTCGGGGCTGTCCACGATATCTACATCCCTCCAGTACACCCACGAATGCTCAGGCTTGAGCGCCGTGGTCAAGAGGTAGTTGCGGGCCTTGCCCATGGCCTTGCGCCGGGGTCCCTGGGCCTCGAAGGAATGACGCTCCTCGACACTCTGGCTCAGCTTGAATCCAAAGTCCTTCTCGACAATCATGGCGCTCCGGAACTTGTCGGGGCGCTTCTGGAGACGGTTGAGCTCGGCAGACAAGACAGCGAGGGTATCATCGGTAGAGTCGCCAACGAGGAAGCCAAGATCGATCAAATTGTGGGGGTATGTAAGCTCGGCAAGAAGCTCGAAATACTTGGAGAGGTAGGGGGCGGCATCCTTGAGAGGAGTGAGAATGAGAACTCGTTCTTCGTTCTGGACAGCCTTGGTGGTGGACTTGATGGGGTTCAGGTCGACGTGGTCGATGGTGGACTCGTTGACAACCAGGGGCGCGTGGTGATTAAAGATTACTGGCGTGTGATGGTGGGCGTTCCATGCTGCTTGTTCGTTCTGTGACATCTCGGAAGGTGGTTTGTTCGGGCCCCAGCAGTAGAAGCTACACGCACACAGGGCATGATTAGCACTCTGGGCATAAATACTTTCAACAAAAATGGGGACGCCGTACCTCTTCATCTGAGGAGCGGACGAGCTGATGCCGCGCCATAATAATATTATTGTGCCAGTGATAGCAAGAAGTAGAAGGAAGCGGGTTCTGGTCAACAGCACCCATATCGCCCGCGTAGGGGGAAGACTCGCTCTCGCAGCCTTCCAGCTGACGCCGCCTTTGGGAAGAAGCATGATGTTCGAGGTCGCCGGGTGGCCCTCAGCACCACCCTACAAGGTCGATGGTGCAACCGTTGCGATGTGCAAAATTTCCGCTGTTGTCTCGCCGTCCAAAGTCGTGCAAGTTGGTGCTTCAAAAATCCAATCGGTCTGGGTTGACAAGGACGGTATTCCGGGACACAGTTACGCTCACAGATACGCGAGTATTTTCGTGTGGCGTGAGTTACGCCCGCGACAGTCGAGATGCCTGGAGTAGGAGAAGACGGTATTCAGAGGAGGGGTTCCAAATGGAAGAATCGTCTTGGTTTTCGTCAGGAATCGCTTCTTCTTCTTCTTCTTCTTCTTCTTCTTCTTCGTCGTCGTCGTCGCTGAACGGGCTGGCTCGTGATGGATGGGAGGAATGTGAGAAGCTCGAAGTCGAGCGGACAGCGTTCAGCACCCCATGCACGCAAGTCTCGGCTGCGTTCTAGCGTCTGCGACTCTGTAGGGGTTGCCGGTGTTAGGGGGTAAGGGTCCACTTTCGGGAGGTTCTGGACACTTGGCCGCCCAAACATCCCACTCAATTTCCACAGGCCTATGATTGCATTTTGAGAACATTTGACTTGTTCAAAATGAGGCCGTGATGTCTGTGCGGGCCTGCTATTTTTGTGTCTTTTTGATAGTTGTATATCGATGTTGCTGATCTCTCTGGTTGAATCTGTGATCAGCATCACGCCTCTGCCCAGTGTACACTGTACATCTCGCTCCGTCCGTCCTGCGGGTCAGCTTCCTTCGACCCTCCACCACTTTTTGTGACCAAGCATGCCTTCCTTGATACGAGAGAGATTGCGTGTCCATATAGAGAGTGAATGCCTCTGGTTATCAATGTTTCGGTTTACGAACACAGGCGGCAGCAAAGATGCAACCACAGCATATCAATTTAACGATAGGTGCAGATGTTCCCGTCCCCCATCACTAGCCAATGCCACAGGCACGCTTGTTCTGCCGGCACGAACCACCATCCCACACAAACTCCCAAACTCATCTTGAGAATTTCATCTGATGAGCTTCGCGAAAGATTAGATTTGTCAAATGTCGATTCTAGAAACCAATGCGGGTCTTGGTCCAGTTGGCATTAGCCTATCGATGATTCAGGCACAAGTTTCTTGGCTCAACCTCTCCTCTTGAGAGCTTGGCGTTGTTTGACAAACACCGGGACGGGATCTTTTCCACCCGCTGGTTGGAATTGCGGCGTGCCCCCCAAGCTTACCTCAGCTTCGATGCCACCCACGTGAGAGGGCGACAATGCCGTGATGACTTGGGAAAGAGCGCGTCTCTCTACGTGTCTCTGAATTGTAGCTGAAGTCATGATCTTATAACTTGGTCTTATAGCAACGTTCTCTCTCATTCTCACTAGACCAGTCTCATACCCGGCTAGCCAATCAACGATCATCACTTACAACAAGCTCGCTCTCCAGACCTTGCCGACCTTGTTCCGTGGCTGACCTCGACAACCGTGGAAACCTGCGGCAATTGTCAGATTGGTTCCAGGTAATGCTCATTCGCTCCCATCGACTTCACTATTCGAAAGTTATCTCGGCCAATACTACTGCAGTTGGTTTGGTAAAACCTTCATGGTGTTCCTTCTTTCACAAGTTCTTGTCAGGATCTCAGCCTACGTCATTGATCCCACCTTTCTTGTCGACAACAACAGTCAATACAGCTTCAGTCAGCAGCATGGAAACAAGAAGGTCGGCTCGCCTCGGTGCCATCTCCGAGTCTGCCAAAATCACCGAGCCAGCACCTGCTCCTGCTCCAACCAAATTCCGCAAGAGAAAAGCCGTCGAAGAGGACGACAATGAGCAAGACACCACCCCATCAACCCCCCGTCGACCTCGTGCTGCCCCCAAGCCCGACCGCTACCAAGCACCACCAGCAACACCAACCCCCAACGCAGTCTCCCTCATAGCCGAACCGGTCAACACAATCTCCAAGCCCAAACCCGCCGCGGTAAACCGCCTCGCAGACCCCAACCGCACCAACGCCCTCCTCCTATCCCCTCAAACATCCCGGCTCATCTCCTCCACCACCGGCCCCTCAGTCCAACCCCCTACTTCTCCCTCCGCCATCCCGCTAGAAGGCATCAAAACCACCCCCTCCACCACAACCACCACCAACCTTCTAGAAGAAGCCTGCGCCCACCTCATCAAAGTCGATCCCAGAATGAAGCCCCTGATCGAGAAACACCACTGCCACATCTTTTCCCCTGAGGGCCTATCCGAGAAAATCGACCCGTTTGAGTCTTTGGCGTCAGGTATCATCTCCCAGCAAGTCTCTGGGGCGGCGGCAAAGGCCATCAAGAACAGATTTATCTCTCTTTTCTACCCGGGCAATGACACCACCACCACCACCCATGAGAAAAAGAAGTTCCCCACCCCGGCGGACGTCATAGGAAAGAGTATCGAAACCCTTCGCACGGCGGGGCTGTCACAGAGGAAAGCGGAGTATCTTCTTGGGCTGGCTCAGAAGTTTGTCTCTGGGGAGCTGACGGCGCAGATGCTGGCTGATGCGCCTTATGAGGAGGTTCTGGAGAAGTTGATTGCAGTGAGGGGGCTGGGGAGGTGGTCGGTGGAAATGTTTGCTTGCTTTGGGTTGAAGAGGATGGATGTGTTTAGTACTGGGGATTTGGGGGTGCAGAGGGGGATGGCCGCCTTTGTGGGGAGGGATGTGGGCAAGTTGAAGGCGAAGGGCGGGGGGAATAAATGGAAGTATATGAGCGAGAGGGAGATGGAGGAGATTGCGGAGGGGTTTAGGCCTTATCGGAGTTTGTTTATGTGGTAAGTTTACGTCGGCATTGGATGTGTGACTGAGTCTGAAGCTGATGATGGTTTTGATTTAGGTATATGTGGAGGGTTGAGGAGACGGATATCAGTACGATGGAGTGAATACCTCGTGCTGTTTGCTCATGTCTCAATATTCGACATACCGCTCTCGATTTTTGGAGCATTGACCAGCCGGAATTTTTCCAAGTCAAATCCTATTAAGTCTCAACTGCCGGAGTCAACTTTTGGGTGTCTGGCTCGGCACATGAACCGAACCCAAGAATCTAGTTCATGCCGTTTCTTGCCCGTGTCACCATACCCCAAAGTTGGAATCCCGGTCATGCAGTTCAGTTCAAGAATCCCCATCAGGGCCGCAATCTAAATTTCCACCAAGTTTCTGTTTGTTTCAGATTTACTTGGTTGGTGGTAATATATATCGTATTATATCCCATGTTTTGTGTGTTGTATGTGGTATTTCCTGCTTGAATGATGCTTGTCATTGGGAGGAGTTTAATCAGACCCAACAAGAGAAATAAACTGCGGCGGAATGGATCCTATTCGCGAGAGGTGGTGATGGTAATCTTGTTTGGTGATTTTAGTTTGGCATTTAGGCTTGGATACCGAAACAGCTACATATATCCGGCTCTTATAGCAGACTCTCATGATTTAGCTATGGATGTCGGAGAGTGTAGCCTGGACTTTGAGGTAAACAATAATGCTATATACCATCAATACGACGCCAAGTAGGTGTGGGTGATACCGTTGCAAACTCTATGCAAAACATATATGTATGCAGTTTGATATGCCGTTGCGGATCAAGAGTACATCATACTGCCCACTCAAGGCAACGATTTGACTTCAGCTGCCAGTATCCCATGATGCTATGGACATCGGTTGGCCTGTCTCATAATCATCACTTCCCTCGCTTCAACCAGATGCTGCCATGCTGTCAAGTATCGTGCAACAGCTAGGGGGGTGTAAGTCAAGACACCATCAACAGACAACAAAAAACGTCAAAGAATTAAACTCTCCCTGGCTTGATCTGGAGTACCAAGTCCTGTCCCAAAGCGCCGGCATTGGGACGAACCTTTGCCAAACCACAAAATCCAGTCTGCTACTCCTCCACATCCCACCCCTTGGGTCAAGCCCACACGTATGTCTTTCCCCGCATATTGATGTCATGTTCAGTGTGGATTGTCGCAAAAATCCCCAAACCTAATTCGTACATGTCCCAGACCTTAAAGCAACGTCACAGGAGATCTGACATTTCGCCCATTATCAAAACCGTTGCCAAGATATTGTGGCAGCATGCCAATGCGAGGCTCAGTCGGTGCTACAGACGGCGGCGGCAATATGGCCCGACCCTGGCCTCGACCTGTCACAAACAATTGTCATCTCTTCTTGTAAAAATGAGGTCTCAAATAATGCGAGATAGGCACCGGAAATGTTCCCCTGTGGCGCTGGACACTCGCACAAAATGTGCCATATGTACGCCGTAGCTTGGTTTACACGATCTTCAACGATACGGATTCCAACATCAGGATCAAAGACTCACGATTGTCGTCAGCCTTGTTGTTCAAACGCCCAGCTTGCGTAAGCTTGTTTATCCCGTTCTTTCTGTGACTTGTTTCATGTCGCATCTGCAAACCCCCAATCGAGAAAAGGGAAACCCCCGTGTGTTGGACATCGAGAACCTCTGGATCGAATGATTGGTGGTTGTCGTGCACGGTCCATCAACAGCAAAAAGGGGGCGCTCTAGAAACGGATATCGAACGGCTGGGTGTGGCCATATCCGTTCACATTTCACCAGCGCGGATCAAGATAACAACGCAGCAGCCAGCCACGGCACAGTGTTCCCGTCCGCAGGCCAGGACAACGGGATGAAAAATGTGCCGTCGCCGTGACGCCCATGGTGGTTTTCCACGCGGACGAATTGAACGACTCGAGACCTTTTGGGTGATGATATGTTGAAATGCAAAAAATGCAGGATTTGACCATTCTTGTGTGTTGTGTTCCATGCCGATCACGCTCCCTGATTTTGAATTGCAGGGTGGAGTTGTGTCTCTCTCGCTTGAGTGCGACATTGGCCAATTGAAATTCGCAATTTTCGTATCCTGAAATGGCCGTTTTCCTTCCTTTCCAGAAGCCTGATCAAAACACCAGACTTTTCCTGTCATCGGTCGCCTCCCTGCCTGTTACTATCCGTCCAGGTGGCCACAAATACCGGTATCCGGAGGTTCGGGCGCCGGCTGGTAGAAGATTGTAACCGATGCGGGCGGGATCCCTCAGACAAAAGAACCACGTGCCGGAACAGAGAACAGACCAAATGGTTGTTTTCGGTCGTTCTTGTGGTTCTTTGTGCTCGTGCCCGTGCCCGACGTCATACCGCCGCGGGCTGGACAGGTACCGATCAGTGTAAGCTTCGTTGACGTCGCTGCTCAGAACCTGAAGAAGCTCCTCCTCCTCCGCATTCTCTGGCGGCCGAGCTAGTGCTGCAATCACGGCTACACAATGCAACGCAGGGACGTTGTGTTGTGGAGTGTCCATCTTTTCCTTTGATCTGTGGTCTTGTTTGCTTGCTGCCCGTTGCCCGGTGGCCGTGTTCATAGGGAAAAGGGTTATGAAATCGGACGGGCCGAAGTTGACCGCTTCGTGATCAGAAGACCCAGGAGACAGCATTGATGGCAGGGAGAATTTGGCCAAATCTTGAGATCCCGGCGAGTCCCATTTTCCTAATTCCTGCGAGATTGGTTCCCCGGCCCCTGTCGAGCCAAGCCCTCCATCGACGGCGCCAGACGCTCAAGAAAAAAAGCAGGCAGCTCGGCCGAGCTTGGAAGTTGGACGAGCTTCCAGGGCGCCCGACTGGTGATTCCTTGGAATCCTGGCCCACCTCAACCCCCGGACGTGACACGGTTATGTCCACGCCTGAGGCCTCAACTCAACCTTCTTGGTCACCAACAACAACATAGACAGAATCAGACAAACAATGACAGCTTGAGATTATTATGAGGAGCCCAAAATATGCCAAGTCTCGCCCATTGCCGTGGTGAAGCAGATCCAGATCCAAGTGGAGACCTGTGCTGTCGCGGTGAACCACTCAGGGCCTGTCGATGCTGGCGGTGCATGCGCACACCCCACCTTTCAGCTTCTTGTGGTGGTGTTCTTGCAGGGGCGTGCCCGTAACATGGCTAGCGTACCTGCAATAATTTAGCTCCATTTGCCCCTTCCTCGCATGTTTCTGGTGCCGACGTGCCTGTCTTTTCTGCCCCTTGGATTCTACTTTTCTCAAGCCACGCCTCTCTCTCTCCTTCCCTCATCACACCTTTCTTCCTCCCGTCATTTTGAAGGTCCTTCTTCACTTCATACATTCGTTACTGTCAATATTTCTCCCATCGTCGTTGATTAGAAAGAGTCCTCTCGCTCACTCTTTCTCTCCCTCATCACGACTTTCTCACCAACCAAAACCGAATCCCGCGTCGCGTCCATCCTCCCGCGCCACTAATCAACTAAGACATTCCGGTATCCCGCGACGCCATTGAAGAAAGAGGTGCGTTCCAATAGAAGGGGTGTTCTTGACTCGTCTCCCTCACATCCCACTGTGTACCTGCTGCTTTCACAAGAAAATCCTGAACCCGACAAGACACCCGAGAGGAGGAGCTGCTTCACAGTCGATCAGCGGAAGGAAAGACATCTGCTTTGCGCGCCAGGCCCGCTTTGCGTGGACCATCTTGATCCAATTGCCCGCCTCTCAGTTTTCCTTCCCACAACTCGAGCTGTGAATCATCAAACTTTTTTGGACTGGTTTCCCCCGAGAACAACACAAGCATTGTAGCACTACTTCTGATATCACTGCACACCCAACGCACTTTTTATTCATCTTCAGACATTCAACCCACGAGCCATTGCTGACATCGATCCCATTTACTCAGATTCAGCAAAATGCTCGTCAAGAACCTCCTCCCTGCCTTCGTGGCAATTGGCTCTGCCGCTGGTGAGTCCATGATGCGAACATCTCGTGAAGCCATGACGAGGTGACTGACATGCTATGACACCAGCCCAAAGCGGCACCTGCTCCATCTCCGGAGGCACAACAACCATCAACAGCCAGGCCGATGCTACTGGGCTTGCGAGCTGCAGAACGGTCCGCGGTAGCGTAGTTATTGGACGCAGCGCCGGCCCCAGCATTGATCTCTCTGGCCCTGGTGAGATCACTGGCGACCTTAAGGTGGCCGACAATGGCATCATCGAGACCCTCCAGAGCAGCGACCTCGCCACCATTGGCGGCAAGTTCCAGCTGAAGAATGTCACCAAGCTCACCTCCGTAAGCATGTCTAAGCTCACTGCTGCCAAGGAGATCGAGTGGGACACCGTCACCAACATCGAGTCTGTGACCCTCGGCCCCGTCAACAAGGTCGACGACATCAGAATCAGCATCACCTCCCTCAGGAATCTCGATGCTCTCGACCTCGGCAACGTTGCCAACCTCAAGCTTGACAACAACGCCCGTCTGTCCAAGTTCTCCAGCAACCTTCGCACCTTGAGCAAGAACCTTGTTCTTGCTTCCAACGGTATTGGCGGCATCGGTCTCGAGGTTGAGCTCCCTAACCTCGTCTGGGCTGTCGAGCTCGACATCAACAACGTCACCACCTTCTCCGTTCCCTCCCTCAAGACTGTCAACGGCAGCGCTCGCTTCGGCTCCAACTTCTTCCAGTCCTTCTCCGCCCCAAACCTTACTGCCACCAGCTCCGGTGATATCTCCTTCATTGGTAACGCCAAGCTCACCAACGCCACCTTCCCCAAGCTTGAGGCCATTGCTGGTGGTCTGACCATTGCCAACAACACCAACCTCGATGAGCTCACTGGCTTCCCCAAGCTCAAGTCTATTGGTGGTGCCGTCTTGCTCCGTGGCAACTTCGAGTCGTAAGTTTTGAAATGTTGAAAGTTTGTTGGACAGCCACTAACATGATGGAATTTAGTGTTGAGATGCCCGCTCTCGACACCGTCCGTGGTACTTTCGACGCCTCTTCTTCCGCCGACATTTCCGAGTCTTGCAAGGCCTTCGACAAGCTCGCTCCTCAGAACCAGGGCGGTAACGGTGTCATCGCCGGTGGCTACGACTGCACTAGCAACAACACCCAGGCCAACGAGGATACCGACGGCAGCACTTCTGGCAACGACGGCAGTGGCGGCAATGATGACAAGGACAACGGTGCCGTCGGCATGGCCCTCAACACCGGCCTCTTCGCCATCATCGCCCTTGCCGGTTTCGCCGTGGCTCTCTAAGACGGGAAGAGCAATGTCTGATTTACGAACAAGGAACGACAAATCTGGAGTTTATGTTGCCGATTAATCGTGGCTGAGCGCATTTGCATCACACACCCATATCACGCGCAGGGATTACTAGACTTAATACTCTTACCAAACATGCTCTTTCCTTTTGACGAACGTTCCTCGTTTCCTCTCCCTCGCCTGTGAAGTTTTTTGGCCCCCTTTCGCGCAATCAACGAAGTCATGAGAGCAGTCCCCTGGTAGAACTCGACGCAGAGTTTTATCGGGGGCTAGGAAACGAGAACGCGGTTAAGTGGAAGGAGGATGGTTGAGTAGAGAGGTGTTGGACAGGAGATTCGGTTGTAGTGTGGGCTGTGGAGAATAAGGAAACATAATAACTGGGTGATGGGTGCGGAAGAGGATAAACATCGCTCTATGATTTTTGACTGGTTCTAGCGGCGTTTTGTTTATTTGTATGAAATCTCTTACACGTTGTAATATCGATGGGGGCCGCGAGCCGTGTTGCTGGTGTCGTATTGTAGGGTTAAAAGCGAATATGATGATTGTCTGTTGAGTTTTGGACTTGGTCTGTTGCGTACTTGGGGTTCAACTGTGACATGGTATTTTTCGGGAAAGGATGTCTCATGTTCATGTCCTTTTCCGCCACTATCACGGTCTTTTTCTGTCTTGGGGAACGATAAGAATAAGCAGTCTAACAGCACAGCCCTCTCACTGTATACATATTTGCTCGTTGGTTTCGGTACTACTGCGTTGTATATCTGGAGACACTTGGGGGTCTCCAGATAATTGCTGTTTTGGAAGTTGACCAAAGTAGAAATATTGTGTCTCTTGCATGGTCTTTGGTTTTCCATCCACGACCACCTCTACCTAGATTTATTTATACCTAGAGATGTTCCCCACCCCCCCCCCCCCCCAAAAAAAAATACCATTCCTTTCTCTATGCAGCCAAGTATCTACTCCTCATAAACCCCTTCCTCAAACTTTTCCGCGTCGTAGAACCCAGCCCGAATGGTGTTTCCATTGAAGATTCTTCCTTCGAGGGCATTGACTGCCTGTGATATCATGTCTTGTCAGCAACGCTATCGAACGTTTAGTGTGTTACTGCAGTTGAAACTTACCCTCAAAGCCGAAACCTCCTCCACAAACTGGATATACACCCTCTTGTTCTCCCCCAGCCTTTCACTCTGATCAATAAACAGCCTCTCCACCCTCCCATACTTTTCCCCGCACTCCTCCCCTATCTCCTGCCCCAGCCCAGCCTCAACTTCAGCGGCCAGGTTGGGAATGTTGAGGAGCATATCCCTTAGCACCACTACCCTGCTGATCTTTTGCCCGGCGTTGTTGTTGTTGTTGTTGTTGTCTTGTTGCGGCTGTGAGGGAGTGGAAAGTGACTTGGGGGCAATGATGCGCCCCTGAGCAGCAGCCGGATCCCGGAAGCCACCGCCTTCCGCGTCGGATTTCTTCTTGCGTTTGAGAGGCTGGACGGACAGGGCGGAGGTGATGCCGGAGGAGGAGGCGCCGAGGCCGGTGCCGGCTGTCCAGCCGTATTTGGACATTAGCTTGGTTGCAAAGGCTTTGCCGCGGGTCTTTTGCGGAAGGGAGCCGGCCACGTTGATGGAGGAGTAATCTACGCCTTCGTGTTCTTCGGGGTCGGAGTCGAGGTCCATTGCTTCTGGGTCGGTTGGGGGTGGTGGTGGTGGTGGGGAGTATCGGACGGGAGCACGGGATATGGTTGCGGTGTCGGTGGGGGGAGGTGGTGGTAAGGGGCTGGAATCGGGCGGTGGTGGAGGGGGTGGTTGTTGTTGTTGTTGTTGTGACAAGGCCAAACGGCGGGCGTACGCGTCGTCACCGGTTGCGTCGTCTGGTATATTTGCTGCTGTTCTTGGGGGTGACATGGCCGGCGGTGCAAAGTTGAACGAGGTAGGGGGTGCGAACTGGCTGTTCATGCCCATTCCTCTGCGGTCTGGCTCGTCTTCGTCCTCATCAGTGTAGCGATCCTGGCTTCGTGACTTGCGTCTGTGGGCGTAGAGGATTTCCTTCCACTCTCTTACTTCCCGTATTCGTTCGTCGCTTCGGAGGTATTCTTCTACGTTGGTTGGGCGGGCGGGGTCGTAGGTCTCGTCCCAGTTTGTTTGTTCCCTTTCGTCGGCCTTTTTCTTCTTTTTCCTCCTGCCGCCACGCTGACGCTTCTCGTTGGAGGCGCTGTAGAGGTATTCATCTTCCTCTGTTGCTGCCCAGTCGGCCAATGTGCTTCGCTGTGGTGGTTGCGCTGCTGCTGCTGCTGGGGCACCTGGTGATGCTGATGCTGAGGGGACAGCGGGGGGAGCTTTGGGAAAGGATGGTTTCGGTTTCGCTGTTGGTCTGTTGACTTGTGGTCGGCGGAGCATAGGCTGAAAGCGAAGAGCTGTTCCATAGGTTAGCAAGAATACAAAGCTGTGTATGCGCAGAGGACACACCTGGATCTATCGCCTTCTTCGGGGGAGGCGCATTGTTGTCTTTGGACTCGTTCTGATCTTTGGATGCAAGCGCGGGGCTAGAGCTGCTGTCGCCGACTGGATCAAGTAAGTTGGCATATAGGGACATTCCGCCCCCGCTAGGACGCGGCGGTGGTGGTGCTGACATCTTGATGGACCTATGTCGAAGTGGTTCGTTGTGAAAGTTGATGCTCAGCCTTGCACGCGAGGCCAACGTGGATGCAGCAAACAATTGGAGATGGCCGTTGAGGTGCCAAAATAGTGGGTCCGGTTGCTACTCTTTTAGTGGAGGCCCTAGGAGTACGGAGTATACGTGCCTCTTTTAAGTATGCTTTTTCTGAACCTATGAATCAACCGCAATGAAGTCCCATACTGCAAAATTGTTATGATGCAAGGGAAATTGTATTAAGGACGTAGAGAGTCCATGAAAATATATGTCATCGCTCAAAAATATCCTTATTCATCCTACTCAAACCTCGACTATTCTTAGGACCTCTGCTTCGGGACCTTCTTGCCTTCCATGGCTTCCACGTCCTTCTTGTCATAGTAATGCCCTCCAAACTCTGTAAGCCACTTGGGGTCAATGGGGATGACACTCCTCACAAACTCCTTGCTCGTCACCACCAACTCGTGGTAAATAATGACCCTTGGTGGCGGATCAATACCCCTGACGACACTGCTCGGGTGCACGTATACCGTCATGTTGTTCTTCAGCGTCCTGTACCCGTCACCACTGCGGTTCAACCTAGCCGCGTTCAAGAAGAAGGCCGACGTTAGAGCTCGAAGAATCGGGCTCATGTTGGATATCCCACCGCAAGATGATTCGGACCCTTCGAGCACTCGATCGCACAGTTTGGCGAGCTGGTCTCGGACATCACGGGCTCTGGTCAAACTTCGCTGCGTGAGGAAGTTTTCCTTTGCCCAGATGGGAGAGTAGTCCGAGTCTACCCATTGGTTGTAGACATTGAGCAGAGTCAGGTGGTCACCACCGTCCTTGACAGTGAACCGCGCCCTGGCAGAGTCGGCGTGGACCGCCTTGTCCTTGGGCCGGAAGAAAAGGGTTGCTACCTCGCCGAGCATTGCGACAATGGTGAGAACCTCCGAAACACACTCTTCAGCGGTGGCCGCGATGAGTGCCTTGGCAAGCATAGGTTCAGCTGGGAACTCGCCCATTTGCCGACCAACACGTGTCAAGGCGCCAGCGGAGTTGAGTGCTCCAAGGGCATAGAGAAGGTTGAGAGACTTGATGAGAAGCTCGGTGGGTGGGGGGTCGAGGAAGTCAAAGTTGAGGAGATCATCGATACCTAAAGCCTTGAGTTGCAGAACCACACTGGAGAGCGACGTCCTTTGAATCTCAGGAGTTGGCGATTCGTCCATTTCGGACAAGTAGGCAAACCTGGTGTACAGACGGAAGCATTTTCCTGGACGGACACGACCAGCACGACCCATACGCTGGTTGGCGGCAGCTCGAGAGCAGGGCACGACAGCCAACGTTGACTGGCCAGTCGTACCGACTGGGCTAAAGGTGTTCTCTTTGGCATAACCCGAGTCAATGACATAGACGATGCCATCAATTGTCAGCGAGGTTTCGGCAATATTCGTGGAAAACACCACCTTTCTTGCATTCGGTGGCGTTGGTTCGAAAATCTTGGCTTGTAGTTCTGAAGGCATGTTGGCATAGATTGGTAACGCGATGATTTCGGGCACTCGGCTCCCTAGCTGCCGCTTGATCTCTGTAACCTGCTCGCAGGCATGGTCAATTTCTTCTTGACCTGTAAGGAACACGAGAATGTCGCCTTCGGGTTGCGTCGCGTGCAGTTGAAAGACTGTGGCAATGCTGGCTTCCACATAGTTGGCTTCGGGCTTTTCTGTGTAGTAGACCTCCACGGGATGGACTCTGCCGGGAACGTTGAAGATGGGCGCTCCGTCGAAGTAACCGCTGAACTTCTCAGCATTGAGGGTAGCTGACGAGATAATGAGCTTCAGCTCTGGTCTTGCTCTGGTGAGATCCTTGATCAAAGCCAACAGAATATCGGTATGGACCGTTCTTTCGTGGGCCTCGTCGATGATAATGGCCGAGTATCCTTCTAATGTCGGTGATGTTACCATCTCCCTCAGAAGCATACCATCCGTCATGTATTTAAGAATAGTCTTCTCGCTGGTACAGTCTTCGAAACGGATCGAGTATCCAACCTCCCTGCCCACCTTCACGCCCATCTCGTCAGCGACACGAGCAGCAACACTCATGGCCGCAACACGACGAGGTTGCGTACAGGCAACCTTCATCCCTTCGTTAGTGTAACCTGCCTCGTGAAGGTACTGGGGTATTTGCGTGGTCTTTCCTGAACCAGTCTCACCGACAAGAATCAGAACCTGGTATTCTTTGATGGCGTCCAGAAAAGCCTCACGATAGGCGTATACGGGGAGGCTCTTCCGGACCTCTTGGATGGACATGTGCGCCCGTTCCGCTGCCTCGATCCGGGCCTTGAGTACCCTCTGCTCCTGGGTCAAACCGTCACTAGGCTGGGTGAGCTTTGCGGCCGCATCGCGAACAAATGCAATGTTATCTTCGTCCAGCAAGAAGTCGTACTTGCCCTCCTCCTCCTCACGTTCCCGGCTCTGGATTTGCGCCTTTGCCTTGACGGTTTGTTCTCGTTCCCATTCTTCGTACTCGGTGATGTGCTTCTCGTTTCCGAACTGATCCCTCTCCACATGGCGCCTGTTCAGCGCCTCCTCCTTCTTCTTGCTATCGGCCCCATATTGGTCAGGTAGACGGTAGCCGTCTTGGTAGTCGTCGATGCGCAATCGCTCCTCGGCCAGCCGTAGGATTTCCCGATTTTTGGCGAAGTCTGCTTTTTCCCGTTCCGATAGCCGTACACCAGACCGCAACTCAGCTGTCTCTTCCGCGACCTGTTTTCGGAGCAGCGCCAGCTTCTCTGTTTCTCTCTTGGCCAGGTAGTCAAGGCGTGACTTGAGGCGCAAGTCGCTTATTTTGGAGTCGTCGCGTCCGGTATCACCGCGGCTTATTTTAGAACCGCTCCCTCCGTCCCTTTCCCTCCTGTCACTGTCTCTTTCGCTGCCTCTTTCTCGTGGAGAGCTGGACCGTCGATGTCGTGGCGATTCGTCGCCATTTCGTCGCCTGCGCCGCTTCGGAGACCGTGACCGATCGCGCTTCCGCTCTTTGGATGGCGCGGAAGGGCCCTCGTCCATAGACACAAAGGCGTATCGTTTGTTGGAAGCCATTGTCGATGCCTTTTGGTTGATGGTGATGATCTGAGAGGCAACAACACTTCCGATTTCTTATCTTATCAGCAAGGGTGCACAGGCCCTTGGACCATCCTTCAAGGTCCTCTCAAAAGGTAGAGAGGGTTAAGGTTCCATGTTTCCCCTCAGACCTGTAAAGACCACTTCACAACTTGAACTTCGCTCGGATCTCGGTAAATATTTCCATGGCCTTCTTTTGAATCATGAATTGCCGTTGCTAACAGCAAAGCCTCAAAAGGGGCTCTCATTCGCCTTTCACTGTTCAGCTTCATGGCCCTGGCAGTGCGATATCGCCACGAACCAATCAGATGCAACCTCTCAACGCACAACCAGTAGTGAGTTAACAGGGACAAGTCGGTATGAGACCGCTTCTGAGACATGCTAGAGGAGTACGGTATGTCTCGGGAAGTTCTGTACCTTAAACACTGATGTTTCTCTACAAAACACCAGTTTCCTGGTCTTATACGTGTTGAACCTGCCATCAAGATGACTTCCATCGCTGAAGCTCACGGCGTTCGGCACAGTTCTGTTGGACCCACTCGTCTCAAGTTGTCGCAGCTCCGATGACACAATGCGGTAGCGCCGCCGTTTACGGATAGGAGGGCAGTGACGGGGGGCACAGATCGACGCCTCTCGCTATTCATTCAAAAAGCTGGAACTTTTACCTCATTCTGAAGATCCCATCAATTCATGTACTTGCCACTTTTGTACATTTCCAAAAGCCTCTCAATCGGCCAGCACTGTGATACCCTTCCATCTTCTAGGTAACACCATTGGCGCACACCTCAGTTCCCGCTATATAACACTTGGCCGAATCACGACACAAAGGAGACAATGTCTACCCTCCAATCAGCCATCAATGGGGCCAGCCATGCCGTGGCTGTAATTGTGCCATCCAAACCCAGCCCTCTGGTGATGACATACAAGGATCTGCTGGCTGAGGTGCTGTCGTTCCAGCAGAAGCTTGCTGCCATCGGCATCACTCATGGGTCCCCTGTGTCTATCGCCACGGTTAACTCGTACGAATTCATCGTCTCTTTTCTCGCTGCTTCATGGCAGCGTGGCATTGCTGCACCGCTGAACCCAGCCTACAAGCAAGAGGAGTTTGAGTTCTATATTGAGGATGTCAAGTCAGCTATTGTTTTGGTTCCCAAGGGCGCCTACCAGAAAGGTGCGCCTGCCGTCAAGGCCGCCCAGAAGTTCAACGCTGCCATCGCTGAGAGCTATTGGGATGACCAAAAGAAGGAGGTCGCGCTGGATGTCAAGGAACTTGGGCAGTTGAATGGCAAGGGGCAACAACCGCTGCTGAAGCCGCAGCCAGATGACATTGCCTTGGTCCTTCACACAAGTGGCACCACCTCTCGGCCCAAGGTTGTCCCTCTCTCCCACCGCAACCTGACCAGAACGATGAGAAACATCCAGCAAACATACCAGTTGACTGACGCGGACCGGACCATGCTGGTCATGCCCCTCTTCCACGTCCACGGTCTCCTCTGCGGTCTCTTGGCTCCTCTTCTTTCGGGTGGTTCCATGGTGGTGCCAAGCAAGTTCTCTGCTACTGAATTCTGGCAAGACTTCATCACCCACAAGGCGAATTGGTACACTGCTGTGCCTACCATCCACCAGATCCTTCTCAAGCACCCCACCCCGAACCCCCTCCCAAAGATCCGCTTTATCCGGTCATGCTCGTCTCCCCTTTCCCCGACAGTTTTCCATGCTCTTGAGAAGACCTACAATGCCCCCGTGCTCGAAGCGTATGCCATGACGGAGGCCGCTCATCAAATGACATCTAATCCTCTTCCTCCTGCAAAGAGAAAGCCTGGGACTGTGGGTATCGGTCAGGGTGTCGAAGTCGTCATTCTTGATGATGCAGGAAACAAAGTGCCACAGGGCACTGAGGGAGAGATTTCCATTCGCGGCGAAAATGTTACGTCTGGCTACCTCAACAACCCCGAAGCCAACAAGACTGCTTTTACAGCCAGTGGCTACTTCCGAACTGGCGACCAGGGCAAGCTGGATGAGGATGGCTATGTCGTGATCACAGGTCGTATCAAGGAGCTCATCAACAAGGGCGGCGAGAAGATCTCGCCCATCGAGTTGGACAATGTTCTTACACGGAACCCAGCCGTCTCGGAAGCTGTGAGTTTCGCTATTCCGGATGAGATGTATGGCCAGGACATTGGTGTTGCCATCGTTCTCAAGCCGGGCCAGAAATTGAGCGATGAGGATGTGAAGAAGTGGGTTGGGGACAAGCTGGCCAAGTTCAAGATTCCCAAGAAGGTCTATTTCACTGATGTCATGCCCAAGACTGCGACTGGCAAGATCCAGAGACGCATCGTGGCCGAGACCATGCAAAAGAAGGAAGGGAGGGCGAAGTTGTAAATGGACGCGAGTATTTGCGGGCTGCACCAAGCTAGCTGTGTGCTTGATTTTTGAATGAGGATCTGGCTGTCAGTGGGTAATTTTCTAAGATAAATATCTCAAGGTTGTGTGGTTTATTTATCTGGTTCCTTTGGCTAGTTATGCAAATAGAATGGCATGAAAAGTGTCTTTCACTCTATATTAGTCTACCCATGGAGAATTGAGGAGTACCTGCATGGGAAGGCAAACAGACTGTCAAGCAGCCAAAGGAGTCAGGCATGCAACTCCATGTCCGATTGATCAATGCTCTAATCCAACAAACGAAGTGACTTCCCTTATCTCCAAACCTTTGCCCACTTGTGCTGCCCGGTAATTCCAGTTTGTTATCAGCTTTTTCGAGCTGCGTGTATGGAATTTAACAAGTCTCGCATGAAAACCAAACCTGCTGTTGCTGATATGGTCTGTGCGCACCCCCTGATCCAAAGTAAACAACGGCCCCTTTTCCAAGCTGACAACCGCCAATTCCGTAACAAACAGACCTTACCAAAGATGATAAGCAACGGTACAACACACTGGCTTTGCCATGGATTTCTTCGGTGACTCTACCGTATCAACCTATTAACCGGGTGGTGTTGTGTTTCCCAGGTTGTGGTCGCTTTTCACCCGTGGCCCAGTTGCTGAGCAGTGCCTTCCTTCCTCGTCGATAGCTCCTGCCGTGGCAAGCACATCCAGCACCAGGCCTACATCAGCACACACAAGGCGAGCTGCTCCTTCCGTTTGGAATCGTAGAACGAACGCAGGGCACACAGTCTAAATTTTTTCCAGGTAGGTATTTATTCTCGGCGACCTGCGTGTCCTCTCTCCCTCTTTTCTTCCCACACAAACCAACACCTCTCCAATTTTGAAACCGGCGACATTGTCGCGGGTCCGCACCCTCTGACCGATTATTCAACGCCGAGAATACCACTTCGGCTTTGTTTGACCATCAGCCTGAAGTATTTATTGTCGACTTCCTTGGGTACTTCTCGCTCTGCTTCTTGTTGTCTGCAACAAGCAGCAACCAGCCACGCCCGAGACTTCAACACAGGTAAGACTCCCCTCTCCCCTCTCCTTCCATACCCACTTCCCAGCCTTTCCTTCCTGGCCCAACCAAGGCAACGGCCTCATTTCCCAAACCCTGTCTGCTCTGCCTCTTCTACCATACCTCGACCCACGGCATATCAGGTCGGTCGAGCGGCTTTTTCCAGTTTTTCCAACAACCTCTACCACTGACCGACCGACTGACTTCAAGGAAACCCTGGAACTCTCGACTTCAGAAACACATCACCTTCACCAGTACTACCAAGTTGACCCGTCGCCAAAATGTCTTGGGACAACGGGAACGATAACTGGGGCAACCCCACTCCCGCCGCCACCAGCGGCGGTGACGATTGGGGCAAAGGTTCTGCTTCCAACAACAATGATGGCAATGGCTTTGGCGATGACAGCTTCCGCGGTGTTGCCACCTCTGGCAACGGCGGTTTTAGCGATGCTGCCCCCTTTGGCGGCGACGGCGAGCACCGCGGCGAGACCGGGTAAGTCCTTCTTGATCACCCTCCTATTTCCAGCAGACATCATCCCTAACATATCATCAGTCACAACAAGGCTGATTGCTCCAACCCGCGCAAGCCTCTTGGTGCTTGCCGCCGCTGCGGTGACGAAGGTCACTATAGCAAGGATTGTCCCACTGCTGGTCCCATGACCTGCAACGCATGCGGTTCAACGGAACACCTTCGCAAGGAGTGTCCCGATGCCGGGCCAATGCTTTGCAAGAACTGTGGCGAAGAGGGTAGTCTGTTGCTGCCTGAGTGATTGACAATGACATCGAATGCTAACTCCTTGCGTCCAGGCCACACCATCTCTGCTTGCGAGAATGCTCGCAAGGTGGACCGCAGCGAAATTCCCGACAAGACTACTGAGGAAGCTTGGGAGTTGATCAAGACTGCTGTCGCCGAGCGCGACATTGACGACCTCAAGGCTGCAGTTCAGATTTACGTGAAGTCACAGCCTGACTGCACTTATCAGCAGCTCGAGTCGGCCTTCCGTGGTCATGACCTCGGGGTTTGGCTCATCGCCCTTGAGAGACCCACTGTCTCTACTCTGACCAATATGGATCTGCAGGGAAATCTTGGGAAGAAATACACGGTGTCGTACCGTTTCTCCCCCAACCCCGCTCGCCCCCGCGAGCGTGAGGGTTGGCCCGAGACTGAAGAGGAGCGTATGGAGCGCTTGGCTGACGCTGGCGAGCTCGTTGCTGGTGGTTTGCCCAAGTGTCGCAACTGCGACCAGCTTGGTCATATCTCTAAACACTGCAAGGAGGACAAGCGTGAAAACGAGCGAATCCAGGTCAAGTGCTACAACTGTGACGAGGTCGGCCATCGTGTCCGCGACTGTAAGCTCTGGTCTCGCTGGGTATGTGATGCAGAGAGCTAGCTAACATTGATTGAAGGCCCGACTCCTCGCGTGGACAAGTTCGCCTGCAAGAACTGTGGACAGCCTGGCCATCCCGTGGCTGAATGCCCCGAGCCTCGCTCCGCCGAGGGTGTCGAATGTCGCAAGTGCAACGAGAGTAAGTCATCACGGCCCATGTGTGTTCCTTGAAGCTCATGATCTTGGACTGACTGGTTCCTGTGTTAGCTGGCCACTTTTCGAAGGATTGCCCGTCTGCCGGTCCTCGTGGCTGCCGGAATTGTGGCCAAGAGGGCCACATGTCCAAGGAATGCACAGAACCCAAGAACATGGATAATGTGCAGTGCCGCAACTGCGATGAGATGGGTCACTTCTCAAAGGAGTGCCCCAAGCCTCCTGACTGTAAGTTGATGTCGTTTCTCGACCTATCGATGACGTGCTTGCTGACAATCTCTCAAACAGGGTCTCGTGTCGAGTGCCAAAACTGCCACCAGAAGGGTCACACCAAGGTTCGCTGTCCGAACCCCTTGGTCTCGGATGAGGACAGCGGCGGTTTTGGTGGTGGTGACGGTGGTTTTGGCGGTGGTGGTGGTGGCTTTGGCGGAGGCGATGGCGGCTTCGACAACGCTGCCCCTTGTGCCGACGACGGCGGCTGGTAATGCACTGCTTCCTACATCTCTATGGGAATATGGTCTTTGGGGATTTTGGATGGAATCTTTCTGAGAGTTTCCGTCAACTTGAGCTCTTGATCTTCTGGGGCTATTTCTTAGAAGAGTTTTCTTTTCACACAGCCAGCAGGTACCAATAGGGTAGCTATCTTGCATGGGCTTTGTTTCCGCTCTGACAGAAAACGATGGTTTTTTTACTACTGAAGCCGATTGATTTTGTGACGCAAATAAGGGCGGTGTTGTGATAAACAAATATATTTATGATCTGGCAGTTATATACACGAGCCATGCGTGTTTTTCCATTTGTTCCCGGCTTCTGGTCTACTTCTGGCCTACTTTGTCAAGACACCAATGATGTGTGGCATGGTCTGGAACCAAGGCGAGTTGGCCGGTTGGGCCAGATCGACTTCTTGCCACGGGCCCGCGTCTTGGAGGAGGTACTTGGATGTATCTCTGCACATCTCACAGCCACCCACGAAGTGAGGCCAGAAAATGTTCATAAAGGCTGATTATCTCAGGGTCAGTGATGCTTTTGAGATGATTGTTAGACAAAAAAAGGAAGACATACACTGATACCACCCCAGCCACTTTGGCTGCTTGGGTTCCCAGGGCTCCCCTTGCCCCGGCAGTTCCCCGTCAAAAGTCTTGACGTGCTCGTACACGTACCACTTCCCGTCTGGCTTGAGGTACTCGTACAGCATCTTGATGTTTTTTTGCGGCTCGGGGATCGAGCAGAGGCACATGACGGTCATGACGCTGTCCACGCTCCCCTTTTCGATATGCGCCACCGCCTCGAGGTCCTCGATCCCGACGGGGATGACATTGTATCTCCCTTCCAACCCGGCAGTTTTGACCGTTTGGCGCAGGGAGGCGGCGTTTCCCTCGTTCGGCTCGACGCCGTAGATCTTGGTGATGGAGGGGATTTGGGAGAGGGTGGGGAGCCACATTCCCGAACCGGGGCCTATCTCGAGGACTGTGCCGGATAGGGGGGGGTGGATTGGGGATGGGTGGGTGATGCCCCTGGAGATGTGCCCTGATAAAAGGGGGATGACGAGGGCGGAGGAGTTTTCTCTGACTTGGGGGCCGACGAAGGACCAGAAGCGGGTGAACCAGAGGGATTTGAGGAGGGGGAGGTTCCAGGGGAGGAGGAGGGAAGGTTGGGAGAGGATGGTTCGGGGGAGGAAGGTGAGGGAAAGGAGGATGAACTTTTGGGGGAAGAGGAGGGAGGTGAGGATGTCCCAGAGGGAGTATTCTTGCTTCATGACGGGCATGGTGGTGGTGGTGGTGGTGTTCACTTGGAATGGTTCAATTTGGGAGAGGTGTCTGTGGGAAAAGTTAATGATTAAGAAGTGAGCTGAGCTGGGAGGGAAAGGGACGTACTGAGGGGTAGGGGTGTGTTTGGTCCATATATATACTCTTACACAGTAGTAGGGCGGCTTATACACGCTTCAGCCTGTCCAATCAAGCTGTACATCGCACCAGGAAGGAAACAGAAGCCTCAGGGGTTCTCCATTTTCCCTCCTCCCTTTGTACCCGAAAGACTTGGCCGATATTTGCCGGGATGCGGGTTAGGGTTAAAGTTCGAGACCAGGGACTGCCAGCGATAAGAAGATAGCTGGTGCGTGCCCAATCAGACTCGCACGATAAGATTTACATGTTCCCAATGGCCACTCTGTCTGCATTGGAAGCTCTTCTTGCGCCGTGCCGCGAGCTGATGGGTGCCGCCCTGGGATTCTGTATAAGTGTACTTTACTCTTGGGAGCGCCAACGAAATTTCGTGGCAAACACCGTCTGATTTCTCCCTTGAATTTTTTATATCAGGACACGTTCGGCCACTTGTCACTCGTTTCAGACTTGGTTCACCTATTCACCACGTCGGCGCCCTCGCGCGCAATCCCCTGAAGCTATCACCCAAGTACACCCGCAGACTCCCACAGCAGGGGACACACACGACACATACGGTCAAGATGAGGTTCGGCAAGGGGCTCCTTTTGGGGCTGCTTGCCTTTGCGCAAGTTGTCATGGGCGAGGATTACTACAAGGTCCGTTTATGCCGTTCTGTCTCCCCGTCGCAAGTTTATAAACTAACATTTGGTGTCACAGGTCCTCGGTGTCGGCAAGGACGCAACGGAGAAACAGATCAAGTCTGCCTACAGGCAACTAAGCAAGAAATACCACCCAGACAAGAACCCGTACGTCTCTCTCCGTGAGCCTCAGCCATTGCGCAGCCAATGCTGACCTTGAAAAAAACAGGGGTGACGACACGGCCCACGAGAAGTTCGTCCTCGTCTCCGAAGCCTACGAGGCGCTCTCCGACCAAGAGTCACGCTCCATGTACGACCAGCTCGGCTACGACGCCTACAAGCAGCGCAAGCAAAACGGCGGGCAGGGCGGCGGTCACGACCCCTTCGACCTCTTCTCCCGCTTCTTCGGCGGCAGCGGCCACTTTGGCAACCGACCTGGGGAGCGCCGCGGCCCCAACCTCGAGCTCAAGGTCGGCATCGCCCTGCGAGACTTTTACAATGGGAAAACGACAGAGTTCCAGTGGGACAAGCAGCAAATCTGCGACGAGTGCGAGGGGACCGGTGCGGCGGATAAGGTGGTGCATAAATGTCATGCCTGCAACGGGCAGGGTGTCAGATTGGTGAGGCACCAGATCGCGCCCGGGATGGTCACCCAGGTGCAGATGCAGTGCGATCACTGCGGTGGGAGGGGCAAGTCCATCAAGCACAAGTGCAAGGCTTGCGGTGGCGAGCGGGTTGTTCGCAAGCCTACTCCTGTGTCGGTTACTATTCAGCGGGGCATGGCTAATGGGGTGCGGATCGCGTATGAGAACGAGGCCGACGAGAGCCCGGACTGGGTGGCTGGTGATTTGCTGGTTACTCTTGTTGAGAAGGAGCCCAGTCTGGAGGAGGACAACCCGGACCATGTGGATGGTGTGTTCTTTAGGCGCAAGGGCAATGATGTCTACTGGAAGGAGGTGCTGTCTGTCCGGGAGGCCTGGATGGGCGACTGGACCAGAAATCTCACACACCTGGACGGGCATATCGTACGGTTAGGGCGCAAAAGAGGGGAGATCATTCAGCCCGGCCACGTCGAGACGGTGCCAGGGGAGGGTATGCCCATCTGGGACGAGGACGGGGACAGCGTCTACCACAAGACCCAGTTTGGCAACCTCTACGTCGAGTACACGGTTATCTTGCCAGACCAGATGGAGAGCGGGATGGAGAAGGAGCTGTGGGCGCTGTTCCAAAAGTACAGGCAAAAGAACGGGGTGGATCTGCACAAGGATAGCGGCAGGCCAGAAAAGGTTGTTTTGCATGAGGACAGGGAGCAGGAGCGGGAGCATGAGGAGTTATGATGATATATTTTTGGTAAAGGCGGTTTCTTTTTTTTTCTTCCACCAACAGCTAGAGAGCGGAAACTAGATGGGTTTCATTTTTATAAGTATGCGGCATTACAATGTATTACATGGACGTAACAGCAGACAAGAAATCAGGATATTCCAGTCGTATATGTGTGTGTATTACCCCTGAGTTGTGATCCGTTTCCATAAAGACAAAATAAGCAAAGTCATATCTAACGTAAACAACACATTGATATATCGAGCCAAAGATAAAAAACATCAAATC
This sequence comes from Podospora anserina S mat+, assembly GCF_000226545.1. NCBI lineage: Eukaryota > Fungi > Ascomycota > Sordariomycetes > Sordariales > Podosporaceae > Podospora > Podospora anserina. The sequence goes on from NW_001914858.1 coordinate 4,530,945, forward strand.
AACAAAACAACATGTATAAGAAACCAAGACGTAAACTCAACGGCAAAAAAAAAAAATAAAAAAAAAAAAAAAACCAATAAAAAAGCCAAAACGCAAGGTCATTAAAAGTCATCACCGATTCCTCCTCTCCCGATCATCACTATCATCATCATCCCTGTGATATCGCCTACTACTCCTCCTACTCCTCCTCCGCTTTCGATCTTCATCACCGTAATAATCATCGTCATCATGGTCGTAATCGTGAGAATCGTGACGTCCCTTTTTGGTCCCCCGACTGCTCTCCCCCCGCTCATCCTCCGTCTGTCTCTTATCACTCCTCTTCCGCCTTCTATACCGATCATCGTCCTCATCATCACCCTCATCCTCACTCCGATCGTGACCCCGACCTTTGCCCTTTCTGTCTCTACTATCCCTGTTCCCATCCCGACTACCGCTTCCTTCACCGTGACCACCTTGCAACAGATTGCCGCTTAGCAAACCCCCAATCAACCCCATCCAACTCCCCTTCCCTTCCAAGACTCCTGTGACATTTTGCACAATCCTCTCCACCGTCTCCTTGTCCGTCCCGCTGACAGCCCAATCGCCCATCATGTTCAGCCCATTCGGTCCCTTTGGGCTGCGGTACTCAAACGACCCCTTCCTAGAATGCACCCCACCCCGCCTGTCTTCATGCCCCTGGGCGGTAAGCGGTCTCCCCTCGCCGTCAAACCGATCTGGCAGCTCCTCCACGGCAGATTCATCATCGTCATCTGATACCGCTTTGGATTTCTTGCGAAGAGCTTTGTCATCGTCGCTGCTGGTGGTGGGATCGAGGGGAGAAGGAGGCGTGATGTCGCTGTCCTCTTCTGCGCCTGACCTTGCGGCTTCCTGGGCTTCGCGGTGGCGGCGGAGGGTGGCTTGGGATTTAGGGGACAGGGGAACGAAGACCACCGAGCGGGCGGTGCGAGGGGTGCCGGGGATGTCGTCGTTGGGGTCGTCGGTTTCGGTTTGGGGGGTCATGATGGGGGATGTTGGGGGGGAGTAGAAGGGGGTGAGCTTGTGGTTTAGACCATCTAAGACATCAAAGTTAGTGATTCAGGAGAGCTAGATTGTGAAGATACACGGCAGGGTATATATCATGGATGGTCTGTAATGTCAATGGGGCAAAAGGGCTAAACACCGAGACCAGACGCACCCTTCTTGTCGCCTTCTACGTTGGGGCGGGGGCTTGTGGCGACGGTGGCTGCATAGGCAGCGGCTGCAGCTGCAGCTGTTGCTGGGATGGAACGACCAACGACATGAGAAGCTTCATTACTCACATGTTCAGGGCCTGGGGGTTGATTAGGTGGCGGACCTTGGGGTGCTGGCGGCGGCGGCATCTGGTGTGGAGGGGGAGGTGGCATGCCGTTGTTGGTGGCTGCCGAGTTGGGCGGGACACCAGGCGGTTGAGGGGAGAAGCCGGTGTAGTCAGGTGGGCGGTAGGGCTGGTACTGCTGCTGATGGAGGTTGTCCGAGACGTAGTTGGGATGGTTGGTGAAGCCGTTGTTGACTACAGGCTGCGGCGGCGGCGGTGGTTGATAGTATCCGCCCGAGGCATGGGCTGGAGATGGCGTTCGTCTGTAGTCGTCCTCATCCTCATAGCCTTGGTATCACGTTAGTAGATGGTTCCAAGTCAGCTTTCTGGAAAAACAGTCAGTTCTACTCACGTCTTTGGTCCCGCTCTTTGCCCCGGCTCTTCTCCCGCTCCCTCCTCCGCTCGATGTCACGGTCATAGCTCCTATCTCGGCTTCGGTCCCTAGGCCTGTCCTTAGATCGGTCTCTGCTCCTGTCACGGTCACGGTCTCGGTCTTCGTCACGATCTCTCCTGCTACGATCCCTATCACGGTCCCTATCGCGGTCTCTCTCACGATCCCTCTCTCGGTCTCTCTCATCTCTATCCCTTTCTTTTTCCTTTTCTTTCTCTTTCTTGCTATCACGAACCTTCTTGATGCCAAAGGCTGCAGCGCCAGCCGCAGCAGCTCCGGCAGCCAAGTCTCTCAGCTTACTGCCACTCCTCTTCTCCTTGTCCGTCTCGGGCTCGCTGTCGGCCGAGTAATCACTATCATCGCCTCTCGATCGTCTTCGGTGGCCCCTCTTCCTCCGTCCGCGGTGTCGGCCCTCCTCCGCCGCGGATTCATACCCCGCTGCCGCGGCAGCCGGTCCCATCGCCGTGCCGTAAGGATCGTGGGGACGGGCCGGGTTCGCATACAGGGGGTGCGCCCCGTACTCAACCATGCCTAATTCAGGATCAGTGGGTGGAAGGTCAGCGTCGGGGTACGTGGGTCCGGACCGAGGTAAACTTCTGCTTCTGCTGCGCCGGCGATAGGATTCCTCATCGCGCGCATAGTGCTCTTCATCGCTGAGCTCGCGCTCACGCTTCAGTGCCTCCTTCTCGCGCTCGCCCTCCTTCTTGTCCTGTCGCTTGTCGTACATCTTCTTGGCCCCGGCGGCGGCAAGACCGGCGGCTACCATCTCGGCGCCGGTGCGCAGGCGAGATCGGGAGCGGCTCTTACCATCGCGGGACTTGCTTCTCTTGTGGCGGTAGTGCTGGACGAGTCCAACCGCGGCGGCAGTGCCGAGTCCGGCTTTGGCTGCTGCGCTTTTGGATCGCTTGCGGCTGGGGGAACGGGAGCTGTCGCTTGAAGCACGGTGGACGGGGCGTCCGCGGGCCATCTCCTCCTTTTCGACCTTGTTGCTCTGGTACAGTTTGGCAGCGCCGGCAGCTGCGAGAGCCACAGCGGCGATACCAAGACCTGTCTTGAGCCTAGAGTGAGGTGACCGCGAACGAGAGCGCGAACGCGAGTGCCCATGCCGAGACCGAGAGCGCTCCCTGATGATGATCTCCTTGTCCTTTTCTCCATACTTGTCTTCGTAGGCGCTGTGAGCGCGTCTGGCAACCTCGGTACCGATGGCTCCCAGGGCAGCGCCAGCGAGGACTTTGCGACCACGCTTCTCAGGAAGCTCACCCTGGGCATTGCGGCGAGATGCTAGAATGGCAGAGATACCTGCGCCAGCAAGAGCACCTTCGGCAATGTGGCGCTTCCTGTGGGGACTGCTCGACTCCTCACGCTTGACGATTCTCCGTCTGACATATACCTCTTTGTCTGACTCGGCATCGCTGTAGCCGTCATGATGATGGCTGTGACGGCTATGGCTGTGGTGGTGATGATGGTGGTGGCGGTGAGGCTCGCCATAGCGTTCAACCTCGTATTCTTCACGTTCTCCACGGAAAGGACCGAGCTCGCGAGATTCCCGGCGATAATAGTATTCCTCGTCCCGAGTGGGGATGCGGGCTATCGCCACATTGGTCTCTTGAGCCTGTTCACGGATGACAAGAGGCGGCGGTGGGGGCGCCTCCTGAACAATGATTCTCTGCTCAGGGACACGTTGGCGAATGACGATGGGGGCAGGCTGGACGACGGGTTCGTAGTATTCCGTCTCCTTGCGCCAGCGTTCAATCTCTCCGCTGTACCTGTCGTCGTCACGGTGGTCACGCTCCTCAATCCGGCGTTCCACCACAACCTCACCGCCGTGGGAATCCCGGTGCTCGACCCTCCTCTCCACTCGGACTTCAGTCTGCTTGTCCTCATCCCAGTATGAACGGCGTTCCCAGTCACGAGGAGTCCTCGGCGAGAAGGCATCTTCGCGATCGCGCTCGGCTCGGACAAGTTCCTTGGACTCGTAGACAACCTTGGGGCGGTCGGTGATATCCTGACGCCAATACTCGTTGTTCCGGTCATCTCGCTCCACAACCTGCCTCTCAACCACGGTGCGGGTCCGGTCATAGTCCCGGTCATCCCGCTCCCGCTCGATAATACGCTCCCGCTCCACAACAGTGTCCCTGTCCCCGCCGCGATCGCGATACTCGGTCCGGTCGACCCGGATGAAGTCGTCTCTGGGCTCGCGCTCCCTCTCCCGCTCGATTACCTCACGGCGCTCTACATAGGTGGCGCTGTGAGGCGACGGCTCGAAGGCAGAGCGAGGACGCTCGGGAACGTACACCCTCTCAACCCGACGGTCGACCTCGATGTGGTCCTCCCGATCCCGGCCTACACGGCTGCCGCCACCATATCGGCTGCGGCGATCCTCCTCCACGACCTCGATATCGCGCTCACGCTCGCGCTCCACCCGATCGGTCTTCTCCACTGAGACCGGTCCAACTTTGTACCGACGCACTGTGGTTCTCTTGTAGCCCTCATCGTCGGAGGGCGACGTGTCCCGGGCGTAACGGGACTCGCGGTACACCTCGGGCATGGTGGGCGAGTTTGGGTCGGTGTTGGGTCACACCCAAGTGGTGGGTAGTAGCGGTAGTAGTGGGAGTAGTAGTTATGAGATACGAAACAAAACTCGCGATGTGGGTATCACGAAAAAAGAAGAAAAGACTAACAACAAAAATGTGGAAAAGTTGCAGAGAGATTTCCAACAAGTGGAAAGGAAGGGCGGGGTGGGAAGAAAAAGGCTGAGCTGTTGCTATAAGAGAGCGAGCCCGCAAGGTGGGATGTGGACCGAAGGAAGGAGATGGAGGGGGGGGGGGGGCACTGGGGGCTGGGCAGTGCGCATGCCTTGTCAGCGACGGGGGAGAAGCCAGACCTTGGCCCTGCAACACCTGCATGCATTATGGCGCTGTAAGCAACTGTAACTAAAGTGACTTATTACGCAGGGCAAGGAACCCGTGAAATATTCGCTGGAAACCCAATCGAGGCGCAGTTGTGGGCTCTCTTGCGAGGTATTCCGGCCGTGTACCTGACATTCTCCCCCTCTTTGATCATGTATCACACGATAGGCTCTCCCAGCTATCTCTTAGATGCCGATGTTGGTCTGCAACCCAGGTCGAGCTTGTTGGCGCTTCCGCCATGTTGGTCAGGGGCCACGGCCTATGCGAACAGACTATACTATGATCCTCTTCTCCTAAAAGAAGGCAAAAGAAAGCGGCGTTGCGAAACAACGGAAACAAAACTTTGCGCCATGCGCCGTTAAGAGAGCAGAGCGGGGTCCTGAAGAAGACGGTCACAAAATGTGGCCTCGTTGAGTGAGATATGACTGCCTAGTGTGGAAAGAGACTGTGTTCTCAATGGCCTGCGCCGCTCTCATGTCCAGTTGGACCAGTCCAGCCTCTCTTCTTTTTCTCGGAAGAAAAATCCAACCGCACCTCCATCATCAAAGCCGGCAGCAAGAGGTTCTCACACAGTGGGATATCTAATGTGATCCAATATCGAAGCTACTGCGAGAGCAATGACCAAGTTCCAGCCTATGAAACCACCATGCAGCCACACCTTCTCTGCATTTCTAGCAGCAGTGCTACCCGCCTGGTCACACTGCCTGGGAATCCAGACGAATTACCTCATGAACCCAGTCTGATCAAGATTCAACATGATCGAGAGAGGTGCGAGAGTCCATCATCCTGGAACCTTCATCGCATCGTGTGTGCCGGCTTGGAAGCTTCTGGGTCCACGCGCGTTCCTCGTTTTGACCGGGTGGCCCCTCATGAGTTCACTCGAACTGCGACCATGGGACGGCAAAACGAACGGCAGCTCAGGATGAGCCCAGCCCTGTGACTCGGTCATGATATGGGAAAAGGTGGTTCAGGCGGTGAAGGGGGGTGAGGTGACTGTTATATTGCCGTCGGGAGGTTCATCGCAACAAGAGCAGCTGATGGGATGTTCCGTCAGTTACCCCTCCCCCGCGCTGCAGTTGACTTCTCGTCCAGGGGCTTTACATATCTACATCTACTGAACTTGCAGTCAAACAATGCATTCCATCTTCTGCAGGATGAAAAGATTGATCCCCACAAGAGTGTATCTCCAAAATACCTGCGTGAATACTGCAGTGACTGCCTCTTTGCCTGACAATGTGTCGAGGCCCAAAAGAAAATCACAGCAAGTGAGAACCGCGCGGGTCAGACATATTTCGTCATCTGCCCCACTGCCTGTGAAGCCAAGGCTACAATGCCAAGATGTCTTTTTTAGCGTCCTTTTGGGTCTCACTCACTAACATATCGCTTTCACGAAAAACAGGCTGTGAGTTGAAATCTCTACTTTTGTGATGCCGTGGCAATAAAATCCACGAAACGAAACACAACTGCTCCATGAAAAGAGGCCGCTCTACTCCGGCCGATTTGACCATCGGGCCTCTCGGTCTCAGATCCTCAGCTCCGAATGACCGTCTTCTTCAACCCCGGAGCGGCTCGGGTGGCTGAGTGAGTACTAGGCTGAGGCTGAGCTTGCTTCTCGATACATGACCGTTAGGGGCCATGACAAGGTATTAAAACGGCTCGTGATTGGGTGTCTTGTAAGTTATGGCTAATCTATGTATGGACCAGTCTTCTATCGTTACATGACCATACTTGTACCAACTGTAAGTGAGCCGGTATCCTAAGCAGAGCCTCATGTACTGTGGGACTGTGGGCGGAGAAGGATGACACCAAGGTGACCGTCGTTCTTTTGATATCAAGTGGCCTGAAGCGTATACTATAGACAAGAGTGGAAGCGGCAGTTGATGGGACCTTGACATGCCGTGCTATGGGGTACTGCGATCTAGACATGGAGAGCTGACGAGTGATGGCTATTCGACATAGGTGGACTAGAATAGGAGTGCGATGGTGAAGGGCTTGATGGGTTCGTACTCGTCGTGTTGATGTTGTATTCCGAAGGCGAAGCTCTCGTCGTCGATAGATTGGCTCATAGTTCCGCAAACCTAAGACTGAGGTTAATCGTAATTTGTACCCTTGATCTCACATTCATGGGAAGCTCGAAAAGTCACTGCCAAGCACGCACAAAGCTTAATCATCAGACTTGTCATATTCCCATTTGATGTGGCGAGGGTAGTCCTTCAACTAACCGCCCAAGCCGCAACCAAGCTTGCCGTGGAATCAGGGCTCTTGTGGAGGTACCATCGGTGTCGAGCCCGCAGTCCATGAAACTGCCAGAGGCCGCAAGACCGAGCCCATCCCACTTTTGCTTAAACACATCTCAATTTCCCGTGTAAGCTACGCCGATGAACCAGAACCCTTGATATCAATGCACCCATCCCAATGGTCGTGAATGCGATACGCCGTCGCAAAAGATCCAGGCAAGCTTTGGAAGTACAAAGGGAACCCGAGGAGTCAAAAACACGCCTTGCCGATATTAACCGTTTAGTCGAAGAGACCGAAGCCCATGTCATCGTCGGACTCCTCCTTCTCTGTAGCAAGTTGTTAGCACCATATTCAAGAGCATATCGGGCCGGAAGCCCAGGGTGGGAGTACTGACCCTCCTCCTTGGCCTCCTCGGGAGCGGCCTCAGCAGCACCGCCAGCGGCAGCAGCAGCGCCACCAGCAGCGGCAGGGGCGGCACCACCACCGGAGCCGACGTTGGAAAGAAGGTCCTTCACATCCTTGCCCTCGAGAGCCTGTAGCACAGCAAAACAACCCAAGTCAGTCATCTAATCGTCTCGTGGCCGGATGCCCGCGTTCGGAATGCGTAGTTCTCGGTGTTTCGTACCTTGGCGAAAAGGGAAGCCCAGATAGGCTCGACATCCTCAATGCCGGCGGCCTTGATGATGGTCTGGATCTTGTCGGCCTATTTCGCAAGTCAGTCGCTCGTTCCGCCCAAATCGCCCCGTAAATCGCAGAATTGCGCGGGGCACCAGAAGATTCTCCTTACAGTGATCTCAACACCGTCATCGGCGAGGATCAGGGCCGCATAGGACGTCGCAAGCTCAGCGGTAGACATTTTGAATGTGGTTTGTCGAGACGGCAAGGTGCTGATGCTCGAAGGACTTTTTGTCGTGGGATGTCGAGATACCGAAGCTTGAAATTCGCGAAGAGGAGAAATTAAGAGTTGTGCGCATGACAGAAAGAGAATAGCGTGGCCCTACAGCTGGCAGGTGTGAAATGGTCATTGCGCAGCTGACCGCCGCCTGTCGGTCTAGGAGAGCAAAAGTGGATATTCGTCAAGGTGCCCGGCTGGCAACGGCTGGAAGAAGTCGCTGTCCGGGCTCTCTCTGATTGGCTTGGGCAGCCGCTGAGCCATCCGCTGTGGCCTGCCAGGAACCCCAGTCGGGCCTTTGATCGATCTCCTTGCTAAGACCGGCCCCGCCATTGAAGCTCCCCTCTGTTCCCCCACCACAACTGACGTCGCGGACAGGGCCTGCACGTCGTCCAGAGGCCGAATTCCAATCTAGACCTTTCCTCTTGCAAGCAAATAAACACCACATGGGCGCAGTTGCATCGAATTCACCCATTCTCGTATGACCGAATACGATAATTGACTCTCTCTGATATCCTTGTTCACCTCGTAGCCGAAAGAAGTGCTGCCAGTCGTGCGGCGCAAAGAAGTGGCCGGTTGGTCAAGAGCAAGGTTGGCCAGGGCAGGAGATCAAGCTCCTCCAGATCCCGGTGGGTTTTCCAGCGAGAGCTGTTTCCTCGCGAGCTTTTGCCACTGACCATCCGTTGCCCACTGTCAGCTGGGAATACATATAAGCCATCATCGGCCCTTCTCCTCTTTTGTTTGTACCGGCCAGTCCACCTAGTCTTCATCAACACCTTTTCTCAGTTCACCTTGCACCCAAGATGGAGACCCCAGCGATTCCCATGCCCAACGATGCGCGGGAGCAGGAGATTCTGCAGAAGCTCACGGCTATCCGGGATCAACTGCTGCTCCTAAAGATGGACCGAACAAAGTACATTCGGAGCCAAGATGTCATGGTGCAATACCAGGAACTGGTGGAACAAGTCAAGCTGCTGAACGAGGTCCGAAAAGGGGCACATCTAGGGGAGAACAGACGTATGCGAACCACAGCATCAGCGGCCACGGACTGCTTTGTACTAACATCTGCGCGTAGTCGACAAGGTGCTCGAGAGCTGTTTCCAACTCATCTCCCTTTTCTTTATGACGATTGGGCGAACGACCGACGTTCCCGCCGCCTATGCCCTGACCTCGACTGTGAAGCGACTCCTCGATCATCTCACAGAAGCCGGTCTCTTCTCGCCAAAAGATCTCGACAGCCTTTCGGATACACTGGGAAGGTTGGATGGGATCTTGAAGAACGCGAACGCACAACATTCACCATACCTGGTCGAACTCCTTTCCAAACGCGAAGAGCTATGCAAGACGATGCTTGCAAAGTTGCGGGAAAAGCTGGACGAGCTGGATAAACCTTTGCAGGCCATCTATGAGAGGTTAATATCTATCATGAGATCAATGTCGCTTGCCAACACCAAGACAAAGTTCGCCACATCCGAAGTCCAGAAGCTGCAAGCAAAGCTCAAGGAGATTGAAGAGTCCAGAGTGGATGGCAAGTTTGTTGATGAAGAAGGGAACGAAATCCGTGGCAGCGACCTAGTCTCAGCACTTCTGGCGAGGTGTTTGAGGTGGTCAGATATCGTGTTGGAGAGGTACGTCATGCGCCCTTCAATAATGAGACGCCCGAACTAACGCAGACGATCACAGAAAGGGGCAAATACCTGAAGCTTTCAGAACAAAATACGAGATTCTCACCGGTGTGCGCAACGATCTTGAAAAGCTTTCCATCACGCAAGCCTGGTCCCTCCGAGAAACCGATTTGTACGATTTCCAACGAGAGCTCGACAAGATTGACGAGAGTAGGGTGGACGGGAACTGGGTCGACGACGAGGGCAACCCTGCCGAACTGTACGTTCAACGAACGCTGCTTTACCTCATCAGACGCAGCTACGGCTACATTTATTACCTGATGAACTCGTCTGAGCCAGTGTCAGAGGCGTTGTTACCGGTGTACAACCAGTTGCAGACGTTGAAGAGGTGTCTGGTGGAGGTCAAAAACTCGGGAGGCGTGAGCTCGGTTAGGGAGTTATATCCTTATAGCATGAAGGTGTGTTGCCCTGTGTTATAATGTCCCAACTTCCTAATTACTGACAATCGATAGCTTAATTCAATCGACAACATGCGCGTCGATGGCAAGTTCATGGTTGGCAACGATATTCCAGAGGGACAGGGAAGTGTCAGTGAGCTGCTGGCTGAGTGCTTTGACCTCAGCTACGAGCTCAGGGTGGCCGCGGAAGAACTGGAAGATGGCAGTGCTGATAGCTAGCTGGCCATGTTCGTTTCGGTTGTATGATATTTCGGGTTTTTGGACGCATGGTTTTGCGCCAAGATATGTTGCTGATGGCGTTATGAACGGGTTGATGACAATAATTGGGTGCAATCGTACCCGAAGCTGATTTTAGAGCACTGGTATTATGGCGTGCCATAATGGATTTTGAGGTTTGACAGGAACAGCCGCCATAGTTTTTACTTTGGGTCATTTGAAGAGTTTCCTAGCGAGCTCGGGATTGCAGTTAGACCATTGGTTCCGACATGAATTAATCATATTTGGTCTATCGTGGTCTCAGGGGCCTATTGTACTGAGTGTGTGTGATTTTAGACGAAGAATTAAAATTCCGGCGCAACACATTCATGGACATCGTCAAATGCACACTCTCTTCTCTCTCTTCTCCCCACCACATACACCAACTTCCTACTGCTTGGTATTAGGGTCAGGGAACTTTTCGTCCTGTCCAGGGACTGGGAACCGGAAGGCGCAGAGGAAGGGCCACATTTGGGCCTTTTCCCATGCTGTTAGCACGATCATGGTAAGGGCTGAGAGAGAAGGAAACTTACATTCTCCACATCCCAGACTCCCTCCTTGGCGTAGATGTCATTTCTCAACACCTCCTTGATCTCCTCCCGGGAGGCGGCGCTGATGACGATGGTGCTGCCTGCGAAAGAGAACTTGGTCGGGTCGGAACCCTGGGGGGGCTTGTTGAGGACGGCACCGCCCATTTTGTAGAGGCCGGAATCGACAGCTGGTTTGAGGCCGCCGAAGTGTTGACTTTATTTCATTAGTATCCGGTAACTTGGTGAGAGGAGGGGGAGGGAGGAAACATACGGCCGGACCTCGAGACGCTTCTCATGAGCACCGGGGAAGTCGGGGATGACGACGAGCCATTCTACCTTTTTGGGGGCTTCGGTGGAGGACATTGTTCTGATGGGTTGCTGTTGAAATCTAATAGGTGATATAATAGAAGAAAAGGAACCAAAACTAGGTTTGCTGGTTGGGGGCTTGGAAGAAAGAAAAGCAAGTCTGTTAAAGGTTGAAGCTGCAAATGAACGCAGGTGAGGTGATGCCATAAGGTGGAGTCGTATTTGACTTGATAGATACACCGATTGCGGCCGGCGGAGGAATATGCAAGTTGTACCGAACTGCGGAAAGTGATACCTCTCAAGAAGGAAGTGGTGCCTCTTCCGAACGAATGCCGACGATCGCCGCAAGGGGTTGAATTGGCAGTGCGGGGCCGCCGCGGGGAAGTTGTGTGGTTGTCAACTACGGGTACAGCCTACATGAAGGTTTCTTGGCCGAGAAGGTTTGATTTAGGTTGTTGATTCTGGGGATCCTGCTAGCTTGGGACTTGGCACTGAATTAGGCAGGTTTGTTGGATCACTGGATGATGTGTTGAAAATCACTTTCAAGGCGCGCCCTTGAAATGTTGACTTGGATGGTGACCCCACCTATTCAGTACACATATGGGGGTGTTCAGGGGTAATGAACCTAACCTACCTTGTGAAAGAACGCAAACATACATCAAATGAGGAGGGGGACTTATTTTGAGTATCCAGTTAAGAACATAAACCATCGGCTTTCGAGACACAGTGTTGCCCCTCCATTATCGCTTCCTATCTAGACGCTGGCAGCATACCTCATAAGATTTATGACAAAAGCCTAGTTGGCAATGATGGCAGCACTGGGCACAAAACCGGCCTCCTTCAATGTCAACCCAAAGTCCACGCCAGCCTCGAATGTCTTCCGTGGGAAGTTGATCTGGAAGCTCTGCACAGGAACACCAGTCTCCTCTTCCACAGCGTGAGCCACCTCGAACAAAGTCGTTTCGCTTGGGTAAATCTTCATCAAGTTGCCCTTCTGCTTGGTCTGAATCCTGAGACGAGCAGTGGCGGCGGACGAGCCTGAAGCAGAACTACCTCCCAGAGCAGACAATGGGGCGGCGGGAGCCACAACCGGGGCTTGTGGTGCTCTACCCTCGCGGAGAGCCTTGGCCTCCTCCTCCTTGCGCTTTCTCTCTGCCTTGTCGGCCTCGATCTTTGCCTTGATGCGCTTCTTGGCTTCGGCATCGGCAATCTTCTCTTGCTTCTTCCTCTCGGCCTCCTTGATTCTCTCCTTGCGCTGAAGCTCCTCCTTGAGCTCTTGGGAGTCCTTGGTGGCCTTCATACGAATCTGCTCATTGCGCTTGGCGGTTTCCTTCTCGGCCTCAGACTGGACGGCTCTCTTCGCAGCGAGCTTCTGTCGAAGCTCTTCTAGTCTAGCTTTCTTTTCCTCTTCTGTCAACGGGGCAATCTCGTCAGTGGACTCGGAGAAGTCTTGGTGGTCTCTTGGGTGATGTTAGCCATGTGAACTAAATGAGAAGCTGGTAAGATTGGATACGAACGTCTTGGTAGCGTGAAAGGTGGCTTGGTCGTGGTTGCGGAACTTCTTGCCACATTCGTTGCAAACCAAGGACTTTGCGGTCTCACCAGAAGGGATGTTGGCACCAGTCGTATCTTCATCTTCGTCCTCAGCTGAGGCCTGGTTTTGAGCCTGGAGCTCTTCCAAGGACTTATCCTGGTTTGCCTCTAGCCAATCAAGGGCTTGTTGCACTGCGTTGAGTGTTAGAACCGGGGCTGAAAATGAGTGGCATGACAAGATGTGTCCGTGACGGTGATGCTTACAGTTTCCAGTCTTCTTGGCGGCGATTTCCGCACGAGCCTGCTCAAAGCCCATGGAGAGCAGCACATCAAGATCGGCAGTCGTCATCTCGAATGAGAGTGTTGCTTCTGTTTTAATTGATGATTGGCAATGGTGGTGGTGAAAGTGAAAGTAGATGCCAAGATCAAGGGCAGGTGGTGGTGTTGAGGAGTTGTTGGTTGTCGAGTGGGGGAATACCCAACACGAAATCAAGCTAAATTTTATAAGACGAAAAGGCTGAACAACGTTCAACTGTTCAAAACCTGTGCGCCACAATGGAACCGGTGTTAGCTTTTACGCAGGGACCTGGCTTTGAACTGCTCAAAAGCAAGCTGATATTCAAACGATTCGGTTGTTAGCAGTCAGCCTCAACCTTGAGCTTAGGATGATAGCCTGGGCTGTAGGTTGAAAGGGTGCACGTCATCACAGAAGGCCAACCAGTAGAAACAGTGGGGGCGCGGCATGTGATAGCACCCATTGTTTTATACATTCCAGATCGCCGGCAACTCTCTCTTCTCGAAATAGGTTGGATATCACAGATACTGCTGGCAAAGCCATATGTACTCGTTAACTTGTACTTTTACTCTACTGCATGTCGACTTGATGTCCTGAACTCTGGCAGTGGCTGAATTAGTAATTTTGGCCCCAGTGTTCTCAGGTAGCAACCCAATTGGAGCCCAAGAACAGCTGTCTTGGTGGCAGCCCAGCCCAAACCCTCCACCTGGGAAAGTCACTGACACGCTGGACCATCAGCACGGGCCCACGAACCCGGATCGCCCTAGGCTCGAATCAGAAGGGGTCGAAACCTGGCCAAGAAGCAACTTTGCCGTCACTGTGCTGTGCTGCGCTCTGCTCGGAATGTCGTAAGACACCTCATATCTCAAGCTCTAACCAACAGGCCTTCTCATCGCAACAACTCTCCGCCGCTCTCCCATCTCTTCCACCGTCCGCCTTCTCTGGTAGATTCTTCGCGCCGAATCCTGACGAAAACCTTGTCGTCGCACGATATCACCACACCGAGCGTCCCCTTTGGTGCACGAACATTGAAAACCCCCCAAATTCGCTGCGCGATTCCGTCACCTGGGCTCCACCAAAACGGTCGCAGCAAACATCCACAAACATCTAAACGTTCTTTTGAGCACGCCCGAGACCTTGCTATACCGTCATCATGTCCGTCGAGATTGAACCCTTTGAGCTCGGCTTCCGCAGTACGTTGTGTCCTCCAGATCGCCAACATCCACAGAGACATTCGAAGGACCATATCTGACCGAGCTAGGGCCATTTACTATCGAGGTCGCGCAGATCCTCAAGATCAAGAACACCAACAAAGAGCCAATTGCTTTCAAGGTATATCAAGATGTCTTTCAAGTTGTGTCTCACTTTTCAAGTGGCTAACCGGATCCTCCTGTTTGTAGGTTAAAACGACAGCCCCTAAGCAGTACGTCTCGAGACTTCGCGATTCTCCACAATAATTACATTGGCCTACGAGAGTGGTGTTGCTAACTGCCACAGGTACTGTGTTCGACCAAACTCTGGTCGTGTTGAGCCCGGCCATGAAGTCGAAGTTTCAGGTAGGCACATCGTGGACATGTTTGGAAAGTTGGGGCGGGTGGCTGACATACACGTAGTCCTCCTGCAGGCCATGAAGCAGGAGCCTCCTGCCGACGCCAAGTGCCGTGACAAGTTCCTCGTCCAGTCCGTTACCATCACCGGCGACAAGGACTTCACCAACGTTCAGCAGATTGTGGGTCACTCTTCACAGCCGGCGGTGAAAAAAACAATACCATACTGACCAGTTATTCTTGTAGTGGGACGGTGTGCCAAAGTCGGCAATCCAAGAGAGAAAGATCCGAGTCTCTTGGCTCGCCGCCAACGACGACGGAAACGCGGAACCTGCGGTGTCGACTCCTCCCCGTCGCTCACTTGCTAATGTATGTTATCCCACTTGGTTTCTCCGTGGCGGGGGAGGGGGTGAATGGGTGCAAAAATTCGCATCCCATCCCCGCGATCCCCTCGTCACATGGGCGACTAGCGCTAACCACAACTGTATAGGGCCATGAGGATACCCCCAATGCCGCCCCTCCAGCCTACTCTTCCCCACACGATGAATCCACCATTCTCGATAACACCTCTCCAGGCCAACCCGAGCAGGAGTCCAGGGAGGAGACTGGGTCAACTGTCGCCGAATCCGCCGTGGCCGCCGTCAAGACCACAGCCGTCGAGACCTACGAAGAGATCAAGGCGAAGCTCGCTCAGGCGGAGGCTACGATTGCCCAGCTAAAGAACGACGCAGCAAGTGGACTCAGACAAAGGAAGGCAGCCGTAACCTCCGAGGCAGACAACAGCAAGCCTTCCCAGCCCGAGCTCGCCCAGGCGACGAGACAAGGCACCGAGGGTGTGTCCGTTAAGGTCGTGGCCATCCTGTGCTTTGTTAGTTTCATGTTGGCGTACTTCTTCTTTTAGAGGGTATACAGCCGGTCTGGAAAGCGTGGGGCAAAAGGTGACGGTGTTGTTGGTTTTCTTGCTACATTGAGGCGCGGCGTCGAATCACAAATAATCACCACCTATCTTCACCACGGGGCCCCATACCCATCATTAGTTCCCCCATACCCCATACCCTCACCCCCCCACACGGAGCTCTCCTTTGTTGTTTTACTGTTTTGTTATTTATGGGTAGACGTATGGTATACGTTGTTATGTCTATGTCTCTCGGTGTCTCTCTCTCTCTCTCTCCCTCTCTCTCTCTCTCCCTCTCTCTCTCTCTCTGTGTGTGCCCAGTGTCGTTTGTTTGTCTCTGTGACTGGACGACAAGTTCATGACAAAATACGACTGACTTTCTGATGGTTGTTTTTTCTTGTAGCGGCATGATGAGAGCGAGGATAGTATTATTGCAATTAGCTAGCAAGGATGTTGTTGCCTGGCAATGTGAAATTAATCGGTTACACCTGTTTGCTTTGATATTGGTGTGTGTATCATAATGTGTTCGGGGATTACATTCAGGGGCTGGGAAGGGCTTTGTGCGCAGATTGACAGCTATTGTTATTATTACCTTTGCTACGCTAGCAGTACGCCAACATGTGTATCGATAGAGGAGTGAATGCAAACGGCTAAGCGTAGGCTTTATACTGTATTTTCTTTTCCTAGCCATAGAGCTTGTGCCACAATTACAGAATTGTCAAGGGAGATCAGGGTACGTCTCCCGGAAGCCATCATGCCCACCTGTTACCCTAGAACCTCATCACCACCGCTGGCGGCTTGTTCCCCAAAATCTCATCAATCTCCCCCATCACCTCCTCCGTCAGCAACTTGTACACCCTCAACGCCTCCACATTCTCATACACCTGTTCCGGCGAACTCGCTCCTGTTATGGCGCTACTAACATGCTTGTTCGCCAGCACCCACGCCAACGCCAGCACGCTCTGCTTCACGCCCAACCGCTCGGCGATTGGTTTGAGCTTGGAGACCGTGTCAACCATTTCCTGAAACTCTTCCTTGCCCGTGCGCTTCCAGAAGCCGGAGATGAACTCGAGCTGGGTTTGGGCGAAGCGGGAGTCGGGCGGGATGCCGGATTTGTATTTTCCTGAGAGGATCCCCTGCCGCAAAGGGGAGAAGACGGTCAGGCCTAGGGATGGGGGAGTGCGGAGGAGGTGGGCGAGGGTGGATTCGACGCGGAGGCGCTCGAGCATGTTGTACCGGGGCTGTTCTGTTACCTTGTTAGTGAGAGGAGACATAGGGGTAGGGAGAGAAAAAAAAGGGGGAGGGGGTACCCATTAAAGGACCGATGAGGTTGAGTTTATCTGCGTAGTGGCGTGCTTCGGCTATTTCGTCTGCGTCCCACTCGCTGGTGCCCCAGTAGAGGGCCTTGCCTATGTCGATTAGGTGGTTGAAGGCTCGGACTGTTTCTTCCATGGGGGTGTTTCTGTCTGGTCTGTGGGCGTAGATCAAGTCGACGTAGTCGAGTTGGAGGCGTTCGAGGGATTGGTTCATGCCTTCGATGATGTGCTTTCGGGAGAGCCCAATGTTGTTTACTAGTCTGGTGCTGAAGGCTGAGCCCCAATAGATCTTTCTCTCCGTTAGTGGGGTTCAGGCATGGGGGTTGGTGTTAAAGGAGTGTACCTTGGTAGAGATGACGAGATCGTTTCTTTGCCAGCCAAACTTCTTGATGGCCTCGCCCATGACCTTTTCGGACTCACCCTTCGCGTACACCTCGGCACAGTCAAAGAAGTTGACACCGACGTCGTAGGCGGCTTTCATGCAGGCGAAGGTGCCTTCTCTGTCGACATGACCGCCGTATGTCAGCCAGCCGCCGAGGGAGATGGCAGAAACTTGGAGACCGGAGCGGCCCAAGAAGCGGTATTCCATCTCGGGGAGATCAGTAGGCGGTGACATATTGAAAAGGCTATCGGAGAAACTAATGGGTAGAATTGGGTCTGGCTGTAGAAGAGAGGGAAGAGAGATGGCCGAGAGACACTGCCCTTTAACAGTTTACCACTTGCTGAACCCGGAGCACGGCATAACATAGTGTACGAAATAGCAGGCCGCCGTCTGAGCAAACGGTACGGCAAGCTCCCGTGATGCAGATCCGGTATGAGAAGGTCGTGGTAGGTAACAGACAGGGGTTTGTATCAACCCCCACTGTTACCCCTCTTCTATGGTGTTTCCTGGTTCGTGAAAGATAGGACGAGGCTCGAGAGCGTACCACAGGAAGGATATTGTGGTGTCTTGTTTGGTTGGCCATAGCTCCAGCACCATGATGATATGTGCAACCAAGACACAAGACGCCTTCCACTTGGAAGGCTGAAGGCAGGATATGAGTCCGCGGCCAATTCAACCCTTGAAGTTGTCACTTCGTAATCAGCTCCTAACCTGCGATGACAGGACTTCCAACCGAATGGGCTTTGCTGATGGCGTCATTGCAACTAAGGTGTTGTAAGAGATTTCTAGGTCATGCGTTCAAG
Organism: Podospora anserina S mat+; assembly: GCF_000226545.1. Taxonomy (NCBI): domain Eukaryota; kingdom Fungi; phylum Ascomycota; class Sordariomycetes; order Sordariales; family Podosporaceae; genus Podospora; species Podospora anserina. The sequence continues at coordinate 4,548,653 of NW_001914858.1, forward strand.
TCTATTGCTGAATATCTACACTGGGTGGTTAGATATGGGTACACCGACCAATTGGGCAATATCACTTACACCTATCAGTCTTCATTGTTGACACTGCCCCTTGGGCTTGCCAACTGCCTATCCCAATGATTGTTGGTTCTCTAGTTGGCTGCCCGTGTTGGTCAAGGAAGAAATGTCGAAAAGGACAAGAAGTTCTGGTTAACATCTCATAAACAAAAACAATCCTGTCCAACACACCACTTTTCAACGCCCAGTTCGGATGGACAGCCCACTTTCACAGGCACAGGCGAGCTTCTGGAACGATAACCCCTTTTTCGATCTTGGAGATCTTTGAAGCATGGGCCACTGGCCCCTCCTGGTTGGCTCCAGCAGATCAGATACCCCACAATTGAGGGACCTGAGCCCCTGTCCGCCACCGCCAACTGTTGAAATTGGACGGAGGAACCCAAGCGAGCAACCTCAAGGGTTCACAACTACCGACCCTGCGCCAACCTTTTTTTGTTGATTGTCTTTTCCGTCAAGCTGGTCTTGCGGCTTCACTCGTTTCTTCTCGACGTTGACAGTACCCATTCGGATTTCCCATCATGGCTTCCACAACAATTACGAGCAACGGCACGACCAAGAGAAAGGCTGCCAATGGCATCAGCAACGGCCACGCCAACGGCGCGACGGCGCCCCCCAAGAACGCGGACGACCAGAAGGAACATGACTTTTTCTGGACTTATACTGAAGAGCCACACCGGACGCGGAGGTTGGCCATCATCAAGGCGCACCCTGAGGTATGTTTGAGCACAGTGTCTGCGTTAAGAAAGCATCAATCGCTAACCATTGTCCTGTTAGGTCTTAAAACTATCTGGTGCCGAACCATTAACGAAATATGTCGTCGCCGGCGTCGTTGCCCTCCAGATCCTTTGCGCCCACCTCCTCCGAGACACGCCCTTCTGGTCCCTGAAGTTCTGGGCGGTCGCCTACATCATTGGCGCCACCTCGAACCAGAATCTCTTCCTGGCCATCCATGAGATCTCCCACAACCTCGCTTTCAGGTCGCCCCTGGCCAACCGCCTCTTTGCCATCTTCGCCAACCTTCCTATCGCGTTGCCCTACAGTGCTTCATTCAGGCCTTACCATCTGACACATCACAAGTCCCTCGGAGTTGATGGCCTCGATACCGATCTGCCTACCGCTCTTGAAGCCGTCTTCCTCGACTCGATCCTCGGCAAGGCCTTCTTCTGCACCTTCCAGATCCTATTCTACGCCCTCCGCCCGATGGCCGTTTACCGTGTCCCCTTCACCTGGGTCCACTGGCTCAATGTTGCCGTTCAGCTGTCCTTCGACTACGCCCTCATTGCCTTGCTCCCGAACTACTTCTCGGTCAACTCGGTCCTGTACCTGATCCTGTCTTCCTTCCTGGCTGGCAGTCTCCACCCAACAGCAGGGCACTTCATCGCCGAACACTACGTGTATGAGCACATTTCGGACGAAGCCAGAGACCCCGAGAACAAGATCCCTCTTCCTGAGACCTACAGCTACTACGGCATCTTGAACTTTTTCACTTACAATGTCGGTCTGCACAATGAGCACCACGACTTCCCTGCGATCCCCTGGACTAGACTGCCCAAGTTGAACAAGATTGCCAAGGAGTTTTATGATCCCCTGCCTACACACGAGAGCTGGGTGTATGTGCTTTGGCAGTTCATCTTTGATGACAAGATTGGCATGACGAGCCGTGTCAAGAGAAAGCAGGGAGGGAGAGTTGTGGGTGGTGGAAATGTTGCTGCCAAGGCCAAAGTGGCGGACTGGACAGCTGAGGAGATTGAGGCTTAATTTTGTTTTTGAAGGGTTAATGATGTATTTCGGGAGACATCTGTTTGCTCACTGTGGGTTATGAGTAAGTCTGGAGTTGAAACGAGACCAAAAAAGGGGTTTGATACGAACGAACCTAGACTAGACGGACGGGGCAAGAGCATTGGTGTATTGTACAATGACATTGCTTATGAGGTGCGTTTAATTTTTGGGCTGATAGGTTATTGTAATGGGTGAGTAAGTATATATTTGAGAATTTATGAGCATTATTTTATCTAGGTGGTCTAATATTCGAAAACAGCAAACTGGAAACAAAAGCAATAAACGTCTTTATTCACCCTTCAACTCCGACGCCCACCCCCGTATCGCCCCCTTTTCCTCCTCTGTCAAGTTTATCCCAAACACCTCTTTCAACACCTCAGTCCTCTCCTCCTCGGTCCTACAAACCTTGACCAACTCTGTCCTCCCTCCCAAATTCTGCTTCACCTCCCCCTGAACCATCATCACCTTTCCCTTTATCTTCTGTTCTCCCTCCTCCCCTCCTCTCAGAAACCGAATCACCAGCACCGTGTACGTCTGATGATTCCTCTCGCACTCGCTCAAATAAACATTCAGGTTCTCAAAATCCAACTCGGTAAACTCGTGCTCCGGCACAAAGGCGTAGTAGCTGTCCCAGGGCTTTTCAGGCGAGTTTCGGTACTCGTAGATCCAGTGCTTGAGCGCGCCCTTGGACTCGTCACGGAAGCGCTGGTCGGGGAGCCAGTCGCGGGTGTAGCGGATTTGCTGGGTGCCGATGGTGTTGTGGTGGATGAGGTGTTCGGTTAGGGGCAGGGGGAAGGTTGGGCCGTCGCCGCCGAAGCCGGCGTCTAGGACGTATTGTTGGGCGGGGTTGGTGTTGGGGAGGGTGAGGATGTTGACTAGGTGGACGTAGCCGTTGTAGGGGCCTTGGGGGGTGCCGTTTGTGCGGTTGCGGTTGCGGACGCCCGAGTAGTGAATCGAGGAGAAGCCGAGGGCGCGGAGGATGTGGGAGAAGAAGATGGAGAGTTCCATGCAGTAGCCTCCTCTGCCGCGCCTTGGGGAGGTGACAAGTTTGGTGAAGAGGTGTGGGGGGTCGAGGAGGATGCGGTGGAAGGGGTTGTAGTGGATGGAGAGGTTCTCGTAGGGGAAGGAGGTGATTTGGGCTTGGAAGATGGTGGTGAGGTAGTCTAGGTCGAGGACGGGGTGGGAGGAAGGGTGGTATGACTCATCGAGACCGACGTAGGAGAGATACTGAGAGACCTGGGAGAGGGTGTAGGCTGAGCCGTTGGGTTTGAAGTTGTCTTGGTCGGCCATGGTGAGCGTTGGATCAATGAACTTCGATTTTTGCTACCGTCAAACACTCTCTTGATCCATCGATCTTGGTGTTTTGACCACTGATTAAGATTTTAGTTTCAGTCATATTAGCAAGTACTACTCCTTGTGACTCACCATCATAGGGTATCTCCAACGTAAACCCGACAAGCCGGTCGTCGGCAGGGCGTGAAGGCGTCATCGCAACTAACACCGTTCTAGGAATGATTCTGCCCAACAATCATACAAGAGAAGTTATAAGTATGTTTATTGATCTGATATTGCCAGAGCATACACTTGGATATACTATACAGACCCCTAACCCTGCTACAAACAGTGATTAAATCTTCCAATCACACGACACATCTCTCGGCCATTTTCTTACCGTATATGCTAGTTATGAGGGTTAAACAACACTTGATGAATCATTGGGCTGTAAGTGATACTTTTTTTGCTGCTTGGCCCATATTTTCCAGCAGAAAGATGCTGCGTGTCGGCCAAAAAGACAATCTAGTAACCATGGTTTTGAGCATTTAGACGCTCGCCTTGAGATGTCCCTTGTGTCTCAAGGGTGCCTCATACAACACAGTTCACGAGGTTATGTCAGCAGTCACCTCATCACTACAGGACTGACTTCTGCCTTGGAGCACACGTATCAATACTGAAACCCAAAGAGCAGCCAAGATTGATAAAAACCTCGCTCGAGGTTCATCCCGCCACCATCTACTCAGACTGCCACCCCACGCGTGTGGCTGCTCAGACTCGTGGGCGACCGTGATGGGCCAGCCAAACTTCGAGAGGCGCAATGCCCAGCCAGTGACAGCATCGGGTTCCTGCGCAGATGACCGAAAGGTAATGTGAGCAGGATGACTCCGATGTTATGTCTGTGGCATGCAGTCTCTACAATCCCAATATCTTCTATCTCCCCCTTTCGATAATGGGTGACGCGGCAGCAAGTGTGAGAGTTTTTGGTACTGCAGCGATGCATAGTAAGCCATACAGAAAAACCCATTCGCTGGCTGCAACCCATCACGCGGTTTTCCTCACAAGGGGAGGATGGGTTAAGTTCGGGACGAGAGGACCCCTACCCAACCCACACGTCACCACGTGTCATGCAGCCGTTGGTATAAGGACAAGACACTCAGGCCTCAAGACTACTGCGTATATGCTGGGTAGCGAAGCGGTATTTTTCTTCATCTGTTCGTCGCATTGTCTTGCGCCGTTTTTTTGCTGATTTCTCAACCAGTCTCAGACAACCCGGGCCCCGGTATCGCATGATGAAGGAGTTCCGTCAGAGCGCCAGAAGGAAAAGTTTTCGCGATCACAGTCCACGCCACACACTCACACACCTCACACACACCTGCCCCTGAGTTTGCTGACAGGGCTGGGTAGCTGGGTTCTCGGCAAACGGCTGTCCCTGGTGAGGCTAGCATTCGGCCCAAGCCGGTGCGGTATATTCTCATACTTTTGTCCCGATACATCCGAGAAGATATTGTGAGAGCACGCGGCAAGACGGAGGCAAAGACATGCCCGGTATAACTTCCCAGCTGCCTGTTTTCGTGGCACTCGAGATATCCGAGTGCCTGTCGTGCTCTCCTTGATCCCGCGGCGCGGCGTGATGGTTCGACAGACCAGGGCTGAGGGCTGCTTATCGTGGGTTTCACTGAACTGGCGAGAATTTGTAAAAGGACACCCACCCGGCTGAAAGGGCTATGGCGTGTTACCAAAATGGACCAGAATGGCACCCGTCCACTTGGCCGTTTGTGAGAGGCTGAGCCGTTGCCCACCACTTCAATGCGGGGTTGATAGAGGAGTACCTGGCCCCATATAGGGCATGACGTCGTCGCCGACACCAGCCCTAGCAGCAGAGCAGGTATTGTACACGATCTCGATCTGCGTAGAAACTTTTATCATTGTGAACTGCCATAGCCTGAGACCACGAGCTGAGCAGCAAGAGAGCCATACGATCACCAGGTCTACCTGCGCGTGCCTCGAATGTTAGCGTTGCGCGACGGCTTTAGGGTTGCGGTCGATCGACGTCGCCAACAGCTTGTTCCTAGACTCGGCATCGGTTTTTGTCCATGATTTTCGGACCAGGGCCTTCGGATCGGATCGCTGGATTCAATCCTCCAGAGAGGCAGTTGATATATGTCTCGCGCTCTCACGAACGCTAATTGTTGATATCTTTGAGCTGAGTCATTGGGGAAAGTTGACAAAAAGTTACGGATGCCGCATCTTCCGGCCATCAATCAATGACAATGACAGATGCATGCAGATATCAAAAGCTGGTTCGGCAAATAAACAACAGACGAAAGTGAAAATGTTTTCGCCGAATTATTCTTCCGATGGGAAACAGGAGGAGGAGGAGCCTTCAAGTACCGTCTTAACAGCACCTGCCTCCGAGGCTGGCACAAACTTTTTGGGGCGCGCCGCGCAGCCGGATTTGGTGGGGAAGAGAAATTCTGGAATCGGGAAAAGAGCGGGCCAAGACTTACCGAGAGACTTGCGATCTGACAGAGCTACAAGTGGAGACTTGACACGCCGCCTCTGTCCGTCGACCGTCAAAGGGATATCATCGTCACATGATGTACCAGACCGCCCGGCCAGGTACCGTGACATCTCTCAAGGGGTGAACAGCATCGTGTGGTGGAAGGGAAACCGGGTGCGTTTTCTCCCGCTGGGTTTTCAGAGTTGTTGGGTTGTGCTCGCTCCCACACTGCTGTGTTGTCGTGAATTGATATGGAGTACTTTTACTTTGGATAGGTAGGTCGCTTGTGTAATGTGCCGGACCAAGTCTCCGCCCCAACCTTCTGGTCGATTCTATGGTAAGAGTTTGATGACTGGGCTGGCGACGACGACGACAGGAGGGAGGGACGATTGGTATTGACGGCGGTGAGGTCGAAGCGGCGATATCAGTAGAGATTCGTATTCCTCGAATACTTTGTTGAATGGAGGCCATTATGCGCTGCCCTGTAAATATCAAAGAAGTCCCTTTTGAGTTGATGTGACGGCAATTTAGTGGCCTGGAAGCGAGAGTCGAGCCCCAAAACGGCCAAGTGGAGGGGTGGACGCCAGCGCACACTGCTCGCACGCTACCCACTGCCCATTTGTGCCTGCAACCTGCAACACATTGCACAGGCAGGGAAGCTTGGATGCGCTGCGTACCTACCTGACCAACGACATCATCCTCCATCTCCCACATCTTCCAATCACTCTCTGCCTCTCCCACCACGCACTCAACACCGCCCGCGTGGACCAAACCCCAAACCCCAAATCCCAAACCCACTCCCCATAGTGTTCGCTCGTCTGATTAGCATCTACTCGATAGCGCCCAAGTCGCCTATTTGTCCGCCCTTTTACGGAATCGTCATAGTACGGAGCCTCCCAAGAGACGCGGCCTGCAGTTCGACAACCTAAATCTGTCTCAGACGCATTGCGATAGCCGCGAAAAGTCGAATAGTAAATCGTTGGGACCCATCCATAATGATTTGCTGGACCCTGCGAACTCTGAGCAGCTAAGACCCGCCCTGGCATGTGTGAGTGGTGGTCGAGATCGAGCCTCCGCCCTTCCTCCTCCACTCGACTCAACTCGCACCTACGCATGCTGCAGCAGACATGGACCCGTCGTCCAACAAGCCGACTGGCTCAGCAGAGGCCGACCGCTCGCAGTCAACCGGCAGTATCCCAACTGCCCTGCTCCATCCCACGTTATCCCGCGAATCCACCTCGAGCACGGCAACCATAACCCCAAAGACCGACTCGTGGCCCTCGAAGTTGACTTCGCAGACCTCGCAGACCTCGACCACGTCCACCTCCTCTTCGGCTGCACCTTCACCTCTCCACTCGCGCGAGCCCTCTCCAACACGACCGCCGCGGCAGCAACGTACGAGCACCTCACGAGCGTCATCCATCAACCCCGGGCCCCGGTCGCGGAAAAACAGTGCTCAGGATCTAGGAAAACAAGCCAACCCGCCACCACCACCACCACCACCCCCCACGACGAAAACGTTGTCCTCCACGACGCCTACTCTTCTGCCCACTGTATCAAACCCAAGCTTCAATGCGGGTGCACCCGTCAAGTCACCCACGTCCATGGAGCATATTCGAAAGTCACCCCGGTGGCCGGTATCCCCTAGGCTACGATCTCCTCCACCCATTCTCCACCAGCCAAACATCCCACCTCAGCGACGATCAGAGCACGAAACAACTCTAATTGCTCTTCAGCGTGCGACCCCGCCCCAGCCTCGATACCAGGAGCCTCAGTCAGACACCGATACCGACGACGCCCACATGCCGTCTGGGTTACGAACCCCCGCTCGAGGTGGTGGAAGCAGCTCAGTCTTGGAGACTGTCCAGGAAGTTAGTCCACTGGGTTCGCAACGGGGACAAGGAGAGTCGCTGGAGGAAAAGATTGCTAGCAGCATGGCTTCTGAATCGTCACAGGCGGATCTGATTGGTCTCGGTCTGTCCAAGGAGACAGTGGGTAGATCCAACACTGGCCCGAACGACAGTGGTAGTGATAGTGGCAGCATCAAGGCCAGCCGACGGGGCGGATCCGGGATGCCACCGCCCCCTTTGACGACAAGGCAGTCGAGCACCTCGATCAACAAGCCGGGCATGCCCAAGACCAAGACCGGCGACCTGCCATTGCAGAGTATGACGGTCGAGACGGAGACGGTTACCTCGATTCCCCAAGCTGCGTTGGCCCCAAGTGTTGGCACCCAGGTGTCAAGTGCCAGTTTGCGGACAAAGGCCAGCAACGAGACGATACGACCGAGGAAGGAGAAAAAGAAGCCGCCACGGAAGCAACCCACTGTGACGGCGGTCAATGGTGAGAAACCACGTTCAGCTACATCCCCTAAATTACGACATCACATGTCCATGTATTCAGTTTCTTCTTATTCTATTACCGACAAGCGCCCGTCTCCCCCAAGCTCTTTCAGCTCTCATGAGAGCGTGATAACGGATGCCAAGCGGGAACCGGGAGGCAGGAGGCAGAGCCTAGTTTCTCAGATCAGCAGCATGAGCAACCTACTGACACGAACACGTGTAGCATCCTCCAAGGCCGATATCTTCGAGGCCAAGGTCGCAAGCGCCGTCGAGGAAGCAAACTCGTCCGATTCCGAAGAGACTTTTGTCTACGATTCTAACCCACCAGATGCCCGTGACCGACCGCCGAGATTTCATTCACGAACGCCGAGTGCGACATCCATGGTCAGCCAAATCGATCGGCCTGGGATGAGGTCCATCCACACCGTGATGGAGAGTTCTGGGCCTCAGATGGTTGTCAAGAAGAGCATGAAATTCGTCAACACTTACAACAGCAATGCAAATGACGGCATCTATGGCGACGATGATGGGAAGGGAACTGGCAGGAGCAATGCCGGTTCTGCCCGGGGAACTGCACGACATCACCATCATTTCGGCCGTTGGGGCCGTAACGGAGGCAGCAATGGTCACCCCTCATTGTTCGCCGAGCACTCGCCTTTCAGTAACGCTGCAGCTGTTGGGAACGGAGGCTCAAGACACTCTTCCAACCCTCCGAGTCCCCGCTACGCTAATGCTCGTAACTACTCAGCAGCAAATGGAAAGAGGTCGACACATCTATCAGCAGGGTATGATCTCGACGACAACACTACTGGCGCTGACGACGAGACAACACCCTTGGTTCAGTCCTCCACGATGCGATCATCAAGGTCAGGCAGAAGCCGGAGGGGTCCTCACTCGCACTCATACCGGTCGATTGAGGCGCAACAATACAGGTCACCTCCCTCGGTCCTCAACCGGTTCGCGAGTTGTCTGGTCTTGACGGTCATGCTGTTGCTCATTGTCTCGGGCGCCATCGGCTTCATGTTTGCGACATCACAACCTCTCACCAATGTTCAGCTCACCAATATGAGCCATATTGTGGCCAGCCAACAGGAGCTTATGCTCGATCTTACCATCAAAGCCCATAACCCCAACGTCGTGGTTGTAGCTGTGGATTCTTGCAACATCGAGGTCTTCGCCAAGTCGCCACGCGGAATGTCGGATTCAGAGTGGTGGCGCCATACCCATCCCGGCGAGGTTGGACCACCACCCATCAAGAGACCCGAAGGCGAAATGTTGGCGATGGAGGCCGACGATGATGATGATTCGGCGCCTAACCTGCACCTCGGCACCATCACTGGATTCGAGAGTCCCCTGACTTTCGAGGGTTCTTTCTTCAACCAGGGCGATTCGTACTCGACTGGCGAGGTCCGCCTGAAAGATCCTGGCAACGTCACCAAACCTGGTGGTCCCGAGCGATGGGAGCGGGTCCTGGAGGACGAGTTCACGTTGATTTTGAAGGGCGTCATCACATACACTCTTCCCCTGAGCCAACGGGAGCGAAAGGCCACCATCACTGCGAAGAAGATCATCAGACCAAACTCGGCCGACGACCCTGCGGTCCAACCCGACGACGGGGAGGTTACCATCTCACTTATACCTTAATAATTGGCACTGACTTCGGCCATGCGTCCAGCGACTGCAGATAAATTTCCTTTTTTACTTTATGTGAATGACTCTCTTTTTTTCACGAAGACAAAGACATACCTATTTTATTCTCTTACACTTTTCATTCTCTCTTCGGTGGCAATTGGTTACATGTGTATATTTCTGGGGCTTGTGTGTTTGTGTGATGAAGCGTTGCATGGCATTATGGACTAAGATATATTCCCCCGGGAGAACATGGGCTGGTAAAGAGGCAAAGCAAACTGGGCGTTGGTTGGATTGGTATACAAAAATTCAAAACTCACATCACAAACAAATTGAGCAATCAAAGACTGGCATTATAAGAAAAGGAAAAGACGGGACTGTACAGAGTTTCTCCATCATTGGTAGTTTAGGGGGTACCTAATACGTAATGATGGTGAGATGGATGGTGGAGGGCATGTGGTCTGAAGGATAAGTGCTGGAGGTGTTTCTGTTGGGACCCGCAGACTAGGGGGGGGGGGGGGGGGTTGAGGGGACTTTTGTGAGGGTTGAGTGTGATAACAGATATCTGTGAGAGCGAAAGATACTCTTATAGGAACAAGATTTTGATGAATATCACATAAACTTGATGTCACTATTGCCACCATATCTTTGAAGTTGATGTGGCTTTTGAGCAGCAAAGGGGAATGCATGTGCACACAGCAGCCGTTACCTTCGGGCCAAGTTCTTTATACATTGCATGATATCAATATAAGCACATTCTATTGTCGTTGTCAAGTGTGTAAACAAGAAAGACGCTCAACAAAGTTCAGGCTTTCGCTTACGATCTATCATCATTGAGCAACAACTTCAAAACATAACTCTCATCATACCCCCTACCCTGCTATGTTCGCCTCATGCTCACAAATGAAACGTTCATCTCTGTCTATACCCACCAAAGCATACAAACGTCCCCCTTCTTCAACCATAGCCACCCAAGATGAACTTCAACTCCACCACAAACAAAACTACACACTCAAAAAGAAACTCAACAAAGACCAAAGCAAAACAAAAGCCACAACAGATCATTATATATACCTAATTAACCACCCTCCCATCCCATCATCCCTCCCAGTAGTATTCCCAGTTTAACTTGATCATTTCGTTTCTGTGTCTTCATCTTCATCGGAAATATACCCGTACGTACGTTGTTCATCAGTAGTTTAGCCCATTCCCGTATTTCATCATCTTTTATAGCCCCCCTTCACCCCCTCACACACCATCCATTTATCCTACCCACCTCTCCATCCCGCTGTCCAACACACCCTCTCCCATCATAAAACTCTAATTCGTTAAAAGAAGAAGACGTGAACTACTCCCTAATTGTCTCGGCCGTCCCAACAGCTTGCTCATCCTTCTTCACAAACGCGCTCGTTGCCCATCCCATCCAGCTGTTCCTCTTGTTCGCCCTCTCGGCCGCTGCTTGAGCCTCGGCATTCTCCTGCACGAGCCTCAACGGCCTGGGCTTGTTGCCCCCAAACGTCGTCTTCTCCTTCTCGTGCTGGCTTCTGGGAGGGGAGCTATGGCTGGAGACGAAATCCCGTTCGAGAATCGAGTCCCCGCTCGTGCTGCTTGTTTCGCTTCGCATGCCCGGGAAGTTGCCCGCCGAAGCTGGAGGGGCACCGGTCGTGGAGTGGGCGCTTTGAGGGCCGTTGCCGCTGGTGCTGCCGCTCATGCTGGAGCGGTTGCCTGCTCCCTGGGGCGCCCAGAAGGTCTGGGAGGATCGGAGGGATGGGGAAAGCGGGCCGTCAACGGCGGAAGGGCCCTTGTACATGGCGTTTACGAGCGAGGCGGCGCCGACAGAGGTGTACTGATCGCTCATGGGCCTAGCACGGCGAGTCGAGGTGTTACGGGTCAGGCCGATGGGGATGCTGGGCGCCGTTTCCGGGTTGGAGACGTCGGCGCTGGCCGAGGGCATGAAGCTCATGGGGCGGGGCTTGGGGCGGACGCCGCCGCCGATGCTCATCGTCTTGGCGCGCTGGAGGAGGGACGGTCCAGGTGGAGGGGCCGCCTGCTTGGGGGTGGGGGGCGGGGGGAGTTCCTTGTTGGTGTTTGCGTTTGCGTTGCCCTTGAAATCGCTGCTCTGGTCGAGGATGTGCTCGAATCCTTGGTGCTGCAACAGACGCTCAATGATCTTGTTGATGTAAAGAGTCAGAGCCTTATTTTGGTCTTTAACCGACTTGATCTCCGCCTCTAGGCGCCTCTGAGCCTCGAGCTCCTGTTCGTTTGGGGGGTCGCTTTCGGCAGCGCCGTTGAGCTCATCGGCCAAGCTGGCTCCGTTGGATCTGCCTTCCAGGGCAGCGAGAGCGTCTTGGTTCGCCGAGGCGTGACCGAGATAGCTGAAATCGTTCGTTCCAAAGTCGCCCTTGAGAGTCCGGTCTTGGAGAAGCAGCTGGTAACTTTCGTTGTCTTCCATCAACCTAGCGTTGGCCACACGGGCCTCCATGAGCTGGCGCTCAACTTCCTGAAGACGGCCACCGCCCTGGTTTTGCGACTCGACAAGCTTGATCTGTGCCTCGGCCAACTCGAGTCTGAGAGATTCAATCAGCTTGTCCTTTTGCAGCAACAACTTGGAGTTGTTGCGTGAATCGCTGCGGTGGATGGACGAAGGGGGCGCAAAGCTTCCATTTTCGATGCTGGGCGAGTTGGTCACGGCTGTGTTTGGGTATCAGTATATTTTCCACGCGCAAACCAGACCACAAAAACACTCACATTGCCGCGTCGGCCTGTCCTCGTCCAGGTTCCTCTGCGCGAGGCTGTCTTTGAGGCGCTGAATCACGGTCTGCATCTCCTCCTCGCGGTTGGCCATCTCCTCCTTCTCCTTCATCATGCCACTCCGCTCAGCCTCGTAGATGTTCTCCATCTCGCGCATCTGGCGGGCAGTCTCGCGCTTCTCATTGGTGAGTGTCTCGATCTGCTCTTCTTGTTCGTGAACCCTCTCCTCAAGCTTCGCCTGCTCCCTGTGCGCCTCGTCCAGCTTGTCCTGAAGGATCTCGACCTGACGCTTGGTTGACTCGGCCGAGCTCTCGGCCCTCTCCAGTCGCGTCTTCAAGTCGTCGATGATGGCCACGGTCTCGGCGCGGATGGCCTCATCACGCTCGGCGTCGGCTGGGCTACCGCTCCTGCCATTGCTAGAGATGCCGTTGAGAAGGGACTGGCGCCTTTCGTGGGCGGCCGCACGTGCGGAGACAGGTGTCCCGGTGCGTGAAGGACGGGCGCTGCGTGTTGCGGCGGCGGGTGTGGTGCCAGACGTGCTGGAGGTGGTAGGAGTTGATGATCTCGCACTCGGGCGCTGCGGAGTTCCAGTGGGTGTCTCGCGACCAGTCGCCGGAGGCTTCTTGACGACGGCAGCCATGGCGGGTAGGTTGGTTTTATGAAATGTAGTATAGGTTCCTTTGTTGCGGTGAGTCTAGCGATACTCTGCCACTACTATGCAAAAAAGAAAGAACCCAAGATGCAGAGCGAAAAGGTCGGGTAACGAGCGCAAAGTCGATAGGCTGAAAGAGGGGCTCGAAGACTCTTTTTGGGGCGGTGAAGAGGAAGAGAAACTCGACGTTTCACCTCCAGTTCGGACGTTATGTTTGTGAAGGGGGGGGACGACCCCGGACAACAGCTGAGGGAGGATATTTGCCGACCCACTTGCCTTGTCGGGCGTTCTGGCGCTGTTATTAGTGGCGTTTGGGGGACCCTTGGTCACTGGGCTTCTTGACTCTCTAGCGACTTATTCTGAGCTGGTTGACTCTTTTCAAGGCTTTCTGCTGGATATCGTAGTCTCGATCAAGGTTTGACAACAGGTTGTGCTTGTTTGCGCTGGCAGCCTCGACAGGTCGAGTGATAGGAATGGATTTGTTGGCTGGGACCTGCCTGGACTGGTTGCTGGGATCTCTCAGAGCATGCCGACCTCCGAGGCAGTTCGTCTGTTGCTAGGTATACATATGCACCTCGGCCACGAGACCAAAGCGCTAACTATTCAAGCCCTCAAGTGATGTGACTTGCAGGAGGCAAGTCATAATAAGCAGGTGTGTGTGGGAGAGCTACTAGCAGTAAGGTCGCACGCCGGCCTCTTGATGGGATTCCACCCAAAGAGCTGTCTTCATCTTCTTTGTCGACTTGGGAACACGAGCACAAATACACCACCAGCCTTAACAAGACAAGAGACCCGGGAAGCAATTACGGCTTTAAAACCTTGTTTATCATGCACCGACAGCGGTCTCACCTCTTCCATGTTCGCTGCGAGGTAAAGTGGTCGGGGACTCGCTGAATTGAGCAACCCGCCCCGCGTTAGCTGTTCATGCAGCGATTGCCTGGTCTCTTGATCCTCGTCCGCCGTTATGAGTCCGGGGCACGTGGAGAATGGAGAACCATAATGAGCAAACCAACAACTCAAGCGCCCTGAAACAATGGGTAGCTCATCGACAGTCTCATTAATCCTCTAAGTGTCCTTTACCTGTGTATTTGCCTCCTTACGTGGTCATGAACATCGGCCGTGGCCAACAAAGGAAGCAGGCTTCAGATTCCGCCCTCGGGTTCCACATCATGTTTTAATTAAAACAATTCGACCTTTCAATGCGCTCTCTCCATACCTACCGCGCATAGGGAGCTGTCAGTGGTCGATCTGGCATGGATCTTCCCTTTCGATCCCGATAACCCGAAGGGTGTCGACCGGATGCTTATGCCAGCTGTGAGGTGTCTTCCTACCACCTGGTCTAACGTAGCTCAACATCTGGGTTGTTGGCTTACACTGGGAGGCAAACCATGGAGGATTCCAACTGATAAATCGAGAACACCGACTTTGTTCAGAGGCAACGCAGCGAAGCTGATTTAGTCACCACGACTGGGCAACACTAATCAATAAAACAAAGAGATGGCAACGAGAGGTCATGTATTACGACTATCTATTGGAGCCATCAATCCAGGGCAAGCCCTGACCAACCATGGCCATCAAAATCACTTTTTGAGCCGAGCAGAGCCCGGTGTGTGACTTGCCGGAGTTGAGAACCCGAACGCCGTGCCAAATGCCAACTCTTTTCCCTGTCTTTTTCAGGTTGACTCTTTAGGCAGTCTGGTCAGCCAGAATGTCGGAGTCACCAGCGTCGAGGATGGCCATGGTGGAGCACTTGAAGAGCTTGCCAAGAGCGGTACCAAGCTCAATCTGTAAGGGAGGGAGGTTCGTTAGCACTTGATCTTGTACCCTCCAAAGCCTATAGCAGACTTCTTCTCTGGGTGGACCGTTTGACAACGTGGTGTCTTCACGGCCAAGAACAAACATCCAGGATTGATGCCCGGTGTTTTTTCTGGTTGCAGAGTCTACGGGACTGTCGGGATTCAACTTACGTTGGTGCCGTTGTAGTGGTGGACTGAGGTCTTGCTCATCATGGAGTAGTACTCGAGCTCAGACTTGCGGAGAGGAGGGGTGTTGGCAGCGATGAGGATCAACTTGGCCTTGCCGGTGCGGAGGGCCTTGAGGGTCGATCTGTATCCAAGGACGACCTTGCCTGTAAACCGCCACCGTTAGTGATTTTTTCGCCATCAAAATTGAGGCTCTCACGAGCAGCTCAGCGGCCACAAACGTACCGGACTTCATAACAAGGGCCAGCTTGGCGCCGATGGACTGAGCGTCCGACTTAGACTTCTTGGGGGCCATTGCGACGGTTGGGGATGGTTTGACAGAGATAGAAGTTGGCCTCGAAGGTTGGTGTTGTCCTTGTCTTTGGCAGGAAGCGTCGTCGGGTTGCAGAAAAAGTCCAAGTGAAGTTTTCCAGAAAGTTTGGAAATCTCCAAATCCCAAGCAAACGTGGGTCGGCTCTGATTGGCTGCGTACAGTGGGTCGGATTTTCCTTGTGCCCTAACAGCCCCACTTTTACGTGATCAGCTCAGCCGGCAGGAAAATGAGCCCGCGATTGGTAATCGAAGGCGAATTTGAATGTGGTCAAAATACAGAGGCTTCCCACTTGTCCCTCTCGCACCCCAACACCCAGCGACACCCACACCCAGCGACATCGCGAAAATCAGTCAAGATGGCCCGCCGTCCCGCCAGATGCTACCGGTACTGCAAGAACAAGGTAAGCTTGCGATAATTTGAGATGTTGAAGTTTTGAACCTTTGGAAGGAGTCGGTCGGCATTTTCGTTTCGGGATTTGTGGGCGGAAAAATGGACGATGGACCATGGGCATGACGGAGGACCGAGCAGAAAGAGGAGGATTCACGACAACGAAGGACACCGACGACAACAATGGCGACAATAACAACGACAACAACAACGGGGTTCTGACTGTATTGTGCTCGTCTTTGAACAAGATGCTGACCTCATTTTTTTGATAGCCGTACCCTAAGTCGCGCTTCAACCGCGGTGTCCCCGACCCCAAGATTCGCATCTTCGATCTTGGCCGCAAGCGTGCCACCGTCGATGACTTCCCTCTCTGCATCCACCTCGTTTCCAACGAGTTGGAACAGCTGAGCTCTGAGGCCCTTGAAGCCGCCCGTATTTGCGCCAACAAGTACCTCGTCAAGCTTGCCGGCAAGGAAGGTTTCCACCTCCGTGTCCGTGCCCACCCCTACCATGTCGTCCGTATCAACAAGATGTTGTCCTGCGCCGGTGCCGATAGACTTCAGACTGGTATGCGTGGTGCCTGGGGTAAGCCCAACGGCACTGTCGCCCGTGTCAACATTGGCCAGATCATCTTGAGCGTTCGCACCCGTGACTCTAGTAAGTTTTTCCGGACCATGTTCTGCAACCACCGCGGATGCTAACCGCTGTCTTCAGACCGTGCTATCGCTCTCGAGGCTCTCCGCCGCTCCCAGTACAAGTTCCCCGGTCGCCAAAAGATCATTATCTCCAAGAACTGGGGCTTCACCCCCCTCCGCCGCGACGAGTACCTCGAGGCCAAGGCCGCCGGCCGCGTCAAGGTCGATGGTGCTTATGTTCAGTTCTTGTCCAACAAGGGCAACCTCGCTCAGAACATGAAGCGCTTCCCTGATGCCTTCACTGCCTAAAGTGGTGCTGGTGACGGGGTCGTTGGGGAAAAGAATGGTTATTTGGCTTGAGGGTGGCGCAACGGGTCATTTTTAGGGCAGAGACGAAGGCATGTTTTTAGTAAAGGCCGTGCCTTGACAGTCAATGGAACCATTCAGCCATGAATGTTCAGCAAGGATTTGTGCATTGTACCCTCTTGTGAGACCCGGACCGTTGAGAATTGGTACGGGATCCCTAATGACAGTGATTCAAAAAGCGTACAATCAAAACTTTCCACTGAACATCCATGAGTGAATCCATATATGTAGCAGCTGCTGTTATTCTGTAATAACACAGGGTGCCCGGCAAGATGCTGATGTCCCACATCACAACAGCCTGGGACTGTGGCAACACGAAAATTCAAGATGAGGACGACTCTAAGTGCAGCGACACCGCCTGGAACGGACATAGGACCTCATGAATATACGACCGCTGCTGCTAAATAATGACTGCGATGCGCATGACATCATCCGTATCGTTTATTAGCACGAATGATGACAGAAGTCTCGGCTTGGAGACAGGAGGGGGGAATCCACCAAGATCTCTTCGGCGTCTCCTCCTCTATGTACATACGGCCATCCTATTTTGCGCTATGAGCCTGGAGAAGGCCAAGCAGAACAAGCCCTGCTTCGAGTGTAGTGTAATTCATGATCAAACGAGATCCGGTCCCGGCTTTGCTTGTTGTTGGTCTTCTTGATATCGACAGACAGTGGCTAACACCCCCGCCATACGTTGGTCACTTGTTATCGCTTAGTGAGCTTTTTTGTGACATTGGATCGGCTACCAGTTCTAATCAGCCCAATCATCTGACTGGTCATCGCCGGTTTCTTCGGCTAACACTTCCTTGGGCTGTCATCCTCGTGGCAGCTGTTATTTAATCGTTTCAAAAGCTCGATCTTGGAACTTGAGGTTGGAGGTGGGGCTTATCGGATCCGTCCGACTCGATAACGTCAGGCCAAGGCCAATCAAGCTGTCACGCAACTAAAAAATCTGTGGAGTGTTGGATGGGGTCTTTTGAACGCGCAAAGGGGAGCACTTGCAGACCGGACGGGACCCCGTTGCCACGAGAGACACACGCAGGATGAAAATATCATCAAACGCGAATGTTGTTCGATATTGCCGCAACAGGCGAGAAAAAGGCCAACGTTGATATTTGAAAAAGCAGCGTTTAACTCGTCCAAGGTGGGGTAAAAAACGGACAGGGTCTCCCGCTCATCAAAAGATCTTATCCTCGTGAGCTGTCTGATAGCATCCCGTGCTGCGGGCTCTGTGCTCAGTTCACATCTCGCAGCTTGCAGGCCGCCCCCCATTCTTCCCGATCGCCCCTCGCCCAGCCCGCCGCAACCTCTCCAGTCTGCTTTCCGTCATCCTTTGTACCTGCACATATCTCGTCAGAACCGGGCATTGTCAAGATTTGCAGCCGACTCTCAGTTGCCATATTCCAGGCAAGGCGGGTTACACGACGCCGCCGTCAGCAAGTCAGCGGCCATACTCACCGTTCCATCGCCATCACCTCATCGATAGATATCGCAAATCGCTGTTGAAACCCATCAGGGTGTGGTTGCTGAGAGACCTGGACCCCCAACCTAACCCCCTCACCGCTTCCTACCAGTAAAAGCACGCGACTTTGCATCTCTTCCTCTCAACAAACCACCCAAGACCATTCGCTTTAGTCACGGCTCGCCTCCCGACCACCG
This sequence comes from Podospora anserina S mat+, assembly GCF_000226545.1. NCBI lineage: Eukaryota > Fungi > Ascomycota > Sordariomycetes > Sordariales > Podosporaceae > Podospora > Podospora anserina. The sequence continues at coordinate 4,566,989 of NW_001914858.1, forward strand.
GAGTGGTCCTTTGCGAAGCGCCCTTCCTTTTTGGGGACCCCCGCGATAAACAACCTGTCACCTTTAGGGGTCTTCTTGCCCAGCCCCCTGTTGCCCAACACCATCAACCTCCATCCATCTCAGCGCTGTCGCTGTTGTGCTGTGTGTTCACAGTCGTCTTTCGCTGTTCAAAATGGCATTCCACCAGCCTACGCGACAAGTTCAACAACCGCGGATTGCCCGTGCCGAGTCTGAAGATGGGGGTTCTGCCATCCTCTCACCCCAGGCTCGCTTGGACACCAATGAACCCCATACATGGGTTTTGTTTACACCAGGTACTGATGCCGGAACCACAACTTCCTACCTGAGCTCTGTCCAAGATGATCAAATTACGCCCGGGAGATCCAGAATCAGCGATTTGGGAAGTCTTGACACCGCAGCGCGCTCCGACTTCAACTCGCAACCGAGCAACTCCGTAGTGCCATCTGTGGCTCTTGTAAACAGCATCGCAGAAGATGACGCCGAGCTTGACAGCCTCGACAGCCACCTCCCAGACTTCAGGACAGCGCATAGTCCATATCATCAGCCAGACATCATCCATTCGACGCACATCTTCCCTGGTCACGATGGCCTGGGTTCGTTCCGATTCGAAGTGCCCGGTAATAGCGTACAGGCTCAGGAGCGCATGTATGCTTTTGAACAGTTCAACCCAAATCGCGTCATGCACAGGAGGGAGAGCTTTGACTTGGCTCGCCTTCAGCTGGAGAGTCAAGAGCCAAAAGAGGCGGAGCGAAATCAGAGAATAGAGGCGTGGCGGTTAGAACAGAGTCAGCTTTTGTTGGAGGATATCAAAAAGGAAACAAAGAGGCGGAGGAGACAGTCAGAGCTGTCGGCACAGAGGGCTCGGTTGGAGAAGGGCGTCTTAGAAGATGTGATCGCAAGGAGCGTTGCCGACGAGGAAGCCGAAGATATCAATCTTGCCGGTACAGAATGGCACGACCAGGATGAAGCATCAACGGACACCTCGAAGGGAGGATTGTGGAGTCGACTCACGCGCAAGGTAATCTGCGACATGATGGGCATTGATGACAAACTGCTCGCCATTCTATTTGGGGAGGTGCTTCCGGATGAGAACGATATGAAAACTCCCAGGGGGTCTCCCAAGGACTCAGCTCACCCCGCATTTGCGAACAAGGAATCAGAGTCACGCGACGACTCGACATGGCAACTACACATGCTGGAACGGATTGCAAATGAGCTTGGCGGAATTGTCCATCAGATGTCGACACATCCTGGGGCCTTTTCCACTTACAGTCGTGTTCAACAGACGCCCCTTCCATACGCCGGGTTGCCCATGATACCAGAAGCGCCAGACAGCATTCAAAGGATGAACAGCAGCGCCGCTTCCATGCCGCAATTCAAGCCCACCATTGGACAATCGGCAGATGCTGGCGTTGCGCAGCCATTGAATGCCATCCCGTCCACGTCCTCAGACGCTACCCCTGATGTGGCCACCAGCAACGGCCAGACTTTTACGCAACAGGAGTGGGAGCAAGATCTTGATATCCGCCTCGTTTTCCGCTACCTACGGTCACGATTTACCTCGTCTCGCCCATCATCTCCTCCGTTCACATCGGGAACATCGCATTTAGCCACCTCGAGCACCCAAGAGTTAGCGGCCAAGGCAGCCCGGATTCGACAGCACCATCCACTGGTATCCCACGCACATGCGAATTCACACGGCCACCACCGGCCCCGTCCGGCGGAGCGACGCAGTTTCAGATCAACAACGCCGGCTAATCCCGTCACAATGAGACATGGTCCCGGTAGCTGTGCAAGCCAGAGCACGAGGCGATCTGCGAGGAGGAGTAGCATGTCTTCGAGGCAATCATCTCGGCATTTTTGGGACATTGGGGGCTCCATTGGGACTGGTAGTATCATTGCTAGCGCCGGGCCTATTATGGGAAGTTGGGGCGAGGTCTAAATGTATGGTCAACGTCTGGTTGGGGACGCATTTTCGGCGCACATCTCTGTTTCCTTTTTCTTCTCGGTATTTAGACCCTAGAAGGTCATATTTGGACATCATGTTGCAAGAAGCGGTCAATATATTCCTATCATAATGGAGCACACAACGGAAGCAGGGCGTATTGGTTACCGGGGGAGCATTCGTCACCCACCACTCATGAGCCAGAATAAGTTAGACATTTCGATGGTTTGAAATCCCAACAATTTTTTTTCATTCATGGATACAACTCCTCAGCCTCAATCGTCGCCCTGCGTTTCCAATGGATAAACATGAGCGGCAAGTTAGCATTCATATAACGGCGATGCGAGTGTAAGCCTCGTTAATCAGATGTGAACGACCGGGTGACTGCCGAGCACAAGCTTTTGATCCACCGACGACATGGTACGTCCCATTCGCCGGAGAGATCAAGAGACCACTTGGGGTGGCTGGGCTGCAGGGCACCGAGAATCTGAGAGGGTGAGAAAAGAGGAGAAGCTCTCACAGAGGTACCAACCGCCCATTGCGACGCGGTCAACTGAGACAGGGATGCTAAGTGGTTTCTAACCAATGGTTGAGCTCCAGCATCGCGACAGGTCGAAGCGAGCAAGGGGCCAGCAGCCAATTCGAGGACGGTCCGCTATGGATCTACACCCCTCGACGCGTTTGTTCATAATGAGCATCCAATCGCCTCTTTTCTGCTTGTTTATCAACGCTGCAGCGAGGCACAACAAACGGGTCAAAAGTGGATCGAAACGGTATTCACGTTGAAAAGGGTTGCATGGTATGCATTGCCGAGTCATCTGGCAGTGCTGGCTATCGCAGGTCGACAGGGATGGAGCGAAATCGTGTGTTCCTGGGCTTCACCTCCTTCCTGGATGTGTTCGTGCTCCCCCACCCCGCCTTGCACCTTGCCCGATTCTCTGACCTGAACCTGAGTTTGCGACCTGCGACCTGCAACTTGCGTTTTGCGACTTGCGACATCGTGGTCCCAAGCTTCCCCAGTGCTGCCTACAACGCCTCACGTTTTTTTTCTTTGCTTCGCCTTTGCTACCTGCCTGTTCGTGCACTGCGCGCGCCTTTTGGTCGGATCACCTTTTCACAGTTAAACTTCGAGAATCACTATCCGTACCTATATTAAATACCAGTTGGTTGCCGTTTGCTAGCCCGTCTTCTTCCCCACCTCACCTTGTCGCCATGTCTGTGTAGTCTTGTCGCATTGTCGCAAAGCTGCGCAAGCACCCTGTGGCGTCTGAGGATGCCAATACGCCTGCTTGGGAAGCTGAGCTGCGGCGCCTGAAGCTATCCATCTCCCTCAGACAAGCTGACCAGGAACAGTATCATGTACTAAGCCCGCCGTGTCCTCGTCAAGTCGCGACCCAGCTTAGTCCTGGCGTTGGGTCGCACCGGAAACTTGCCCGACTTCTCGTCCTCTCCTGCAATCTACACTCTGCAACCTGCAATCTCGCCCATTTCCTTTCCCTCAGGAAGCCATCCGACCCAACTTGTTCCACCACCCAAAACTAACCGTGTGGAGGGTCAATCGCATTGGGAGATGATCTCCCGAGGCCCCAATGGCTGCGACTCCTTTCGATCCCTCTGTCCAGGGCAACTCTTTTGTATTTGACATCTACACCGATGGCCAAACCTTGCGCGCGCCGGCGCCTGCTCCCGCGACTTTCCTCCCTGGCGGACCATGCAACTACACCGACCCATCTCTCCCGCGATGCGGTTGCCGCCGGTTCTGGAGCAATTCTGCTCTCGCCGCAACGGGTACCATCGAGATTTGCATGTGCTCACATCATGCCTGCTTCCATGAGGATGCCCCTTCAGGTCAAACCCAGCAAACCCAGCTTGGCCCAACCCAGATCTTGCCTGTGGCTGGCGTCGTAGGCCAGGAGAACCAAAAGCCCAGGAGCCACCGGGAACCGCTGAGTCCCGTCCAGGAGCTAGTGAACTGGCCGATGCCCACCAGCTTTGGGGCATCGTTGGATCTAAACCTGCTGGACTTTCAAAATACGGAACCTAACCCAAGGATAGAGGCCACCACTCCACTGCCGATTGGACACCTTCAGCCGGCTCAGGACAGCCCAATGCCCGACACATTCAACCACTGGGGGGAGATAATCGAGACTCAGGCCGAGAACATTAGCCTCAGCGGGTTTCCAACACTTCCAGCTCAGTGTCTGCTGACCCAAGGACCTCCATCGACAACTTCATCCAGCCAGGCCAGATATCTACGACCATTTGCTGGGAGGGGATTGCAGACGCTCAATGTGCTTAGAGAGGATGCCGTTTGCCCAGGACCTAATGATGATGACCCTACTCAGGAACATGATCCATTGTCCAGGCGCGAGCGGGAGGAGACACCCAAGGCGTCTTCGCATTCACAGGGCAAAACTCCAAAACCTGATGACAACAGCGCATATCAGAAACTCACCGAAACAGTCGAGTCACACGAACAGCGAATAGACAGACTCGAAAACACCTCCTTTTCTGTTGCCGGCCACGAAGAATGCCACGACAAGCACGACAACGTCGACATGCGAGTCACGGAACTGGAGTCACGGGTGGATGAAGTGGAAAAAATGCTGAACGACAATGGGAGCGTGGTGGGAAGCAGGCGACACACTCGGAATGATGCTATTGCCGACGATGCTACCGCCAGTGTGGTCTCTGTAGCCACCAACACGACAATTTCCGCATCCAACCGGGTTGAGGTGTACAACCAGATCCAAAAGCTCCAGGCTCAAGTCAACCAGCTGCAAGCTGCCGCGCTGCCAACGTACGCCAAGCCCTGGGAGCTTGAAGTCGTGTTTATGCCGTTCCCCCTGAAAGGCGTGTGGGTGCAGGCAAACGAGTTTCCTGCCCAACGCCGGTCTCTAGGCGGTGATGGGGAGTGGATGCAGATGCAAAACACGCTCAGCAGGGCAACACCAGATCCGCAGTCACCCAAATTTGCCGAGTGGCCCGGTCAATCGCCAGAGTCGAACTGGTTGCTTCCAAGGGCGTTCGCGGCAGGAAGAATCATTGATCAGAGATTAAAGAGCCGCGGCCTCATCAAGACAGTTCTGGTTCGAGGAGCTGATGCCCGCAGTGTTCAGCTTGCCATTCACGATGCCTTCTCTGAAGTCCTCCGGGTATCTGCTCTCGCTGGAGTTCGATCAGATTATTCGCCAAACTCCCCGCTAAACGAGTTCATGGGTCTGAGACAAGCATGGGTTCCTCTGCGAAAGCTTCACAAGGACTCAAAACTACGATTTCTCACACCAGCTGAGATGGCTACACCAGCGCTGTGGGATTTCACCTTTCTGGTTTCGAGTGTCATCATGAAAGCCAGCGGTGTCCACCGTCTGTACATCACGCAACCCGAGGCATATCTCCAGGATCATCCCTTGGGCTATCATGCGATGGATGCTGGTTGGACATGGCAAAGGCTTCGCGAATTGAGTAGATTCTATCCCGACTCTCAAAGTACCACCGGCGATGTTCCCGAGGCCGATGCTATGGAAGAATGCTGGGTGTGGAATGATCGGGTGGATGAGCCTCCAAGTCACAACGCATCCGTCCTGAGCCTTCGCCACTCACACCTACAGCGTTTGTCTAGACGCTCCTCCACCGAGCCCTCGCAGCAGTTTTATACCGGTGTGCAGTCGCCCATACTCACCAACGGTCTGAGCTTCATCCGTGCAGGGTCTCCTCTTACTCAAAGAGAACGAAAGGGCTCTTGGCCGCCACAGTTTACTCGGACTGGCTCAGTCCCACCACCTTCCATACCTATACAGTCTGCGCAATCCGTGGCCCGACGACGTGTCTCGACCGTAGCGCCCTATGAGCGGCGCTCCTCCCCTCTGGTCACTCGTCCAACCCCACGGATCACTACTGTTCAGACGTCTGGCGTATCAGCTAAGAAGCGACGACTGGGCACCCGCTCGCCGAGTCTCGTCCCGCGCAACACACCTCGTTGGAGCCGCACCAGCATGAGCCGGTCACCATCTCTCGCCCCGCCAGGCATGTTCGGCCACCATGACGAGCGCGACCGTACACCGTTTTACTATGCAACCCCTCACAGTGAAGCTGTGGGCGAATACGGCTATCAGCGTGGGGGAAGCCGGGGCCCTCCCCAGGCAATGTTGCGCACCAACGGCTACGAACCTGACGACGATGAGGACGAAGAGATGACAGATGATTTCCAGGACGATGACACCCAAGGAAGCTCGTCGGACCCCTGCGATAGTGAAATGACTCATGACGACTCTCCTGCCAAACAGGTGAGAGTCAGCCAGGGATCGTTTGGTTTTGGAACCGACGGCGAGGGCAATGACATGGATGACGTCGACATTGATGTCTACGAAGACGACGAGGAAGACGAGCTTGATGGAGTCGACACCGATCACACTCCCGGCCGTCAAAACCATTACCATAGCAGCCACGCCGCCTGGGGCAACCAAGCCGCTGTCGCGCATGTCACCAGACCGGAAGACATCCCGCGGGCTGGAATTGAGGACCAGATGTCTGATGGTGAAAACGTGGACCCTTCCTCCTCTTTTTCTTCCTTCGCCTCGGATGTATCCGGATCATTCCACTCTTCCCAATCGAGACAGCAGCAACACGACGACCAACAAGAAGAGATAGAAATCCACCAAGACGAAGACGAAGAAGACCGGGAAGAACGAAGGAGCAACACCAGCGCGAGAAGCAGCCAGGCGCCGTCCGAGTACAGCAGCAGACCGGGCCCATGGAATATCGTTCCTTCCCCTGCTAGTCCTACCAGGACTATCACAGCTGACACCAAGGCTGTGGCGGCCAGTCAGCAAGAAGCAGGTGTCAAGGCCCACTCCATCAAAAGGGAGAGATCTAGCCTCAATTCTCTGATGGATTTCAGGATTCACGAAGACAGGACGGCTCAGTCATGATGCGGGAGCTGAGGATTGGTTCTGGAAATCTCATCTTTACTATCATAGTACATACGTTTTCTTATGTTTTTTCCTTATCATTATTTGGATCAGTTTAAGGGAGGCGGGGTTTGAGGATAGCGATGATCTAGGTTCTTATTATCACTCTCGGATTTCTCACTCACACATGGCGTTTTGTTTCTTGGATCTCAAGCGAGCATCTTTGACTACTATCTCACAAGGGTTGCGGTGGGCGGTTTGTCTTGTCTATGGGGGGTTTGGCAATTGGGAATATCATGTACAGGGAGCGAGTGGAGCGACAAATTCATGTATTAGCGGGTCAAGAAGGTTTATCTAGCAAGTTTTTTATCTTGCATTTTCATAGCGGCATGGTTACCTACGTAGATATATCTCACTCTGTCTCTATGTTTGTGGTCTGTATGTAGTGGATGTTCCCTCGACTTGGTTGGTGTACGAGTGTGGTACATAGGCCAGTATTCACCTGTGTAAACCTCAGACTTAATAATTTCAAAGCGGCAGAAAGAAGAATATAACGACAGCAACACCAAACACAGACATCATTGTTGGTATCATATCGCAGTATCTCTAAAATCATGGCTCGTAAATGCAATAATAACCCACAACCACCCTTTTTTGTACCGCCCGCCCCTGAAACGCCAAAACTCCAGTCCCCTCTTCTTTAGCAGGCGACAAACTAGGAGAAATGAATACCCTCCTCGTGGAACGCCACCAATAGCTTCAAAAAGTCGTTCTGATCGCACTGCCTCGCTCTCTTCTCCCCCAGCCCCGTGCTCGCAAGCACCTTGTTGACCTTGGCCTTGACCACCATCGCAACCTTTGACTTGGGGTTCCTGCTCGGCGTTTTGGCAACGGCGGCCTTGTCCTCCTCGTCCTTCATCTCCTTGAAAAACTCGGGCATATCCTCATCGTCTTCCACATCCATCCCGTTATCATCCTCCTCCTCCTCCTCATTATCATCCGCATCCGCTCCATCATCATCCATATCAACATCCATCCCCTCTTCCTCCCCCACCACCGCCCCCGTCCCCGCAGCAGCCCCTTCATCAACAGGAATATTATTCAACGAGCAATACACCTTGTAATTCCTCTCACACATGGCCAAAACCTCCTTGATCGCAAATGACGCATTCAACGTCTTGTTCTTCCTGTTGAACGCAATCCTCAACAACCCATCAAACTCATCAAAAGCAATATTCGGCCTCGCCGACCCAATCAACGGCTCAATCCTAACAACGTCACTCTCCACCTTGGGAGGCGGCTTAAAGTTTTGTTTCCCCACCTTCATGATGTGCTTGCAGGTGGCCCAAAAGTTGACATTGACCGACAGACGGGAGTAGAGCGCGTCGCCGGGTTTGGCGACGAGGCGTTTGGCAAACTCGCGCTGGAACATGAGGACCGCCACGCGGGGAGGGTTGGGCATGGCGAGCATCTTGAAGATCAGAGGAGAGGAGATTTGGTAGGGTGTGTTGGAGATGAGGGCGTCGCAGGGGGGCATTTCGGGCATTTTGATCACGTCACCGAGGATGACTTCGAGCTTTTTGGCCAGGGGGGTGCCTTGGACGCGCTTGGTTACTTCGGCGCCCATGCGGGGGTCGATATCGACTGAGAAAGAGGGAACATTAGTACTTGAAAAGGGGGTAGGGGGTGGAAGAAAGGAAGGAAGGAAGGAAGGGGGGCGGCATACTGGCAATGACCTTCTTTGCCTTTTCCAGGGCGCGGACGGTGATGTTACCGGTACCAGGACCGATTTCGACGACGACATCGGTGGGCTTGAGGTAGGCCTTTTCGACAATGGCGTCGCTGATGCCGGGGTTCTTGAGAATATGCTGGCCATAGTCCTTGTCGAACTTGAAGATGTTGGTGCTGGCGGCGGGCTTCGACTTGCGATCGTAGGGGCCGCTGGGCCCTCCGCCCTTCTTCTGCTTGGCGGCCTTTGGCATGATGTCGTCTGCAATTTTGGCGGTGGGATGATCAGACTCGGGAGGTTTTGTTCGGAACCTTGCGACAGGTCTGTTGTCTCGGCCGGTGACTCGCGCTTAAAGTGAATACAGAACCCTCACCGCAGCCTTCTAGCGATCATCCGAATGTCCCATATGTTCCACATAATTTTTGGGGCTGGCAGAAAAAATGGGACCCCGCCAGAATCGATAAGATAAGCCCACTTGGGGGGTCACACCGCCCGAGCAGTGCCGAGCATGGGGTTGCCAAGCCACCCAAGTTCTTCTGCGAGGTTCAGCGCTCCAGGGGTCGAGCAAGCAAGAGTGGGCTGTTTCGGGCTGCCGAACTGACGTAACGGGCCGCGCTATTCATTGCGGCGAAGCTCTTTTCAAAGGCACCTTTCCAGACAGGTAAAGGTTCGGGTGCTTCCATACGATCATTCTCCGGGACCGTGGTTGAACAACACTATTTTTCTGAATTATATTGCCTACCTAACTTGTTAATCTCATAATACTACCTGTACCACAGGCTCACTGTGTCGAGTGAGCTCCACCTGCAGCTGCTTGCACCTTGCTTGGCGTGTGTAAGCAAGAAGGCTGAAGCTGCCCGAGCTGCCATCATTTGTCTCGGCTAATACATTTTCACATCAATACCGAGAATCAACATATCACAACAGTCAAAATGTCGATACGCATAGCTCTGGAGAACCCGCCCGAGTTCTACACGAACTTGGATATCATGAAGGGCCATGTCGTGCTCACCCTTAGCCGGCATGAGACAGTGGGCGCCATCATCGTGAAGCTTGAGGGAGAGTCAAGGACGGCCCTGGGAATCCCAAACGACAACTCTAGCACCGGAGTACCGCACAGAGAAATGCCATCGGCCGGGGACATCATCTACGAAAACCACAAGATTCTCTACAAAGTAGCCCAGGCATTTCCCAACGAGAACGCTCCACCTCAGGCCAGTCCCATCGTACTCAACCCAGGTCAGCATCATTTTCCCTTCCAGTTCAAGTTTCCCTTCAACAACTCATGTGGCAACGCCGAAGCCATGGCCAAGATTGGAGGTGTTGTGAATGCCGGTGGATTCGCTCCAGGAGCTGGACTATTTGGACTAGGCGGGATCCGCGTGATGGACGGGACCAAGCAGTTGATGTACTCTCACGTTACGAAGACGTTACCTCCTAGTTTCACGGGATTCCCTGGCGAGGCAGAGATTCGATACTACGTCAAAGTCACGATACAAAGGCCGGGCTTATTCAAGGAGAATTGGAGATATCAAATAGGACTCAAATTCTTACCCATCGAACCACCCAGACCACCAAAAAGCAACCAAGAGGCATATGCCAGGCGTCCATTCGCCTTTGCGCCTCGCACGCCACCTTCCACGGCGCCACCGTCTACTAAGAAGCGGACCTCGTTCTTTGGAAGGAGTACCACTCCGCAACCACCACCCCCGGTTGGCGGACCCTCGAACCCATCCTCGTCGGCCGAGGCCAGCTTAGCAACACCGCCCTCGATCGAGATGTCTGCTCGCCTCCCACATCCAGCTATTCTGACATGCAATAAGTCAATACCACTACGACTTATCGCCAAGAAACTGGCACCCAGCAATGGAGAGGTGTACCTCGTAGCTATACAGATTGACCTCATCGGCAAGACCATCGTACGATGTCAGGACTTGGTCAACAACGAGTTAAACCGTTGGGTGATAGTCTCACGCCAGGGTCTTTCCATACCTGTATCCAAGCCAGACGACGCCGTAGGAACCGAGGTTGTCCTTCCCGATGCCATCTGGAACAACGTGCCTCTCCCCAACACCGTCATGCCGAGTTTCCAGACGTGTAATCTGAGGTACTTTCTCTTGTGCTCCCTGCCTCCTTTCTTATTCCTATTACTGACACCCCCGCGATTTAGTCGTGAGTACCAACTGGAAGTCAAGCTCGGACTCGCCTGGGGAAAGCCAGACGGCGCCAACCACGCCTCCAACAGCTCCTCTTTCTTTGGCGGTTCCAACCGGAACAAGGGCAAGAACCTCGCCAACATCCCACAGGAGATCCACCTCCCCCTCAACTTCAGCAACGTCCAAGTCTTCTCCGGTCTCACTCCCCCAGCAGAATTGGTAGAGGCCATGCGTCAAGGACGAACACGACCAGCCAGGAAACAAACCGGTCCTAATGGTCGTCCTCCACAGCAACAACCTCAACCACAGCCCAATATCCCACCTCAAGGTGTGGCTTCTTCATCACGCCCATCTGCACCAGTGCTGCCGCCTAGACCGGTGGCAGCCACACCACAGAACGATACCTCGGAAGCGGCGCTTTACCCGCCTCAGTTAAGACCGGGCCAAGACGCACCGCCGTATGACGATGCGCCCCCTACATATGAGGAGGCAATGGCGGAGGAGATGACTGGGCCGGTTTTTCCAAGCACGGCAAGACCAGCCTACAGCGGAGTGACGGATGAGAATGCGGCGAGTAGTTTGCCTGAGAAAAATTAGCCTTTAACTTTTCCGAGGGATGAGAATGGAAAAGGGGGATCAAGTTAATTTGAAGCATTTGCTGTTGAGGGCATCGGCCTTATCACACACTCAAAGAGATTCCCTAGCTCTTCTCTCTTTTTTTCCTTCTTTTTTGTTTCTAGCAAACTTAATATCCCCCCTTTTTTCCAGTCTAGTATTAATTAGAATATGGATAATACTATCTTCAGTGTCGTCTCTTTGAGCTAGGTAGTTCTTCAAATCAACCTCGGTGTATATGTCCTACCTTTTGCGTACATGTGTATGATTTGAAACAAGCCTTGATATCGCATGGATACATTACTGGTTGAGTAATAAAAAGAACAGTCAAACAAAAGTGTCCATCTCGCTTGGTGACGCCTCAAGACGATGTTGATAATGGTGATCATATGGACGCAACGCAACAGAATGGGAGCCATTTCAGCCTACTTGGTCTGTTTAACTCTCACATGTACACCCAGAAATCAGGAAGGACTTCAATAGCAATTTGTTTTATTCTTTTTTTTCAATTAATTGCTAGGAGTATCCGCTAGGTAGCTCAACTATCCAGACACACATTTACAATCATTTTTCATGTAGTATGCAGCGCAGATATTCATCCGCCATTTCGCTTGATCGATCGACAGATGTCTTGCTGGGTCCATCCCAACTAACAAATATGCTATCGGTTGTTCCTCCCCAACGAGTGCGCAGCTGACGGGCAAAATCAACGATGCTATTCCCCCCTCCCCCTTTCCCTCGCTGACTCGTATGGTTTTTGCTCCACTCCATCCACGCCTCCTCCTCCGTACCAGCCAAGTACCCAAACCACAGGTGTAACACACCTGGTATGAAAGTTCAGCAAATAGCGGGCGCCATTGTGCCTCTCGTCCCCCACTTTTGTTGAATAAAAACGCTAGAAATCCGGGTATAGTTTGCTGACCTCCCCCAAAACGCCCGCAATGCTTGGAAAGTAAAATGACTATAAACAAGACAAGAATGGAAAGGTGATTGACTTTGGAAATATCAGTCAATCTCGATCACTTCCACTTCGCGTCGCACTTCTGGCCGACGTGCCGTTGTGGGTGTAGATGATGCTTTTCTCTTGCGGGTAGAGGAGCCGGAAGGGACGGCCGCAGGAGTGTCCGTCTCACTGAGGTCGTCGTCGTCACTCTCCACGACGGCGGTCCACGTCCCATCCGCTTTGACGTGGATCGATTTGGTCTGTAGTTTGTTCTGCTGAGCCAACTGTTCACGGACACCGCAAAGAAACCCGTCAATGCGTAGGCTGTTGGGTCTCGCATCTTGAAGACAGATGGGACAGCGCCATTTGTCAGGGTTACTTGGCTCGGATTGGATAGAACTGGGGCAGCCACAGTCCGGCGTAATGCTGTGAAAGCACTTGGTTGTCGGCTTAGAAGGGCGAGTCTCGAGCCAAGTCAGCAAGTCAAAACACTCCAGATGCGTGCACGAGGCACCCCTTGCGGGAACTGCGAACATCTTGGCCGTGAAAGGGTCAGCCATGTCGATTGGCAGATCTGGAGCCTCAATGATCAACCCATCGTCGTCGGAGACTGGGGTTAACCGCTTCTTGATGATCTGCAGCGTGTATTCCTCTGGTAGCAGGCCGTTATCCCAAGCGCGACGGACAGCGGTCCTTTCGCCAACCGTCTCAATCACCTCGACGGCGATGACGTAGCTGTGCTCGCCACTTTTTTCTCCGGAGACAGGAACCACAATCGACAGTTTGTTGGAGCCGCAAACGACGTGATCAGTCAACTCGGTCGCCAAGTCTTTGCCGTTGTGAGGTTGCCGGCGAGCTTCAAGAGTCTTGTCGTTAAACCTCATAAAAATGTTGCGCGGCCAGCTCATCTCCTTTGTGACCCACTCATGCTCTGCCGGTATTGTTCTCGAGGGGCCAAGCTTGCAGCAACGGAGTCTCCATCGCAGAGCGCCGTCAAAATGCGTACTGAATGGGACCAAAATCGCCGAAGTTGGCCTTGCTGTTCTAACCGCGAGGTCAAACTGTTCCGCTGTCACATCAAATGAAAACTCGTATACCGAGCCTTGCGGACGTACAAGGCTTGGCGGTATTGCAAACCTGTCCATGGCTTGGAAAAGACGCTCCGGTGTTCCATCCTTGGGGACACGTTTTGGACTTCGGCAGCCCGACTGGTGCAAAGAAGCCGCAAGAGATCTCCTATCTGTGGGTTCATAGGGCCATTCTGGGCGTGGAATAGTCACGTCCTTGGCAGGAATAAGCAAATCCGGCTGCCTAGGGGTCGACGCTGCGCGCTGAGGGGTGCTCTGCGATGTTATTTGCACTGCCGCTGCAGCGGGTTGCTGTCGATCCAACACGGGTCGCGGCACACCGAAACCGGTAGGTGTCGTGGTAGGCGCCAATGATGCTCGCCCCAATTGGGGCGAGGCGACTTGCGCAATTTGTGTATTGATCGGTGCAACATAGGGCCTTTCGAGGTGTCGCCGTTGTTGATCTGGTTGAAGTTCGTGAAGCTGTTGATGTTGCTGGGTTTGGTGCGCTATACCTCGTTGTAAAACCTGCTGCTGCTCAAACAGCTGCTGTTGAAACTGCTGCTGGATCTGCTGCTGCTGGATCTGTGGCCGTTGCTGAAATTGCTGTTGCTGGTATTGAATCTGCTGCGGCAGCGGCATGCGTTGTTGTTGGATGTGTTGAATCTGTTGCAATGGTGATTGTGGCAACTGAGCAGCTTGCAGTTCCCGCGTCTGCTGTTGTCGATATTGGCTTACCATCTGCTGTGCCAGCTGTGCCTGATGCAGCTGTGTCGCCTGGTACTGGGGAGAGGCAGAATACTGCATAACAGGCGAGGGAGCGGGACTATGAAACGATGTAGGCTGTGGAGGAGGGAATTGCTGGGAGGGAACCACGGGTGGTGATGGTACTCCGAGCCGGACTGGTGGGTGTTGATTCAGGCGTAGCTTCTCGGCGTCGGACCTCTTGACCAACTCCTGGTATCGGGCAATGAGGGCTTGGTTGATTCTGATGATGGTCTCAGGAGAATCCCCAACGGCCACGCATGCGCCACAAGCCTGATGCATTCGACGTTCTTGGTCCTCCTTGAATGCATTGTCCAAAGCCTGGGCGTGGACACCATCGGGGATACCGAGTCTTCGACGATTGGCAGTGAATAGGATTTCTCGCATGATGGGAGAATAGCACAGCAGTCGACCTTGGAGTTCATCCAGCACGTACGGATACCGGCGCATGCAGGTTTCCTGCGTCAGGGAAACATGTTCAGTTACCATGCTCCGTAGGAAATTGCCCACCCACGATTTCATTGTCGCCCTAGGAACTGGATGTTCCCGCAGCTGGTCAACTGAGACCGGAAACGAGGCAAAGAACCTCAGGTTTGTCGGGGTCAGTTGATCGTTCCTCTTGAGAATCTCTGCCACGGTGGTAAACCCAAGATCTATCATGATTATATCGGCCACATCATCCTTCTTAAGGATACGATGGGCATCCTGACGATTGATCGACCAGATGGCGTAGAGCTGGTGAAGGGCCAGGAAGAAGTAGTCGTTCCTTTTGCATGCATCCACCAAAAGTTGAATACGCGGTCTATCCAGCCGAGCGTTCATCGCAGTCATTCCTCCATGAGCATTGACGTGTCGGTGAATCTGTGCCTCGAAGGCCTGGCATTTGAGCGGTACGGTGCTGGGGACGCGAGGTCGGTCAGTATGAGGTCTCCGGGCGCGTTTTGGGGGACGACTTACTCGGTCCGACGCCGTTCTTGCGGAGTAGGAGCCGCAGCCGCGTTCGTTGATTGACAGCCACCATCTTGGTCTATCGCCGCGTCCACGGCATTGCCCGACTCAGCGCTCACGGAGCACAGCTGATTGTTGCTTGTCTGGGGGGACAGGGCGTGAGCCGACGGGGCCTGGAAAAGGGACCGGATTTCTGGTGGCCATGATTCATCTGGTTGAGGAGTCCAACTATTTTGATTCGCTGCTGGGTCGAGCTCGAAACGGGCATGGGTCATGGGAACATTGGTTGCCGCCGACGCCGGTGTCATGTTTGATGCCGGAGTCGGCGCATCAGACAGTGAGGCGGGAAGCGGATTCGGGCTGTCCAAGGCATTTGACAGGGCAGGGCTTGGCTCGTCACTAGGAGCCGGCGATGGGAGGATTGTCTGAGCGGGTCTGTAAGGATTAGCAGGCTAGCCATGGAGCGCTCCTAGCCATGTGTGAACGGGGTCTTTGCATGAATGGGGAAAGGTGTCAGATGGAAAGAATTGGATAAGCTATGGCCTTACTGGACTTCGGTTGTCTGTATTTGCGGTGATCCTGATTGCGGTGGTGGCTGTGGTTGGAAATGCGGTTCTGGTCGGGGTTGGGGAGCAGTCGGCAGCGAGACTGGAGGATACTTCCTCGGCCGGCCCCGTTTTGCTTGGGGCGCTGGTTTTATTGATGCTGCGGACGGAGGCGGGTTCGGGTTTACTGGAAGAGCCCTCGATGCTGCCGATGGCGGATTCAACCACGAGGGTTGTGCTCGAGCACCTAGAAAAGCGTTTGCGGTCGCGTTTGAAGATGCAATCTGCGCACGGTCGGCGCCCGAAGCCAGCTGGTTTCGACTGGAAGTTGTATTGGGCGCCATCGGTCGAGTCAAGCCGCGATCTCTCTCACGCCCCGATGTTGGCCGAGAGGAGAGGAGAGGGCTTGGAAGACTGGAGAGAGCGCCAGTGGTCGGGTCAGCAAGATGAACCGATGTTTTCTTCTTTTGATCATGCAGCGGTGAACCAAACAGCAAAAGCAAACAAAGGCAGGCAGGCCAGTGTGGTTTGCAGCTCTAGCATCATATGCCAGCGGGACAGCTGGAGAACGCGTGGGCGGAAAAGAGAAGGCAACACGAACCATCGAAACGAAAAGAAACGGAATCACTAGGTTTCTAGGCAGGCGATGATTAGAAAAATACTCGAATATATATTTCAAAGATCATTTGTACTGGGAGCGGCGGCTTCCTCGTCAGGCGGAAATAAAGCCAGGAAGGTGCGTGAAGTTGACTGAGGCAAGATGGAAGGAAAACCCCTTGCCAGGAGCTTTCTTTTGAGAAGCCCAAAGTGGCAAGCGCATTCGAGCGGACCCAAAAGAAAAATGACGGGCTGGACTTTCCTGCCAAAGCAAAGACAAAGTGCCACTACCTCAAGACCATCATGGACAGTGGCTACCGACTGCAGGTGCCTGCCTAAGGTATGCATGGAATTAGGTGGACATTATTCTCAAGAAAATATCGCAATACAACAAACAACACGAAGGCACTTCCTTACATGCGGGTTGCTGGGCCGCGCAAAGTGCGGGCGGCACGGGCAGGTGGCGGCTGGGAATTTTCGACGTGGTAGTCGCAGCCCGGAGGCTACCTTATTTTTATTTATTTATCCCAACTTCTCATGGAGCAACAGCCCAGTCGACAGGTTGCCCCTCCTACTCAAGCTGTTGGCGAACGAAACGATGAATTTTACTGTTCTCGCCCACTCGTACTTTGTGGGACAATGCCCTGCTGTGCGAGTAGAGTACTGGAGGAGACATAGGTACATGGTACTCGATGCACAATGTCCTGCATCCCATAGTATGAAATACCTGGGTTCCCCAGAATCAACCCCCACTAGATCTTGACTACACTAGGAGCTTATCTTATCAGAGCTAGACTCTGGGCAAGGAGTGGGTCCCAAGACCCCTGTCTCAATTGCCTGGGCCAAAAAAAAGTTTCCAGCAGGCTGTCGCGCGCGGGCAGCAACCACACAAACGAAGCTCACGACTGGCACCACCCCCTCGGCTTTCAGGTTTTCTTCACCAACGCATTCGAAATGGCAGCAGAAGTTCAACCGTTACCGCTGGTTAAGCTGCCTTCGGGCCCCAGCCCCGTCACTCCCGAACAGCGATATTGGAGATCCTTCAAGAACCAGAAATTACATACCTCGACGGCAACATGGCCCATCTCGCACATCAGTTTCCCCGCCCAGACAGGCGCCGTCCTGTCCAATTCCATGGTTGCCGCCACAAAGATCAATGACCTCTTTGCAGTAACCTCAGGTCCCCGTGTGGACATCTTCTCGATACGAAAGCGCGAGCTCCTCAAGACGATTGGTCGCTTCGACAGCGAGGCCCATTCCGGCGAGATTAGGGCTGACGGCAGAGCGCTGGTCGCCGGTGAGGATTCGGGAAAGATGCAGGTTTTTGATGTCGGCGGCGGTACAAGGGCCGTTATTCTCAAGACATGGCACATCCACAAGCAGCCGGTGTGGGTTACAAAGTGGTCACCCACCGAGCTCACTACCCTCATGAGTTGCAGTGACGACAAGACGGTCCGGCTGTGGGATCTGCCATCAAACAACCCCAGCCATGCCTTTACCGGTCACTCAGATTACGTCCGCAGCGGCGCTTTCATCCCCGGCGGCAACAGCAACATGCTGGTCACCGGTTCCTACGATGAGACGGTCCGGGTGTGGGATGCCAGGACACCGGGCGGTTCAGTCTTCACCTTTAAGCACAAGGACCCAATCGAAGAAGTCCTGCCCCTTCCCGGGGGCACCACCCTCCTCGCTGCCTCCGGAAACGCCATCTCGGTCCTTGACCTGGTCGCCGCGAAACCACTGCGTCTTATCACGAACCACCAAAAGACTGTCACAAGTCTCTCGTTGGCGTCCAATGGCAAGCGTGTTGTCAGCGGCAGTCTGGATGGCCATGTCAAGGTCTTTGAGACTTCCAACTGGAACGTCGTGTTTGGGTGCAAATACTCCAGCCCTATCCTCTCCCTCTCGGTCATCGCCGCCGGCGCAGCCCAAGAAGACCGCCACCTCGCCGTAGGCATGCAGTCCGGCGTGTTGGCCATCCGCACCAAGCTGTCAGGAGCAGCCGCCGAGAAGGCCCGCGAGCGCGCCGCTATCGAAGCCGCCATTGGCACCTCAGCTCTCGACAAGATCGACGCCAGAAATGCCAAGCGCAAACGCGCAGCCGTCAGCAACAAGAACATGGACATGCTGGGCGAAAACGTCGACGTCGTCATCCCAACATCAGACACTGGCTCCAGGAAGAAGAAGCTCAAGCCCTGGCAGCGCAACTACAAGGATGGGTTCTACGCCGCGTGTCTAGACGAAGTAATCGACATGTCCGGGCCAGAGTACCAACCTCTTACCGCCCTCACCGTTCTCATTGCTCTTCGTCACCGGTCCGCGCTCCGCGAGGCGCTCGAGGGTCGCGACGAAGTGTCCATCATCCCTCTTCTAAAATGGGTGAGCAAATACATTGTTGACCCGCGCTACCTCAGCATTTGCGTCGATGTGTCCTTCCACTTGTACGATCTCTACAGCGAGCACGTTGCCGGAAGCTCAGAACTGGCAGTGTTGTTCCACGCTCTCCTCGGCAAGGTGTCAAGGGCGGCGAGCAAGGCGCAAACCGCCATGGAAGTGGCGGGCATGTTGGAGACCTTGACGTTGGGGAATAACTAGGGGGCAGCGTCAGTTTGTTAATGAAGGGGCAAGCCTACTTTTGTGTATTTCTTAATTATTCTCTGTCTGGTCTATTTGTATTGCATTGCGTCGGAGTTTTTATATTGTTCTATTTGATCCAAGAGGGGATAGGAAAGGGTTTATTAAAAAGCCACTGCTGCTCTCGTACTGTTGTTACTGTTGTGGTTGTTTTGTTGTCTTTTGACATAGAGAGATACCTATACTCGGATATTGCTGCGAGAAGGGGCATGACGGGGAAATAAAACATATGTTTCGGATGGGTCTACCTGGTTTGGCGTTTCGTGGCGGTCAACGTCTTTCTGTATTGGTGTGTAATCTCTTGTCATGATACGGTCTTTTGAAATGGCTCAAATATTAGGATGTATTTCTTCACATGTTAGGGTTGGTTGTCTCCAAAAACATCACTTTCGGCGATGAATCATGTCCTCCTCGCCGTCAAGCCGGGTACGCCACCCGATCTTGGTGTGAGTCAGTCGGATGCCCTAGGGCTCTGAAATCGTCTCCCAAACAGCTGGTGGTCACATCAAATGGATTATCCATCATGGTTTTGATGTCAGAGGCTTTGAGCTAATGGCTCAACCTTCCACCAAGACTCTTCTTTTCTCTTCCCAACAAAAGCCAACTTCAACCTTAATAAATGTGCTGGGGGGATTCATCACTCATCAAGATGAAAGAGGAAATGTTCAATCAAGTCTCATTTACGCCCCAAATCATCCATAACATCCCCACAATGTTGGCCCATCCATATCCCTACCCTACCCTACATGTTCCCAAAAAGCTAAAATCCACCGCTGTATATAACAGAACACCTCCTCGTCATATCCATAAGTCGTATAGGCAAATTCACCTTCCGTCCCAAAAAAAGTCCAAACCAAGGGAAATGAAAGCTCAAAAAATGATGAGATATCATAGAATTCCAATGTTGGAAATGCGCCTCTTTTTACCACTGCCCCTGATGCGCATACCCCTGATGGCGCCTCGACGATCTCCCCGTTCCAATATCAATCGACCTCAACTCCTCCTCCAGGCTCAACTCCCTTCCACCACCCACCCCACCACCATTGGCATACCCGTCATTTTGATGCCGATACCCCGCGTCATGATAATCATAATCATCCATCCCTCCTCGTCTGGCAGCACTACTGCTGTGCAACTGCAGCGCGCCGCTCATATTACTATTATTATACCCCTGGGAAGGCGGCAACGCCAAAGGGATCTTAGCCGGAGGAGGAGGCCCATTCCGTCCAATACTCCCCTGCATGGAAGGGTGGTAATTCTCCCCGGCGCCATAGTCAAAAGTTGAGGCTCGTGGGAGATTTCTTTGGGAATTAAAGTTGTCCTGGTGAGGAGGCAGGGGAGCAAGAGGCTGAGAGTCTAAGCCAACGTTGCTGTTCCTCCTTCCGGGACCAAGACCATTGGCGCCAGACATGACTGGTTCTGATGGTGAGAACCCAGACGAGATGGACATGCGATGGGGAGGTTTCTTTTGGAGGCGATTTCGGCCGTTGGAGACAGGCGGGGACGGAGTGAGGGAATCAAAAGAGTCAGGTGCGACGTAGCTTTGTGGACGGGAGGCGGCAACGATGCGTAGAGGACGACGGCCGGTCGAAGATACGGGCTGCGGTTGTGGACCACCCGGTGTAGGACGAGGAGCGGGAGATGTCTGTGTCGGCTTCTTCGCTTCGGGTTCAGGTGCCCAAGTGTCCATGGGCAAATGGTCAGAGGGGTCAACTTCGCGACCATCGTGTGTGATGATCTTGCCAGTGGCTGCGTCGTAGTCTGGCAGAGCAGCGGTCGGGTCGTGCATGGCAGCAGCGGCGGCGGTGGGGTTGAGAACCTCATAGCTGTCGGGGCCGAAAGGAACGCTGGACATAGCACGGCTATCAGAGGATGGTGGTCTGGGGCTTACTGATTTGCGGCGGATGGTGTGTTGCTGCTGGGGTGGGTTGTGATGTTGCTGGGGCGGGTTGGGACTAGGGTCACGAACGGGTGGGTTGGGCGAGTATGCCCGCGACTTGATCACTACGTTAACACTCGATGTCGATGGCCCTGCTGTGTAAGTCATGGGACTCCTGCCATGAGCAGGAGGCTGAGCGTTGTAGCTCGCCGGGGATCCATCTTGATCATATCTCCGAGCGACATCCATGGTTCTGCCCCTTGGGGGTGTCTCCATTTGCGCTTGTTGGTTGTACCGTCGACGACCACTGTCTTCGTTGACACGCACCGCGATCTCCTGTGAGATGTTTGGATCAATCCCAGGAATCAACGCAGCAGGCACTGGTGCAGCCGAGTAGCTGTTTGACCCATTATCGGGCTCATCTCGCCATGGCAGTGCTCTCTGGTTCTGATGGGACTCGTACGTGGGAAGGCTAGGCTCGGAATGCCGGCCATAGTTGGAAGAAGACGAGTAATCCGACGGTTCCCGCCGTGACAAGTCGGTGGAGGACATGACGTAGCCATTGGAGCTCTGATATCCCGATTGTTCCTGCATTCCAGGCGAGGTCGAACAGCGCTGGTCTTGCACGCCAGGAGAAGTCGAGTACCGCTGGTCTTGTACACTGGGAGAAGTCGAGTACCGCTGGTCTTGCATCCCAGGCGAGGTCGAGTACCGGTCTTGGATCCCAGGAGAAGTCGAGTACCGCTGATCTTGCATGCCTGGAGAGGTGGAGTATTGATGGTCCACTGCATTGCTCGGTCTTCTCCCTGAAATGTTCAGTGGAGCAGGGCTAGTCTGTTCAAAGTCCAGATCATACTGTTGTTGAGATTGGCCAGGAGGCGCCCTGCCCATGCTTCTTCTGTTCGAATTAGAAGACTCGGGAGACTCGGGGACGTCTTCGACGGTGGCTTGCATGCCTCTATGTGACTGGTCATACCCGTTCGTGTCATATGAATAATGTCTAGGTGGCGGGGGTTGCTCTATAGCCTGATACTGAGAGCCAGGCAGAGCAGCTGGTGACGAGTCGGCAGCCTTGTAAGTTGGACGCCCCGGGTAACTTGAAGGGGAGGCAGAAGCACGATGGGCCTCGTTCCTCAGAACGTCTTGTCTCATTGTCGGCGGAGTCCCTTGAAACCCTGAATTGGGAGCAGAGTTGAGGCTAGGCCTAGACCGATGGGCGGGAGGTGGAGGAGGTCGATCGTCACTAAATTCCTGAGGTGGCTCCTGTTGTGGTGCTCCATATGGGTCACTGGGCCTAGAGTCATAGCGGTCGTACGACTGCGATTGCTGTCCAGGGTATCTGTCCACTCTTTCCGGTGTCTGGTATTGTTGAGAGGGCGGTGGCTCTCGTCGAAGATCGGCACTACGCTCTCGACGAGGATAATGTTCCAGTGGTGGTGGTTGCTGCTGGTAGCGCGACGACTGAGACCCATACTCAATATGCTGCAGGGGTGACTGAGACGGCACATATGATGAAATAGGATTTGGCTGAGAGCGAGGCGGTGTCTCTACCGGCTCCGGCGCAGGGGCAGGTGGTGGTGGCTTTGACGACGGTGCGGGTGAGGGTGTTTTCCCCGTAACCGGATCCGAAGGTAGGGGCCGCCGTTTCGGCATGGCCCTGGGTCCCGTGGCGGCCACTGGCGCTGTCTCGGGTTGCTGCTCATTTTCTGCTAAAGAAGCTTGTTGCGGATTTCTTGACTTGGTTGGTGCCTTGTCGGGCTTGGGGTGGTTGTCGTAGTATGTGAGTTCAAGACGGAGCTCGCCAGCATATTTACCCCTGCATTGCAGCTGGTGCCATTGATCACTCTGCCCACCCCCATCGACAATGATATCGCGCAGGTCTATCCATGCCTCGCCTATAAGTTCGGTCTTCTTGTCGTCGTTGAACACGGACACTTTAAGCTGAAAGTAGTCTGGTGAGTCGTGAACTGTGAATCTGAGTTCTTGATCCCTGTGTGACATGACATGGTTAGTCGAGTTCACCATCCCATCTATCTAGCCTTGTGTTGCTGTGACCCGAAAGATTGGGGGAAACATACCATCTGGGAGTTTGACCGCCACGAATGTCGGTGCTGGTCTTCTTTGCTTCTTTCCCCAGGCGCGCAGCGCAGTAAGGATCTTGTTTTCCAATCGTCTTGCGGTTCGGTAAGTTTTTCGCCCGGTCCACCACCAAAACAAGCGTACCGATTTCTGGTCCATCGGCACTCATGTCTGAGAAGATGCCCGCCGTATGGGCGAGCGGGAGGGTTTTTGTTCTGGTGGACATTTTGCCCTTATTTTTCTGTTTTGTGGCTCTGGATTGATCAAAAGAAGGGATCGGGATTGTTTACTCGAGGGGGGCTTGGCCCAGCGGCTGTTGGTCCTTGTTTTGGGGGGGAGGGTGTTTCCAGGTTGTGCTGACGTGCGGTCCGAGGTAGGTGCCCCGCTGACAACGAGGTCGAATGCTTGACTTCAGAAGTGTGTCAAAAAACAAAAGAGAAACATGAGGTCAGACTGAAGAGTTAGGCCACGACCCAGAAAGCTCAACGAAGGGAAGGAGGGAAAGAAGGAGCAGGTGCAGAAAGAAGAAAGCACCCTGATGAGAGAGCAGGTGGAAGCACAAGCACAGGAAGCACACAAGCACAAGCACAAGCATCCGCACGGCAGTGGTGCCGCCCGGGCCCCCCAAACAACCGCTAGCTTGGGTTAGATCGCGCGTCTCTGCGGTGGTTGGGTGGATTCCAAGTTGGGGGATTACGTGCATTTCCACTGGATTTGGGGTGGCTGGTGCGCCCGATACCCGCGTTACCGCGCAAATCCGCGAGGCTGGGCTGATGCCCGGAACAGGGGTTTAAAGCTGTTTCCTGATCGACCTTGCAGTGGCAGCCCCAAATCCTCGTCTCTGATTTGCACCAGCCTCTTTCCCCTTCCTGCATCCCGACATCCCAAGATAAAGAGATTTCAACTGCAGCTTGAAACGCAACTTCCCTTTGCATCTGTTTCCAGGTTGTTTGGTTCTTTCTCGGGTTATGGCGTGTCGCGACTCGCGAGCCATCCTCTGTCTCCCAAGCCACCTTGTTGACGTCTTGAACTCCACCTTGATGTTGCTTTTACCAAGAATCCACGATCTTCCCGAAACAAAACCCCACAACTGGAGAAATCAGGAACCGGATTTCAGCTCTTGTCATGTCTCTCGAGCTGGGGTCACCACTGTAAAGGTATATGTCACATGAGCTATTTTTCCAGGTCTATGTAATACCTGAAGACAGGTATATTTGATCACTGTTGTGCTAGTTTTGCTTGGATGCTATGGTAGTTACAAATGAAATATCGAGGAGACTCGAGGTTGGATTATATTTTACAAGATTTCAGACACGCTAATTTCCCGCTTCCCCACGTGTAGCGGTTTACATGTTGTTGAGGCGCTCCTCAGCAGACTTCTTAGCCTCGTCAGAGACATTAGGGTTCTTCATGGTCCTGTCCGGCCAAACCACCGTTAGCTGCCGTGTTTCGGAACGCGCGCCTCGGATGCAACGGATCACTTACGCCTTGAGACCACCGGCAACGTTGCCTGGGTTCTTGTCCTTGGTGTCGCTGGCCTTGGGGACTACACGCGTGATTAGCAAGAGACATCGGGTGTTCATGGAGAGCACGCGTACCGTCACCACCGTTGAACTCGTTGTCGAGAATTTTTTGGGAGTTATCCTTGGACTCCTTGGAGGTGTTGGGGTTGTTCAAGTTGGCCTTGTGGCCGCCGGCGATCTGAGCATCAGTAGGCATCCTGAAGGTTGGTTAATTGTATGGAGAGATTGCGTTTTGTGTGAGGGGTGATGAGAATTAGTGTCTGGAAGGTGGGATCTCCCCGGTCATATATCAACAATACCAGTTGATAGCACGATGCGGCTTGCTCGCTCAACGGGTGGCTTTGTCGTGTAGAGCCAAGCTAGAGCTCACTATAGGCTTGGGCATGTTTTCTTGACGCAAGGTTCCTTGATCGGGATTATAGAGTAGCACGTCATGGACAAAATAACTGGCACAGCAAAGTAGGTCAATTCGGGAGAGTGGTCCGAATCGCACTTGAAAAGATACCTAGTTAAGATGCGTTAGAGATGATTAGTTACTAGGGCTCGGAAGATAGTTAATAGATCTTAACGAATAATTAAAGAGGCCTATTCATTATTTAATGAGGTATAAATTAATGGCCATCACACGTTCTACTAACCTAGAGTACCTGCTATTTTGTCCAGGACATGAGTAGGCGCTTCGAAAAGAGGACGGTGAGAATGGCCGACATCATGGGCAAAGTCCGAACATGATGTCGAGATCCAGCGGGCGCTTTGCCATGGAGTCCACCGGACCCATGCAAACATCCGTAGTTGAAGCTAAAATCGATCGCTCCAGGGGGGACGGTTCTTAGATCCAGATTCCCGCAGATCTACAACTCCACGTCAATAACTAGACCGAGCGAAAAGTTCCCAACCTTGAACCGTCTTGCACCAGCTTGACGATTCTGAAGCTAAGGACTGATGATGTCAGGAAAAGGGGTTCAGGAACGCTAACACAGATGTCTGTCTTTAGGAGAACAGCAAGTTCGTCATGTAACGTCAATCATAAATCTTTGGTGTCTTGAAGCCCGAGATATTCAGCTGCATCTTCAAAATCTGGATGACTGCCAAGACGGGTTCTTTGATACAACAACAATATAGGGGCAGGGTGTGTGCTTAATAGCCGGTGCCCTGCTTTCCGATCTTGCATCATGTCAGCAATCAGTGAGTGATCTTCCCACCAGGTGCCGTCGTATTGGGTGCAGCAAAGCTGACTATGCACATATATATGTCTGAGAAAGGTAACGAATGGGAACAAATGGATTTTTTGTGCAGGCCATCAACTCCAACAAGAGTCATTGCGTCCTCTGTGCGTCTGCCAGTGGTGACGAGGAACTTCTTCAGCCCTACAACAAGCTCCACTGGCTGATGGGGAAGGCTAGAAACTTGGCGTTACGTCAATAGCGTCCGAGGTTCAACCTCGCGGCAACGTCCTGTCAATCAAATTGTCGTGATAGAAATGCTTACTGGCCTTCTGTCGTCTCGGTTGAGGAACAAGACCTCAGCTTTCAGCATTCATCATGAAGTGAGGACATCCGGACGTCCCGACGGTGAGGACACGCCAACCGTGACTCGTGGAAAGCTGCGTCCAGTAGGGAGACACTGCAGCGTTGTGAGCCCCTCGGGCCGAATCTTCAGGCTCAAATATGCTGTCGATCTTTGCAGATTATGTGTCGGTAAAGAAATCAGGAACTTTGGAAGTTCAAAGTCGACGCAAAACTCTTTGGATGCCTCGTATCTTGAAGCTCAAAAAACATTTACAAAAGAAAAGTTGACATCGGACAATAAAGCCACGCTATTCCCAATCAGAACATCTCCACAATTTAGCGCCGTTGTCTTATCGATAAACCAAAAACCAAGCCACAGTCCCCATCTGCGGCGCTACTTTCCCGCTTCAGTGTTTCCCCCGTTTGGTCACCACCTGTCCACAAGGCTGAGAGCCGAATTATTGATTCTTGTCGTCACCTGCACTTGCCCACTCTTGTTGATTTGCTCGTGTGTGGTGCATATTCAGCTCCAAACTGTCGGGTCTCCGCCTTGCGCCCCGCTCTCTAACAACCGTTTTCTAGGAGGCCGTCCGGGGTAATTGGCCGATTCCCCACGTGCTAGGCATGTTGTTTCAAGACTTTCAAAACATCACATCATCATCAACAACCTAAAACCACACCCAAGCCGATTCCAAAAATACCTCCCACGTGGCTGGCAGAGCAAGGTGGCGATTTCACTCGGTACCTACAACATGGCTGCCTCAGACATCCTCCTCTCTGACAACCCAGAGCCGAAACCTCCGGTGGTCAACTACGTCCTCTCCTTTTTGCTGGTGGGCATAGCGTGGGGGTTGACGACACCCTTCATCCGCGCCGCGGCCCGCTCCCACTCCCCTCCACCCCACCCGCTGCTCGAGTCACGCTCTGTGCAGTCGAGTGTGGTGAAGCGGAAGGTGCTCGGGGCTTTTTTTGGTGTGATGGACCTGTTGAGGAACCCGAGGTATGCGGTGCCGCTGGTGCTGAACTTGACGGGGAGCGTGTGGTTCTTTTTGTTGATTGGGAAGGCTGGTATGTGTCACCCCCCCTCCCCTCGTATGGGAAAGGGTAGGTGGCTGGATGGTTGCTGATAGGATGATACAGAACTGAGCTTGACGGTGCCTATTGTGAATACCTGTGCGTTCTTGTTTACCGTGCTGGGTGAGTGGTGGGTGGAAGGGAAGGTTATCAGCCGTGGTAGGGCTTGTTGCTATATTCAACTACGGCCAATAGCTAACTTGTGTACCAGATACCTTGATTGGCATGTTTTTAGCCGTGGGTGGAATTGCATTGTGTGTACAGAGCAAGAATGTTTAGATTCGTTGCTGGTAGTTGGAGTACATATATTATACACAGTCGAAGAGATTTAGCGTATCATATTGAAGCCACTCAATGCAAGACTGTTTTGCAATTCAACAACTATTTTCCTACGCTGCTCCCGGCAGTTCGTAGGGCCCCCCCTTTTTTGGTATCCTTTAACGTCCCCTGACAAAATATGCTGTGTGTATGCATGTATGACCATCCAACCCACCCGCAAGAAGCTCCTGTTCCAGACAGAGCCCCAAGCCAGTACCAAACCATTCAACAAATATGTACAGTTGAACTTTTTAATAACCATAGCGAAACGACAAAAGAAAAGGAATAAATCCAAAACGGGGAAAATAAAACCTGTATCCCTGCGTGTGCTGACCCGTGGTATCTTGTAATCCAATGTTTTTAAAAACCCTAAACAAAACCTGGAATCCATCGAAAATGTCGCCCCGAAAGAAAAAGAAGAAAAATGTTCAGTGGGAAATTGACCGTCCCCCCCATGATGCAAAGAAGAGAAGAAGAAGAGAGGAGATAATTATTTTTGTGTAGTTGATGACTCGCATCGTATCGTGTTGTTGTTGTTCCCCTTTTTTGGCCGACGGAGAATTTGGCAAGAAGGGGGGCCCCCGGGGTATCGATGTGTGTAAACATTAAGTTTTGTTCTCCGATCATGGTCGTGGTTTCGTGAGGCATGGTGAAAAAATCGTCGAGTTGAACCGGCCGTGAACCGTGATGTGATCAGGTCGTCGTCGTCGTGACAAGTCGTGAATTAGGGATTAAGCTCTCCGAGTCCGAACCCACCGCTGCACAGCGCGGAGGCTTGGGTCTTCGTCTACCCAGCGGCCCATGGTCATGTCGGAGACCTGAAGCTCCGAGTAGATGGCTTCGTCGGTGATGTTTGCGAGCTCCTACTTTTTGTAAGTTTTTCTGAGGGGGCAACAGGAAAAGGAGAAAAAAGAAACAGTGAAAAGTAGACGTACAGCACGCAGTTGTTGGTCGCAGGCCCTGAGTTGGCTCTGGTTGCCAGAGTGAGGCCTGCCACCCATAAGAATCTGATCCCGCCATTCGATCCAGCGCTGCACAGCAGCCTGACGGAGATAGATCTTTTGGCCTTCGTGACGGCGAGCGTAGGCGTCAAGGAGGACTCTGTTGGGTCCATGACGTTAATACCAAGAAAAAGGGGAGGACGGATAACCAAGTTTGGAGGACGAGAAACCTACTGCTTAAGCTCGGCCTTGGCCTGCTCGTCCGCACCACCACTCGCGCGGGGGACTGTGATGTCGGCAGCGCAGTTGAGAATGTGCTGGCCATCAAGAGCGCACTGGCGAAGTGCTGCCCATCCCTCCGTGTAGTAGTCATCCATGTCGGTAGGGTTGACCGGGGCAGCAGCAATGTAATACTGAAGAGTGCGAAAGTCGGAAAGCAATTCGGCCACGCGGGCGGTGCGGTATTCGTTGACTGGAGCTTCCCGTTAGTCTCATAACTTCCTGAGGAGCGGTGGCCTGCCAAGGTGAAGATCGCTTTTCAGCAAGCCTCGTCGGGGGTGGCGCCTCGGTTGGATTCATGGGAGTGGACGATGGCTTCCCGGGGGATACTTTCGTAAATTTCCGATGACGCACAAGCCCATCAGAGGGGGTGGGCATTGTGTTGATAGGGCTTAGGCTTGAGTGTAGGGGGTAAAAGAGGGGGGGTGTGGGTGCTAAGGGGTGAGCAACATACGTCCGTCAGACATGGTAGCGGTCAGGTTTTGGAGAACTGAAAATCGAGTGTCGAAGAAGGGTGAATATACAGGGTCAAGGAATTATTGAGTTCGATGGCAAGAACTGCTCGTTATCTCGAACTTGGTGAAAAGCAAGGCAGGAGTGAGAAAAAAAGATGGTTGATGCTGGGAAAACAAGGAAGGCCAGGAGGATGGGAGTATGCTGCACTCTATGCAAGACACAAGAGATATCAAGTCTGAAAAGAGAAGAGATTGGCGCTCAATCGCTGAGTGAAGGTGATGATGGCTTGGTGGTGTCCTGTCGACGGCAACTGGGGGCGAACCCCATTGACTTTATGTAGATGTCTCGACATGGTGGATATCAAACCGTTGAGGGGATCAAGACCAAAGACATCGCAAGGAGGACTCCGAATCAGAGTTCCCCCTAGAGGTACGTATCTTGGACGGGGTCAATGTGTGTGAGTGTGTGAGTGCGTGAGTGAGATGGCAGCATGCACGTTGTCGCGATAAACCCGGGACTAAGTCCCGGAGTATTTCGACAGCATGACTACGTCAAAGGCTTGGGTAAGTCTATACCCGCAGAGAGGACAGATTAGATCATCAGCCGCTTGATGCCCAGCCTGCAGGCCGGTGCCCTGTCGCACGAGGAGGGAGATGCATCGCCATGTTAGTGGAGGAGAGGTTTGATGGAGGTGGAGTGTCGAGATGCTACGTCGATTTCCTGCTATCCATGTGCCTTGCATTCCATTCCTCGTAGGGAGAAGGCCCCTACCTAGCTGGGCAGTGTTGTACCGTGAGTCCACACCCCCCTTTGTCCGTGATACCGAATGAATGCACGGCCTTGAACCTCCACCTCCCCCACCGCTGCAAGGCCTGAGATGTGAGAGGCTGGAGAGGGACGATGGAGGCAGCAGAATGACGGCGGCACACGGCTGCAACGGTGTGATTTCAGACGGGCCCTGGTCAGGCTGGACAAGAGCTGCAGGTCCAATGCAGCCTCCTATCGTTTGGGCGGCATCTCACGGCCAAAGGCTGTGGAAATGCCTTGAAGGGTTCGATATGGGACAAAAAGAGCCTCTCGGGCCCTGTCCTGGTGGCTTTGGATGGTTTGTGCACCGTGATGTTGACAGGGGGGTCCCCGAAACGGCAGTTCTAACGAGTATTCAGCGACGCCACAGTAGATGGGCTAAACCGCTTTCGGGCCTCCCCGGTGATGGCCAGAACGGCCAGAACTCTCCGTGGAGGCAGCTTGCTGTGGCTCAAGACTTCGGCAGCCAATGGCCTTCCTAGCCGTGTTGCCCAACAACTCCCAACACCGTTGCCGAACCAAGCTGAAGCAGCAAAAAACATCAATGGTGCAGTTTTGTCATTCGATTCCAGGCCAAATGTGAGCAAGTGGGAGGGACCGTCTTCCTTGGATAACTGTTTTTGGACTTTCTCGAAGTGTCTCGGACTGGTGATGACGGTGTTTTGCGGTGTGAGGACGGGACGAACGGCAGGCGGCGCCGTTGAGAGAGGCTTGAGAGGCTTGAAGCAGCCTTGGAGGGGATCCACGACCCCTCCTTCCATCCGCCAAACGCGAGACGACTTTCTCGCCAAGTCCACGAAGAAGGCTGCTTGTCAGCTTCTCAGGGCCCTCTGGTCGACCTGCAGCAGCGTGCATCGACCTCTCACAGTCCTTCCCACGCACCCGGATAACCTTGCCCCCATGAACTATGCACTCATCGTCCGAACTCTTCTGCCACACTAATCCCCAACATGCCTAACCCGATCCCACGCACTCGGGTAGAATCCGAATTTGAGAGGCAGCTTTGTGGGTCCCTGCATGTAATTCCAAGTTGAAACCGACCAGAGTCGAAACGTCGATGAGGACCATCCCCAGATCCTGGCCGCTTTGCTGGCGGCCCAGAAGCCACACACAAGAGCCGCTTGTTGACAACCGCACCAGTGGCATCTATTCCCGCATCTCCCGCCGTTGCTCCCGTCCAGGTTGCCACCGCGTGGTTTGGTCCGTGTGGCCGCAGGAATATGTAACTGCCCCGTCAGCAAAAGCAAAAGCATGTTGATGCGGTCACTGTCCGCCCAGTTGCGTTGAGGGTCTCGGTTCAGAGGCACGAAGCTAGTGGGTAGATATCTGGCTGTTTCACACCGCAGCACGCACCCACAACGAGGAACGTCTTCAGCCTTCAAACGGTAAGCCACACTGGATACGACACAGGGCACACGGCTACGAGGCTACGCCCATTGTGACATGGTTGAATCTTGAACCGGTCTATTTTAGACGCTCTTTCCTGCATGCTGCATATGATAGATTCTATGGCACGAGTGAATGAACCGTAGCACAAAACAACGCGCGGGATGTGGATATAGGGGGTCCAAAAACCTCACCATATCATACCTGATTTCTTGTCTACTCCCCCACTCCCTCACTCCCTCAGCCTGACCTTCCAAGAGCCCACAGCGAATCAGCACCTGGCATCCTGCCTGGTCGGCCGCGGCACTACACCCACTTTCCCCCGAGGTAGTATTTTCTCTCCATCACCTCAGTCCTTCTCGGCGATAGCCTGTAATCTGTCGTCGATCTCGTCCTCTGTAAGTGTCCTGAACCCAGGGTATGTGCCTTCCTTGCCGTCTGGGCGTGGCCCTCCCACAATACCAATCTCAATCTCGGTCTTCTTGAAGTCCATGCTGAGGACCGTGCTCAGTGTTGTGATTGCAAGCTCAACAACCTCCTTCCAATCACCGTCCGCATAATCCCGGTTCTTGAGCTTCTTCTCGAGATGATTGAGCGCCTCCTGCTGCTTGGGACCCGCAGCTGTGCCCTTGTAACCGATATAGTAACCGGCGGGGTCGCACTTGAATAACTGCGGCCCCAACTCGGAATCGAGGGAGATCAGCGTCACAGCGAGACCATATGGGCGCATGTATGCCTAGCAAGGATGTCAGCTTCGATATTCCAATATTCCCCTGCCAAGGCAAGTCAATATTTCCCGTCGTCATACCCGTTGAGTGTACACTTGACTGATATTGGCAAGTCTCTTGGCCAGAGCATCGCATGGCATCTCATAGCCAAACTTGTATCTGAACTCGGCCGCTTCTGACTGGGCACGCTGGGAGAACGCTCGCGCATCTGCGATGGAGCCTGTCATGACGCAACCAACCGAGGGCGAGATCTGGAAGATGTGTGTGACGGAAGAAGGGTCGATGAGCTTGTCCTGCACCACGCTGTTAGAGCTGACCGGCTAGGCAGCAGAATATCGGTTGCTTCTGACGTACTGGAACCTTCTTCTGGGACAGGACAACAGCGCAGTCCTTGCCCCTGACGCCAATGGACATGATGTTGGCGGCTGTGATGGCCTTGAAGGCATATTCTGCAGGACATCCCTTTGTCAGTCTCTCTCCTACTCAGACGCAACCAGTCCCCATTTCCAATTCTCTCAACTCTTCGACAGCTTCCTCTCCTTGGTTCCTCCTCGTCTACTGCCCTCCTTCTCCCCTTGCCCCTCCCTCTCGGCTATGGCACTTGTACATACCAACTTGGTACAGTCTTCCTTGGTCGGAGAAAATGGTAATGTGTCGGTCGTAACCAGCGTTGCCTGCGCATCAAGTGTTAGCCAGGACCAAAGTGGAGCTCGAAGCTCGCCCGACAGCGTCGCAGCTGGTAATCGACGTACCCGCCATCTTGACCGATGCGAGCTGATGAAAGCTTTATTGAAGGATTGTATGAGCGGATGGGAGGAGGACGAATCGGTAGATGCGCAATGTCAAAGATCGGGCAGTGGTGGTTGTTTTGGTGGTGGTGGTGTTGGTGTTGAGCAGGCGGCAAGGAGCTTCGTTCGTCGTTGCGGTTGGCCTGGCAGGGAAGCTCCAGCTGCCGATCGACGCGTTGCTCTGCTTGCCTGGAGAAGGCTGACGGCCAGCTGTTGCGGGCGGTCTGGCTGCCTTGAAAGTTAGGCATTAATTAGAAAGCAGATCTTGGCTTAAGTGGCTGGGGCCCAAGCTTCAATGGTAGTGGGGTTGCCCCACATTCTTAACTTCTGCTCTGTTATCGGGCGCAAGACCCCTGTATTGGGCGCTGATAAGCACTGGCGGAACAGAAATTTGCTGCAGGCTGTTTCTCATTCAACTGGCAGCATCGACACAAACACCCAATAGAACTCACGACATCGCCAAACGGCCCCAATATTTCTTGCATTCGGAAACTCTTGGGTCTCGTTCAAAACAGCGCTACTCGGCTCAATTTGCACTTTTGCCGTTTCTGTGGGAACCCGCGCCCCTGTCCGTCCTACGTCGTCTGTCTCGGTCCAGGGCTTTTTTTTCTTCACCTCGGTCGACACCTGTTTGCCTGCTTCTTCTTTGCTGGCCAACATGTCCGCTCGTGTCCCGGCCTGGAAGCGATTGGGCCTCAAGCTCAAGGGAGCATCCGACGAGAGCCCTGTCTTGAGCTCGACCGGCCCCAATGCCAATTCCGCTTCGCAAGTAAACGGCAGCCCTGTGAGCGCGCTCAAGAGAAAGCAACCACTATATCAGTCGCCGGCCAACAGCTATAACAGCAATTCGTATGCGCAAACTCCCAACAAGAGGTTCCGAGCCGACGAAGAAACTCCTGGATCACAAAGGAAATCTGTGTCCTTCACAGCGGACACCAAGAAGACATCCGTCGAACCAGCAAAGAAGAAGGCAAAGAAAAAGAAGGCCAAGAAGCCAGCGCAACCTGTTGCCAAACCCGAGACGAACCTTGAACCATCCCTCGATTACCTTCGCCAGTGGCACACTGCGCGCGACTCGTGGAAGTTCAACAAGAACCACCAGACATTGCTCATTAAGTATCTCTTTGACGGCGACAAGATCCCGTCAGCCGATATTCCAATTTTCTACCAATATATCAGCGACCTCAAGGGAGGCGTGCGGACGAGGTTACGAGAGACGGCGGTGGAGATCAAGAAGAAAGATATGGAGCAGGGTGTCAGCGCTTTCCCTGCCGACACCAAGGACAAGGCCACCAAGCAGACAGAGTACGAGGAGGTTATCTCGCGATTTCTTGAGGACCTGCAACAGCATCAAAAGCAACGTCAGTCTACTGGTACCAATGCCAATGGCAAGCGCCCATTAGAGGAGGTACAATATGTCATCAGAACCGTGGACCCTCTGGTCAAGCAGCGAGCACTGAGGCGCATCCGCGCTGAGATCGTGGCCGTAGAATTAGCGTCGGACAGTGAGGAGAGCACCATAACATCGACAGCCGCTGCGTCAACTATCACTTCTTCCTCTTCGTCATCGTCAGGACAGGAGAACGCAGTCGCAGACAAGAGAACACGCAGTGATGATGATTCACAACAGCCTGCCAAGAAGCGCAGACTGAGAAAAGTACGCAATATCAGCGATGATGAGAGCAGCAGCTCGTCCGAGTCGGAAAGTGATAGCTCTGACGACGATGACGATGACGAAGATGAGAACATGGCGGATGCGCCGAATGGTAAGGAGGATGAGGAAACGAGTAGCAGCAGCTCGTCCTCCTCCGAGTCTTCATCAGAGGATGAGTCTGATGATGAAGAGGAAGCAGATGATGGGAGCGATTCTGACAGCAGCGAAAGTAGCGAGAGTAGTGAGAGTGATTCGGACTGAGCATCTGTCTTGTTTAGAGGTTATTAGCCGGATGGGTCAAATTTTGTTACGATCTGGTCATCATGTACATCATAAACGAGCTTCACAGCATGGCGGACAGTTACTCAAGCTAATTCAGCACTCGGATATGGTAGATCAATGACAACTGAATTTCTAATGTCACAGGGTGTCTCATGTAACAGTAAAATAGTATACCATAAATAAAAAGAGAGTTGCTGCCACCCAAATGATGTTTGCGCTGTACAGTGTTATCCTGTACTTGATGTTCAAGACGATGCCACCCCCCACTTCTACCTACTCCTCTTTCTCGGCCATGACAAGAAGATTGAAACAAATGTACGATGGTCCCGCAACGCCTTGCTACAAAAATCGAAAATCATAAAAGCAGAGAGCCTACCTAATGCTGCGCATAAATACCAGAATACCCCCCAATCCGCTCTAGCTCTGTCCTTGGGTCACGCCAACCCCTGATCACCAACCGACGTGCTCACATGATCCATAAATGCAGCCGCTCCCTTCTCTTGTATCCAAAGGAAGATAAACTCATAAACATCGTTGCCTTGACCAGCTCACATTGACTGGAAGCCAGAACAGAAAAAGAAAAAAAATCATGCCTCCTCCATCAGACTCCCCACCTCAAGAAGTCCAACACACTCTCCCCGATCCATAACAGCGACAATCGCATTATCCTCATACTGCCCATCCCCAAGCGCAACCCTCATCCCCAGCACCCACTCGGCCGCCTTTTCCACGCTCGAGTCGGCAGCAACAGGCACAAACTCCTTCTTGCTCGTCACCAGCCACCCCTTCAGCTCCTCCAACCTGGTCACCAGATCCGCCGAGTCCAGCTTCCTGATCCGCCTGGGGGAGATAACATCCCCGGTCTGCAACCTCACCCACCCCGAAGGCGAGGCATAGCCCGCCCTGAGCACATCCGCACCCGTAGCCGTCTTTTCTGGGGGGGTATTCAGGAGCGGAATCATCTCCATTCGCACCGCCAGTTCCCTCGCGCTCTTTTCACTCGAGCTTGGCTTCCTCAGTGCAGCCCCGATCGCGCCGCCGGGGTGATTTTTGGCAAACACGCTCGCCACGCTGGGGTGTAGCTCCCTGCTGGCGACGATTGCGAGCGCATCCCCTACCGTCAGCGCCACCGTCGTGGAGGTTGTTGGTGCCGACACGCCAAAGGACTTTGTCTCTGGCTCGTGGATCGGTGCGGGAAGAAGGATGGTGTCGGGGCGGTGCTTGATCAGCTCGCATGTTTCCGGGCGGGTGTGAGACGTCAAGAGGATGAGAGGAAGTGACTTGTCGAGGTGAGGGAGAAGCGTCAGGAGCTCGGGGGTTTTGCCGGAGAAGGTGATCAGCAAGAAGGTGTCGCGGGGGCCGATCTGGCCCAGATCGCCGTGGAGGGCCTCGGTGGGGTGGAGAAAAACGGCTTGGATGGCGAGCGAGTTGAAGGTTGCGACGAGCTTCTTGGCGATGTGCCCTGACTTGCCGACGCCTATTACTACTATCTTGCCGTCTGTCGCTCCTCGGCTGTGGGAGTGGTGTTGGTGGTGGGGGTATTTGGGGTGGTTGCAGCGGGTGATGGCCTCAACGGCGCGGTTGAAGCCTTCGCGGGCGAGACGGTCGGTGGAGTAGAGCGCCGTCAGGTTCTGCAGGGCAGTGGTCTCGGTGGAGAGGACGTGGACGGCGTTGGAGAGACGCTCTTCGACGGCGAGCTTCTCGTCGGCGACGGCAATGGCCGGCTGGGAGAGGGAGAGGGCCTCGATCGGCATGCCATTGCAAAAGTCATCGTCCTCGGCGGGTGTGATGGGGGACGGAGGGGACAGTGGGGGGATGGTTGAGAAGGTCGGAGGCATCTGGCGGAGGAGGTAAACCTCGCTGTTGTGGACGGGAGTGCGCCCGTGCTGGCGCTGTTCAACCATTTTGCCGCAGTGTTTCTTCTTCCGTCCTACAACGAGCGCACTTGCAAAACTCCCTCTCCTGCTAGACAATTCCTCCCTTCTTCTGCCTCTGTTTTTTTGTTCCCACTGTTTCAATTCCTTCTAGAAGTGTTTTTCTTTCGAATCGGCGCGAGTCGCTCGTGGGCCACGGCTCACCGAATGCCTGGGGTGGAGAATTGGACTCGGGTTTCCACGGGTCTGGGAAGTACCGGTAAGGGCACCCCTTCGAAAGGATCAAGTTTGCAACTGGCACAACTTTGACCAAAAGGTAAAGCTTGAGTGTACCGAAGGAGCGGTAAAGAGATGAACTTCTTGTTCTGAAAGAAGATGAGAGAGTCGGTCAATCTATCGACCGAATTGCTGACGATGTCCGTCTGATCCGTTCTATCCGCGGTATTATAGTCGCCCCGAAGTCTTGATCTGTATGTGAATGGTGGGGATTTGGTGGAGGGGTACTTTGATGTTGGTCCCTTGAATACGACGTCCGTTCTCGCAGGTGTGTAAGAAGAGACAGGTGTGTAAGAAGAGACAGGTGCTGTGTAGACCAAGAACGGAAGAGAAAAGGTCAAGGTGGGAGAAAAGAAAAATTATTAGTTAGAGGGAGGAGGGCATGGTTATGACGGGGCAACACAAAGCCTCAGTAGGTATTTGTGATCCTATCATTCCCGGGGCCCTATTTTCCCTCCAAAAATGGAGCCGTTTGATGTCAAGGGACAACCTAACGAGTTCGTTCTTGGGTTGGACCCCGAGGGGAGGCAAAGTGTAGCGATCTTCAGGGTTTGGTATCCCTCCAAGATCGGGAACTTACCCTGATGGGCAAACGAACCAGGGAAATCAGATCAAAAATACCCCAGCAGCGCTAGCCGCAGTTCTCTCTGCCTTTGTGCGGCAGGTGTGTGTGGTAGCGGCCCATTTCAGATGCATGGAGATGGATTCAGGTGGGTGGATTGGGGGGGGAGGGGATGGATGCTTGGATACCCACTGCCACGGTTGAGATAAATTGCTTCCTTCGAGGCTTTTGCTGCTGATGAATCAACGGACGTGGTGGGATGGCGGGGCTCTCCAACCTAGGTTGATTTGGCCCGCGTCTACACGCGTGTTTAGCATATGCTTTCTACGGGTGGCGTGCATGGGGGTCCTCTTTGGCAAGTGGTTGCGCGAGCTTGCGTGATTTGCCCAAGCCATCCTATACATTCTTTTTATTCTCTTGTTCTCTATAACTGACCTCGTTATGTGTGCCGCCCATCCGTATTTCACCGCCAGACTTCCTGGCCTTCTCTTTTGGGCATTTATTCTGTAACCTGGTGGACGCTGCCGAGGCGTCTTATCTATAAGATCAGGGTTGGATAAGGCAAGGGGATTTTGCCGAGCGGTCGGCGCGGGGAATAGCCCCGAATGATGTCGGTGGCAGCCTGTTCCGTTTTCTGAACCCTTTTCTCTCCGGGCTCCGATCGCTCGGCCCCTTTCTCCCTAACGCCGAGATCTGTTCCGGTTGACTGGATCGGTTGGAATATGCTCTGATCTGAGGCACTGGGGATCTTACCATCAATCACGTTGATGGCCCTGACGCAACCATCTGCTGCCTGTCCTCCATCGATGTGCTCTACTAGGTACGGTGACGCTCAAGATCTTGGTTTTGGAAGTTTGCACTTTACAGCCAGACGAATGGAAGAAACCTGGACCGTTGAACTTTGGCGTTGCAACGGCTGCCCTGCCCAGACCAGCCCCAGACTGCCGGCCCGGCTCCGATGGTTAGTGGTGTCAATCGGAGAATGGAAATAAAAAGTGACAATCCACTCTATGCTGTAGTCCACAAGACAGCTTAGCGGCTCTTGCGTCATATTGCGAATGCGGAAGAAGGAGGGGATACAATGGATGATCTGGTTTTTGAATTGCCTCTTTGTTCCAGCAAAACGTATGCTGCTCTTGGTGCAATTAGGCAGTTTGATCTATACCTACTACCATATATATAAGGTATGCAAGTATTGTCCAGAGACATTCTTATTGGACACGACCAGCATACTGTCCATAGCATGGTGTTATTGAAGTAAAAGATTCTCAGCATCTTCTATCCGTATGAACATACACTCAAGCAATCCTTTTGATACTCTTCTTCATGGCTTAGCGATGCCAAGTCCACAATGAAGCAACACTTGCGTCCCGTCGTGCCCTTGCACCATGAACCCTAACCCATGACATTGCTATAGCAACACTTGCGTCCCGTCGTGCCCTTGCACCATGAACCCTAACCCATGACATTGCTATCCCTTATCGCAGCTTATCAGTTTGCCGCTGACCGTGTCGTTGTCGCGGGGTAGTATTTTTGGAACCTCGTAGATAGACCTCAACAATATCTTTCCACCAATATCTTTCCTTCCACCTGAGCATTTCCATATAGGTCTCTAGCCTAGCCACTCATTTGGTAGTTTCGTGTATCTCTCCATCGGTTATTGTCATCGCTATTGCAAACATGGCTGAGAAGATTTCGGTCCTTTTCGTTTGCCTGGGCAACATCTGTAGATCGACCATGGCTGAAGGCGTCTTCCAAGCCATGGCAAAGAAGGAGCCGTACAAGGATCTGGTTGCCGATATTGATTCTTGCGGAACAGGTATGTCTCTCTCGATGATGTCGCCCTCTGTGTCGTCTCCAGCAACCCTAACCACACTATCTTTCTTTGACCAGGTGGGTACCACATTGGTGAAGGACCAGATGACCGCACCATGTCCACCCTCGAATCTCATGGTATCACTGACTATGTGCATGCGGCACGCAAGGTAAGGCTCGGTCTATCGATCGGCGGGTTCGGGCATCGTTTCTAATCGCTGTTGAAGGTGAATGCGTCTGATTTCGACAAGTTTGATTACATCTTCGCCATGGACCGTGCCAACCTCTCCGACCTCCAACGTATCCAGCAACGCAAATCGAACAACAAGGCCAAAGTGATGCTTTTCGGAGAGTACTCAGGAACCGGCAAGGCCGAGGTGATCAGTGACCCCTACTATGGTGGGCAGCAGGGTTTCGAGAAGGCGTATGAACAGGCGACCCGTTTCTCGACCAATTTCCTCAAGGAAGTCTTCCCTGACGTTAACTAAGCCCTAGCTTTGATCGGTTCTTTGCTGTCGAGCCAAGTGTCGTGGTGTCGTGTTTTCGCCCATGGATAGACAAAAGATACCATTTTTGGATTGATTGCTTATTGACGTTGTGTCCTCCTCGTCTCAACCCTATGCGCTACCACGCTGCAACTTCCATCTCTGTTCCTGCATTCACTTCACGCACCGGTGTGCTCGTCATGTCGGTTCTGGAAAATCGATACTTCGGATGGGGGGCTGAAGGTCCTGCTAGTCTTGCCCTTCCAGTGATTTGCAGAGCAGGGCAACAGATCTACTTATACATATTCTGATCCATTCTCGCATGCTTCGAGATTCAAAAGGATGTCTTGCTGATCGCCTCATTATCTCGTAATATGACCAGACAAAGCTTGAAGCGAGGTCTTCGGGAATCGCCTTCAACTCTTGGGCACTGCATCAATCCGGAATGGTGCCATCTGGCACCCTACACCATGCCATTTTGAGAGGTGCGTCAGCCCTACGACCAATTTCAGTGGCCCACGACCGGCAGGCCGCCCGGCAGAGTGGTTCTGGATGAGACTGACCCCCGAGAAACGTTGGAAGGATTCAAATTGGAAGCATACTACCTCGGTAGTTGTCCACTGTGAAGAGATCAAGCTCAGCAGCAGCAGCGTCGTTGACACAACTCGGTCGGGTTGAAAGAGGTGGTGATCTTCCCAACAGATAGTACGCCGTACCCCTCTCGGCCGGATTAGTCTGAGCACTGCTATTTGGCGAGGACCGACGATACGAGCAAACCAACAAGGCTTGGAGCTGTCGGTTTGGACCAGTTGCGAAGAACCCTAGACACCACCGTCATTTCATGATGTCGACGAACAAAGAAGCAGGCAACCTTGAGCGCTTCAGGCGGCTTTTGAAACCCCATTTCTTCATCTCCCTCTACCCACTTCGATCTGACAAACAGACCCATTTGGGATGAGAACTTCTTCTGCTTGGATTCATGCGAGAGGCGAGGTTTCTCGCGCGCGCGTACTGAAGCACACTGCAAGTCAGCTTGATTAGCGCCTGGACTTCCTGACAGGGGCTGCTCAAAGTATGTATCTCTCCACAGCACTTTGGCTGGAGAGTGACATGCCCAGTGTGTCAGTGTCTGGAAAGCAGCGGCCGCCGACGGGTGATTGTGGGGATTCGAAGCCCCAGAACCCCGCCGGCCCCCATTTTTGTGCTCTTCACCAAGCATCCCTTGTCATTTGTCACGCCAACCGGCAGCCGAGCTTGCAAGCCAGGGTCGCATCTCAGCCCCTCCATCTTGTTCGCTGCGGCGCTGCCTTGCATTTCTCCTTTCTCCATCAAAGGACGGTTGCGGACGCCTTAAATACCAGACTCACATCGGGCTTCGAAGCCAGACGTTTCTGGGCTGCCTCCTCCTTCTACCCTTCTACCCCCTCCTCCACTCTTGGTGCCTTGGATCCCTCTGCCCCGCTACCTACCTGACCTCCCCGGTTCGGCCCCTTTCCGTCGCAAACTGTCGTTCCTCAGCTCGAAACTTGCTCTCCCACTGCTTCCTTCCCATCCCGTCCCACACTCGGCCTCCCGTCTTTTGTGTGTTGCCTGACAGGCTTTGTCCGTGCCTATCGATAGCTGCTTACCTGCCCCTCCTTTTTTTTGGGTCCTCCCCGCATCGTTGAGCTCCATCGCCTTTCCCGCCAGCATCTCCCCAGACCGTTCAGGCATAAATATCCATCATGGGCGATCTCCAGGGCCGTAAGGTGTTCAAGGTGTTCAACCAGGACTTCATCGTCGATGAAAGATACACCGTGACCAAGGAGCTTGGTCAGGGCGCATACGGCATTGTCTGGTATGGCCATTCATATTGCCCCTCATTTTCTACGCCCAACAGCCAAACTGACCATTGCTGTCCTCTCCCATTCTAGTGCCGCGGTGAACAACCAGACCAACGAGGGTGTTGCCATCAAGAAGGTCACCAATGTGTTCAGCAAGAAGATTTTGGCCAAGCGCGCCCTGCGCGAGATCAAGCTCCTGCAGCACTTCAGGGGTCACCGAAATGTAAGCCCAGCATACGCACAAGTCCACACACACTCCACGCAGAACGCTAGAAGACTGACACATCCTCCTTTTGATGACACAGATCACCTGCTTGTATGATATGGATATTCCCAGACCAGACAGCTTCAACGAGACATATCTTTATGAGGGTATGTGGCCACCACACTATTGTCTGTCCCCTTTGTCTCGAGACGATGCGCTGACACAGTTTGTGACCCGCAGAGTTGATGGAGTGCGATCTTGCTGCCATCATTCGTTCCGGCCAGCCTCTTACCGACGCCCATTTCCAGTCTTTCATTTACCAAATCCTCTGCGGTCTGAAATACATTCACTCAGCCAACGTTCTCCATCGCGATCTCAAGCCAGGAAACTTGCTTGTCAACGCCGACTGCGAACTGAAGATTTGCGATTTCGGTCTGGCGCGTGGCTTCTCGGTTGATCCCGAGGAAAATGCCGGGTACATGACTGAGTATGTCGCGACGAGATGGTACCGCGCGCCCGAAATCATGTTGAGCTTCCAGAATTACACCAAAGCTAGTAGGTTTGCCCCCTTGTCCTATGTCTGTACAGCGGTGAGCTGACGTCACGGCTTCTCATAGTTGACGTATGGTCTGTTGGCTGCATTCTCGCTGAGCTCCTTGGCGGTCGCCCCTTTTTCAAGGGTCGCGATTACGTCGACCAGCTGAACCAAATTCTCCACATTCTTGGTACCCCTAATGAGGAAACTTTGTCTCGCATCGGTTCCCCTAGGGCCCAGGAATACGTGCGGAATCTTCCTTTCATGGCCAAGAAGTCATTCCCTTCGCTCTTCCCTAATGCCAACCCGGACGCTCTCGACCTCTTGGACCGTATGCTTGCTTTCGACCCCTCTCGCCGCATCAGTGTCGAGGAGGCCCTCGAACACCCCTATCTTGCCATCTGGCACGACGCTAGTGACGAGCCCGACTGCCCAACCACTTTCAACTTTGACTTCGAGGTCATCGATGATGTCAATGAAATGCGCAAGATGATCCTCAGCGAGGTTGTCAACTTCAGAGCCCAAGTCCGCACTGTCCCTGGCCAGGCGGGCTCTGCCGGTAACATCCAACAGGCGCCATCAAACGTCCCCATTCCTGCAGGTGGACCCGGCCAGCAGTGGACGGCCGAGGACCCAAGACCGATGGAGTACGGTAACCAAATGCAGGGTCTCGAGGCTGAGCTCGGAGGCAGATAGGAGGCTGTCTCTGATGTTTTAAGCACCGAGGGCGAGGATTGGGTGGTTATACCGCCCTTTGATCTTGACAATAATGGTGACCCGTGGGTGGTACTGCATCTGACTGATATGGTAACGGACATACATGAAAGGACACTGGAGTCGAAAGACATGCCGACCTTTCATTATGATGGAACAAGGATACAGGCCCCTGCTAAGCACAAGGCAGAGCTCCCTGTCCCTGACCACCTGGTGCGAGAGAGGGCGTGGGAAAAGGAGAAGTGGAGGGCCTATAAGCAGCATCGCAAGGCTGTTGAAACGCTCATGATCAAATGTGGGTGCAGAAAAGCGCAAGGGTGTCATCATTTGGAAGCAGCGGTCAGATCTTATACTCGGTATGAGAAGGTGAGCTACCGTGGTGGCTCTACTCGATAACTCTGTCCAAGGAAGCGGACATTGTTTATCTCGACAAGCTTAGCGATTCATGTGATAGCGCGGATTCTTTGTTTTAGTTATCTTTTTGTTTTGATCGCCGTATGTTGGATGGAAGACGGAAGAGGGGGGGGGTGTTCTTGAATACCTACAGAACAAGACAAGACCAGCGAGCGAGCTGGAGTTATAGTTTCTCATTTTAAAATGAAGAGGGTTTAATAAAGCACTAACGAGGGTTGACTGATGAGAATGTGTGCCCTGCCTCGAGACAAAAGTCTTGTGTGGCCATTGGGAACCTGAACAATGTTGTTGGGATGAAGCAGTCGTCATCGTCTAACATCTGGACCGTCTACAAGCAAACAAAACCAGATTTGTGCGAAGTAGCACATTGTCACGACTCCCATCCATTTCAGTAACACATCAACACGCAAACATCAAATCACAGAAGCACCAAGTCATGGTAGTAAAATCCCCAAAGAGCCTGAATTAAATATTTGACCTTGCCTTTTTGTCTTGAACAGCAAGGTCTTTTCCATCTCTATATATAGTACCCTAACCATCCTCCCCTTCAGTCATCGCCTGTCCGCCCACCGAATAATTCACCAAAGAAAAAAGAGGAACCAAAACCATCCATTTTGCAAAGGGTATACCCATGAGAAAGAAAAAAACAACCGCCCGGAAATATTGTTCAAAAATGTGCAATATGCGAAGTATTAAATGAGTGAATGAGAACTTGCAAAGTGTGGTGGTGGTGTTGGTGGTAGTGGTGTATGTGAGATGAGATGAGGTATATGTATCGTCATGGCGCTGGTAGTTTGTATTTGTGATGTTGTTTTGTGAGTGTGTATGTATGGTGGTGTGGTAGGACTGGTTAGATAGGTATTTTGGGGAGAGCGGCACGGGTTGAAGGATGGTCGTTGGGGAGAGAACCAACCAACACACCCAAACTGGGAGAAAACACGGCAAAGGATGGAAGCTCACTCGGCTTCCATCCATCCCGTCTAACCCACGCTCCTTCTCCCCCCACCACCAAGATCCAAATTTGGGCGGTTCAGACCCTTCCAAGATGTCCAATTTCATTCGACACACGGAATTATCGAGAAACAGCTTAGAAGAACCAGTAAAAGGTGGTGTAAGGAACGCTGTGCACACCGACACCAGCAACACCGCACTTTTGCCCCACGCCACCGGCTGTGATGACACGGTAAACCTGGGTGATCCCACTCGAGAGGCCCTTCCCGCTGTCTCCAAG
The DNA here is from genome assembly GCF_000226545.1 of Podospora anserina S mat+. NCBI lineage: Eukaryota > Fungi > Ascomycota > Sordariomycetes > Sordariales > Podosporaceae > Podospora > Podospora anserina. The sequence goes on from NW_001914858.1 coordinate 4,611,500, forward strand.
CTGGAGCCAGGCCACGGCTCCAGTCTTGAGAGGGCCCTTGTCAGCGTTGGCAGGGGCATCCACATTATCCAACTTTGTCACACTGGCCTTGAGCCCGACCCGGTTGAGGTCGAACATCGGGGTGCTGCTGATGTCGAAGTAGTGATGGCCAAGATACTCGGCGATGGGAAAACCGAGCAGCTTCAGGTCCTCCTCCTTGGGGAATGGCGCTGTGGCATGAGCACCATACTTGGTTCCCGCGAGCTTGTTGAGAGTCAGAGGCTTGAGGAGAAGCGCAGAGGGGATCCTATCCCAGAGTGCTTTGGCAATGCCGGTCTTTGGCGTTCCTGGGGCGTACTTTGTCACGTCGTAGAGAATAGCAACGGCACCATCGGCCTTAGGGGCAGAGGTGGTGTCGACGCATGTGTAATTTTGGATACCATGGCCGACGGCAATCTTCTTGAGGGTGAAGCTCGGTGGTGGTGAGGGGAGTTCTCGGGCACCTGTTTCTAGTTAGCCTCCCGGATCCCTTTCTCTGTCATTTCGATCCAGGTTCTGTGGTACTTACCTCCAGTCTTGGGAAGAGTGGGCACAAATGTCGGTTGGCATGGGGCAGCATATGCTACCGTGGCCATCGCGGCAAGAAGTATCGACTTGACTGACACCATTTTGTCTGTGGATATGAAACTAGGGCTTTAATGCTTCCGGAGCAGAATATGTCGTTGAAATGAATCGAGTCCAGTAAGATAGAAAAGTATTAGACGATTGAACCGGACCGGGAAAAGAAACAGAAAATGAGATGGGAAAGAGATGATGATTGTGGTGTTGTCGAAGAGGCGGGATACGAAGCTCTTTTATCTTTTCCTCTGGCTGGGTGTTCGAATATCGGAAACTCCTCCACAAGGCTGTTCGGTGCTGAGTCGAAGGGGGATTTTGGATGCTGTGCTGACCCGGAAGGCACGGTCGAGGCAGGGAAGGTGAGGTTGGTAGAGAGCCAGGGTAGCAGTCAAGCAGGAGGAAGGCGTGGGGATAAAGAGAAAAAGAGGTCAGAGAGTTTCTGCAGGGCTGGTTTGTGTTTTGTACCTACCTCACCTCATGGGGGAACTCCTGCCTCCTCCCCCCATCCCCCATCCATCCATCGCTTGTACGGCAAGTCCCATGTAGGAAAGTCACCCACCTGCCTAGGACAAGAGAGAAACAGAAGGGAAAGAGCGTGCAGTGTAGGACAGGGATGCGGGAAAGTACAGGCGGCACGGAGGTACGTACCGGGCGCCATCTTTGGTACCTCAGTCGGCTGGGAAGGTAGGAACGAGTGCCCCGTCGGCAAGGGTGTGGAAGCTTGGGCGGCGGCAGGCCGCGTCCCACCGTTTATTAAGGTACCAACCTCGACAGGGATCAGTCGCGCACGAAATGGTGTTGTCCTCTTTGAGATCAATACTGCAACCTACGGAGAAAGGCCTACTACCTAGGTAAGGTAACTCGCGGCTTGGATATTTTGTCCATTCGGCCTGCCATTATTGCCGCTTTGACTTCCTAAGCTTCCCCAGACTCTTCAACCGCCCGAGTACCTTGTATTGATTAACAGACTCTGATAAAGAAGGCGGGGCAATTTCCATCTCCCGCCAGACTGTTATGGTACAGGCGCTTGGCCTTGACAACGGGCCTCATTCAGCAGAAGCTGGTTTGGACGCCCGTTGCAGGTGAAATGAGTGGTCTGGGGACATGCCAGGCGGCAGCAAGCCTCTAAAATGCCAACGGAGGTTCAAGCAAAAACCTGATGACAGCTGCGCCATTGATACCACCCGGGAGAATCATTCTCTCCCGGCCGGAAGGCTTGATGATCATGGCCAATCCATATCTTTTTCATGGACGTGGCTACCGAGACATACATAAGTCCATGATGCCTGACGAGCGAAGAAGTGGGAGTGAGAGTGCGACTGCGGGATTGCACAAGCGACCCGACCATCGAAAGCTGCGCGGCTAACTCGTTGGCTTGGCTCTTGGCAACGACGTGGTTTAACCTTGTATGGCATGGTCGAATCGTCTTCCCGCTGTAACCCTGCCACCTGCCCAGATCGATCATCATCCAACACGACATCCTACAACCAAAGAAAGGCTCACCCTAACCCTGAGCTTATGGGTAGCCGGAGAAAGCTCTCTTGATATTCATGAATGAGGTGTGCCTTGGGGAGGCAGGAGGAGTTGGTCACTTGCGTTGGTGAGACAGAACTGATCTGTGTACTGGGGATGTGGTCTTTGCTGCTGGTCCGTGCTGCTGACAGGAGGAGTTAGCTTTGAGCTTGTTCAGATCATCACCAAAGAAACCATCTCATGTCACCCCTCGCTTCCAGATTTCTGTTTTCGTCTTCGTGCTGCATCAGAGCCCAAGACACTCGCCGGTTTCTGAAACATTCTGACCAGCACACTGGGGAGGCATATTCTGTGTCACTGTCTCAAAGATATGATCTTCCCCTTCGGCAACGCACCCCGCAGACTTGCAGCTGCACGATGGCACGGCCCCACGCCCCGCTTGCGGAACAACAGCCTCGACCAGGTTTGCATCTTCTGAATTCCACGAGTATTCTTCCGCCGATCCGATCTGGGACTGGTCTTCGTCGTGGTTTTCTTGGGCTTCGGGTTCTGCTCTTGAGATCTCATTCAGAAAACCAAGAAACTAATCCCAATTGTAGGACGGAAGCCGGAACGGACATGCTCAAATCTGATCTCACGCACCGAAATGCATCTCAGAGGATGTCGTCTGACGCACCCTCTCATGGCTGACCACTGAATAACTAATCGTATACACACACACGGCTTTGGGGCTCACCAACAGCCTGCAAGTAGCTAGACCATCGGCAGAGCTCAACAATCTGGTTGTCAAAATCCCCCGGAGCCGTGGGGTGGTTGCGGCGTGAGTTTCTTCGTGAGGGGCGGCGCAGGGCGACCACCTCGAGAAGCAAGCAACCCCTTTCTCCGACCAACTGGGACCCTGCGTCTGCAGCCAGGGGAGCTGCAACAGTGGCACAGGATGTCCATACGGACACCACAAAACCGCACAAGGCTCGACAGCTTCACGCAGCAGGGACTCTCGACACCGTGGAAAAGAAGCCATGGCCAGACGCAATGCTATCGATACAAAGTTTTGTCTTTGTCGCCTCTCTCCAACTCACTGGGGGTTGTATCTCTCGCGTTTTGAAGCCACAACTCTCAAAGTCAATTCTCGCCATATCCAACCTCGGATCCTCAACACCCTCTTTTTACACAGACTCTGTCGGTAATGTTTTGCATGTCTGCAGAGATGTTTCCTTCTGCACGTGAGCGATTTGGTTCCGTTTCAAGTCTGTGAGTAAAGTTTCTTGTTTCAATCTACTGATTGTTTACGCACTGACATCAAGGGGTAAAGTCGCCGACGGATCACTCTTGATAAACCCCCCGCTGCGTCCAGAACTTCGAGCTGGGGGCGCAGTTCAACATCCAGAAGACATCATTGTTGGCTCGCCTGCAAACACGAGTTCTCTGAAACAGCTCTCTGCGATGTGCCTACCACCTGCTCCTTAGCTCAACATGCTTCTTCATCCATCGCAGGAAAGCCCGAGTAACTTCCAACCCTTCACCGAGAGGCCGCACTCACAATGATGAATAACCAGTTCTCGGTTACACGTGCACTGACCTCTCGTCTCAATTCTTCAGAGGGGAAGAGAATACAGTACTGTGCCGCAACCCCACGGTGCGGCTTTCCAGAACAGGCTTCTCACTCGCCTCTTGGATGTCTGCATGTGGTCATGGCCGTTCTCTCGGACTTCGACCAGCCATTCTTCTATTCGCTAGCTGGTTGCGAGGATCCAGCACATACAGGCACCGCTCAGATGCTCGCCGTCACTCTCCTTGTAGGCTTCCTACAAAAGTGGTGCAACCAGATGCCAGCAGACTGACTAATCGCTACACCACCACAACACACGCAGATGAACTTGCTTATATCGCTTCCAATCGAAAAACATTTACAAATACTACCGCAGTGCAGATGCGAATGCGATCAGTCAATATTCCAAGCATTGCAGGATTACACAACTTTCGCTAGTGGCGCAAGTCTGACCAATGGCGGAGATATTGGCTGCATTGCGGGCGCTTAGAAGCGCGGTCAACTGCAGTAGTCGTCCGATTTCTGTTGGCACCAACCTATCGCCAAAACGGGGAGCTTTGCCGCAGAACCGCGATATCAAATTCTTGATGGGGAAAACTGGGCATCTCTGCTTCTTCTGCCCTTCCATCGTAGGCGTCCAAGTTGCTCCAGGTATCGCTTCCTGCATGTGACAATGTTTCTTTGCAGCTACGGATCCTTCGCATCCGGCGGTGAGGGTGACCAGTTTCTTTTTTCTTGGTGACACTTTACACCTCACTGCTTCGCAAGTTGCTAGCGTCGAGGAATCGATAGCCAACATGTATTACAGCGGCAGAGGAGACTCTTAATTGGTCTGTTGGCGCGGTGCCTCGTCTATCGTGTTTCTGAGGAGAGGATTAGCCGACCCTCGCGCCGGCCCGCCAGCTTCCTTTTCTTTATCTCCCTGTCGATATTGAAGGTTCTATGCAGATATGCTGTGAGGAGCTCTCCCCATCGGGGCCTGTATCCTGTGTTACTTACCATGAGCCCGGTGTTGATGCTCACATGACATTGAGCTCCTGCATCCTGGATGGCACTGGGTGAACTTTTGGTTTGGTGGGTGTTGGGCCCGATGCAGTTTGCCTACCTACTGATAATAGGAGCTATTGGTGGCCACGTCGCTGATATGCTGCTTGCCCTACCTATATTCCAGACTCTTTGCCTTGCAGGCAGTGCAGAACAGAAGAAAACCATCCTCTTCACTGTCTCTTGATCTCTGTAGAAGTGGCCGTGTGAATCGCAATAGCCAGACACTGATCCCACGACTACGGAGCCGAAACAAACAGTAGCCCTTACAGCTGGATGCGGGTAGCTTGATAGGTAGTTCTTGGGGTCATTGATCCCGCCGTTCGTAGCACAAGACGCGCCTGAGGCTTGAGGGAAGGATCAAGTAGCAGTTGTACCAGATACTTGTGATACTTGAAGCCGGGGGCATGGGGGAAACGGTGGGTCGACGGTGGATATTCAGGCATCCTTATTGATAGCCCAGCATGTGTCTGCCATTGTTGCTTGTGAGGAGGCACAGTACATCATGTCTCGTGCTTTGCAATGTAAGTATTTAGCGTTCATGGGATCTGGTAGATGTGGGTGTGGGTGGCTGCGAGGGAGACACCTCTTTGGAGATTCTTCATCGCCGCTGTGGAATGGAAGGTGGCAGCAAGTTCTGGATGAGACTGAATTCTCTCAGCTGGGTCCATAAGAGTGAAAGCGTTCGAAGGAGGGAGTTGACATCTAGTAGCCGCCCCTCAACGGGCAGGCAGCTCTCAGATAAGACCTCTTTAACATTGCGGGAATACTCAGTCGTCCATTCTGGTGGCCGCTGTAAACAGGGCTGTGCCAGCTACGAGCTTTATCCAAGGCAGCAAGCCTTCTCGTCCAACATAGCTCCAACATCCTCCTCAAGGCTGGATTGTTGTCCTTGACAACCAACCAGCCATACAGATAGCCGCCTAGACGCGCCTACATGTTGGAGAACCAAGGCAAGGGATGGTCGATCGTGTGGCTAGGCGCCCCAACAGCATCATTCACATGGACTTCCGGATGGACTAGCTGGTGTATGGTGCGTTGGCGTGTGCTGATGAGCGCGGGGGTCCTGCAGATTTGATCCTTAAACCATGTTCTGGGGTGGATGAGAAAGGCTATCAACTTCTGGGGAAATATCGTCATGCTTGGTCTCTCTGGCAGGCATACAGATGATCACGGCCTGTAATATGTATGCTCCCTCATAGGATATCGGTACCTGGGGAGGTTCTTTGTTGGCCGACTTTTACTCATGTGAGATGCAGTTCGCGACATGCGGCACGCGGCAAAGTCGAGGCCGGTTGATAGGGCTGTTATTTACTCGAACATCATTTGTCTATTTCAAAAGATTGAGAGTCTCTTATCAAGATGCTCTGACCTTGCGTGATGTATCTTGGCTTTCATGTCATGTGCCTGCTGTTCCCGTAACCCGATGCAGCACGAGAGAGAACTCCAAAGGCATTTCGCTAGCAACAGTGGGAGAATTTTAGGTGGACGAACACCACAAGTAGTTGAATCTCTTGTTTACAGCAAGACTTGCATGTGTTTACGTTGAAGTTGTTGCGCCGAATCCCGTGGTTGTTCACATGGTGTTCTGCATGTGGCCCCCCATGTACACATCGCTATTCTTCGTGACCAGCTGCAGCCCCATGCCCAAAGCTTGGCGGGGAGAGTTGAAAACCCCGGACTTGAAATGTCTCTTGTATTCCCTAGGCTGACTATGGAAGAGTGGTGAGCTATGTGCAGGCAGGTGAGGCACCCGCGGGGGCGTTGCCCTGTGATCCGTCTGAACAGATTACCAGAGCGAAAAGCTTACCTAAGTTAGAGCTTTAGGCCATGCGTCAAGAGGTTTTGAGTCCAGGACTGTAAGGCAGTGGCCATTACCCAACACCACTTAGTAGTCACTCAATGCTCGAAGCCATTCAGGGGCACTCAGGGGTTGTTTACAGTGAACGGTCAGCGACCCACCAGTGAGACTTTCACGGCAACCAGAGCTCCATTAACCCGAACCCCTCTGCCCCAACAACACTCAAGTAAACCCACCTTGCCACGAAGAACAATGAAAATTATGCAAGTTGTCTCAACAACTTGTTGGTTAACGCAATATAAAATGAACAGAAATTCCAGAACTTTTGGTGAAATCCAACGGAAATGGGCCAAATAACTGTCCGACGCCCGTAACAAGGATGGTGTAAAAACCGAACCTCGGTTCATGCTGACTGCCTGATTGGCCAATGCCCTGAAAAGCAGCCCCACGTCTGTCTTATCAGCTGCAGAGAATATCTTATCGATCAACTCACCTTCAGTCCCAAGCCTTCGGACGCGACACGCACTCGACGAACAGATCAGGCAGCCCGATCCGATCAAAATCCACACCTCCACACGTCACTGAACGGTCGCCAGGAAGACCCTACCTCCTTTCCGGTATTTTCGGCCTCGAACCCCTGTACGAGAACGTCAACAAAAAAAGTCCCCGTTCAATGATATAAAACCCTTGCCCGGCCCTGCCGTGGGCCGCGATGGCAGTCGACGTAGTCCAGTCAGTCTTTTTCGCTGCCTCCAAGTGTAGCAACACTCTTTTCTGCTTCGGACGATACATCTTCGTCTGGGCGATCGCCTTGGTCTTCATTCTTGCCGGCGCGCTGCAATATCGGCTCTCTTCGCTATTCCCCAGGAACGGAATTTCTACGGAACATAAGAAGGCGTGATTTTGTGACGGAGAAACCGAAATGGCTGTCGGAACGCTCTCTCTCTTTTTCCCCGTCTTCATCCCGGCCGCCACAGCGGGATTGGTCTATGCTGGTCACCGCGCAACTTACCTCAACTGGAGGGCGATCTTGACCGAGTTCCTCACGGGACCTGGTCGGACAAGTCGGATCCTACTTCTGCTGTTTTTGGGTCTCAACTGGAAGAGCTTGCCCCTTGGGTGGACGGTATGTATCTCGTGATATTACCTGGTGACACCAAGCTGACATTTGCGCCGCTAGGTTCGGATCTTCCATTCCTTCATTTTCCACTTCGCGCGCCGCCCAAAGACTCTTCCTCAGCGCGCCCTCTTCCACTACAGCGTTACCTCCTCTCGTACCTCTCTCCTCGAAACCGACTACAACTTCCACAAGTCCAACTCGACCTACTTTGCCGATGTCGACGTTTCGCGTTCCCACCTGGTCACTCATCTGCTGGGCCCATCCATGCCAATCATTGGCGACAACGAGAAGAACAAGCTGGTTCTGGACAAGGATGGCAAGGTGATTAAGGGGAGCTTTGGCATAGGCCTGGGAGCCGTCTTTTGCTCTTTCCGCCGCGAGATTGGCCCCATGCAAGGTTACGAGATGTGGAGCAGAATCGTGAGCTGGGATCGCAAGTGGCTTTACATTGTGACGCACTTTGTTGTCAAGGGCAAGGTCAAGCCTACCAGCTGGGACGGCAGGTGGAAGGGTCCGACACGCAGCAAGATCCAAAAGGCCGAGGATGGGTCGGCCGTGGAGGAGCCGGATTGGAGCAAGTACATTCACGCCACTGCCATCAGCAAGTACGTGTTCAAGCTAGGGCGCTTCACCATTCACCCTTCGATCATGATCCAGGCTGGTGGCTTGTTGCCCGAGAGACCAGGTGGCTGGAGAGGTGGTGAGGATGACTGCGGAGACCTGGTTGACTTGGGAGAGATCGATGCTGAGGGCGAGTGGGACTGGAAGAAGGTTGAGGCTGAGCGGAGAAAGGGTCTGGATTATGCTAATCACTTTGGGGCGTTGGACGGCACGAATCTTTTGTTTGATGGTGGCGAGGATGGCGCTATTGGCAACTTCCCTATTGGTTAAGGGTAAAAGATTTAGGAAGGGTGGTATTTGGATGCTTAGAAGGCGGAAGAGACATGATACCCATTTTTGTGTAGGGAGTTCAGAGATGGTATTGTTTAGATTTGAGAGACAGCGCGCTAGCAGGTGCTCGCAGCGGCTGATGTCTGTGGCAAGAGATGCCAAAATACATCATTATTCTATGGCAGGGGTTCAGCTAACAATGTTGACATTGTTACGCTGACATCGTCTTTTCTTTGCAAGCCACAAATCCATCTTTGCTCGCACCACTGTGGGTGATCAAGCCCTCGACCACGCTATCGTCATCGAAAATCACGCGGTCGGGCCCTGGAGGACCAGAGGTGTATATGTCACCTGGCATGATGGGATACTCGAAATAGGGAGGCTCTGTGACAAAGTCGAAGGCCTCGAGGTTCTTGAACTGGTGGGGATAGTAGCCTGTATACACGCGGTTGAGCTAAAAAAAATTGCATGTGCTATAGTCAAAAGAAGAGATTCGAGACAGCCCGAAAACCACGTACCGACATAGCTAGGGTCATGGAGCAGAGCGTATCCCAAGGCAATGGCGCGGGAGACATCCGAAGAGTTATACGTATGAGCGCTGCAGCTCCAGGTTGTTGTGTTTATGTCGCCTGTGGTCACTAGGATTTGGTGACCAAGTGGTGAGGCAATGGCTGGTAGGGCTGGAACATGGGCGAGAATGGAGAGAAAGAGCCATATGGTGTTAGCTGATGTGGGGGTAGGGTGGTGAGTGCTGGGGCCCAAACGGCCCACGATTAGCAACTCACCTTGATCATTTCGAACTAGATGAGTTTTTTGACATCGATATTCTGTTTCAAAAAGCAAAAAGCCTGGTGTCTTGATGGGGAAGTAGGGGATCGCGGCTCTCTTATCATTGCTGGACAGTGTTATTATATGCAGTCTCACATATCGGATACAACGGCACACTGTGGACTTTCGGACCACACATGAATTTCGTGCGCCTAAATACACACGGCAATAAACATCTGATGTGATGAAGTGAGTACCTAATCTGATGTTCTTCGGATATGTCGAGACTATCTCTCATACTTGTGGGTTCAATGCAGTGAGGGTTAGGGTTATTATGTCTACGCGTTTAGGGCCTTCAGGGGCTCAGGGGGTTGACTCGCAGACGAGTAAGGGGTAACACATGGGGCCAGAGCAACACTGAAAGTCCACATTTAAAATGTACAAAACCTGACTCGTTTTACCAACACTTTCAAAGCTATTTCCACAGCTTTGATATGGGATCCTCAATTTTGTCAACAGCAAGAAGTCGTCGCTGGAATGCAGACCCGACATGCAATTATGCGGTCACGGCGCCGAGACAAGATGCCTCGGCAAACCTCCGGCATCGCCTTCACATTCTCCAACGGGAGTGGGTTCCCGATTCCACATCTCGTTTCTAGTCAATCCGAACAATCGATATGGTTGATATCGCAATCCCCACTGCAATTCTCTAGTATTTCAGCCACTCACTCACATATTTTTGCCATCACGACTCATTCATTCTTGATCCGTACATCCCGGTGGCCTCTACCTATAATTCTCAAACGTAACCCCTGACCGCAGCACGACAAAATGGCATCCTCCAAAGCCTCACCATCACCACCACCATCAACAACCGAAAGTAAACAACAAAACCCACAATCAGAAGAAATGGTCACCCCAACCGCCTCAGACATCTCCTCCGTCCTCGACTCCCCGGCCAACAAGGCCCAAGAAGCCCACCACATCGCCTTCTTCAATTCAATACCCTGGTGCTCCTCCCTCCTCGGCTCCAACCCCAACCTCATCATCTCCCAGTCCGTCTCCCGCATCATCCGCCCGTCTGGGTGCGAGGAGGACGCGCTCATCTCGCAGACGCTAAACTCGCCGGACGCCATCCCGGCCTACATCACTTTTTACTCTCCCCCTCCCAAACCGACGGATTATGTCAATGAGGTCAAGTCGCTTATTGCCTTGGGACCGAAGGTGAATGGGTGGGAGGGTATCTGCCATGGGGGGATTGTCATGACGCTTTTGGATGAGGTGATGGGGCAGATTTTTGCGGTCAACAAGGACAGCGGGGCGATGGGGAGCAAGATGCCGCTTTTGACGGGGTATCTGAACACTGAGTTTAAGAGGCCTGTGAGAACAGGGACGAAGGAGAAGCCGGCGATTGTGTTGGTTGTTGCTAGGATGACCAAGATCGAGGGAAGGAAGCACTTTTGCGAGGGGGTGGTGTATGGGGATGAGGAGGGGAGGAATGAGCTGGCGAGGGCGGAGGCCTTGTTTGTGCAGTTGAGGGAGCAGAAGCTGTGAAGAGGTAATTTCAAAAGGGTATAGGATATATGCATCGTGGTGTTTTGATAGAGGGAGCGATAATGTTGGAGAGCGAGGAGCTTGGGGTTGCTTGCATCTGAATAGACTACATTGGGAACAGTCCTACCTAATAGATAGCATGGAGTAAGAATTACCGTGGTACCGGTTCGCAATTTCAATTTCAAGCGGCGGCCAACCTGGAAGACATTGAAATATGTTGAGTCTGCCCACCCAACCTGTCCAGTACCCTCGCAAGATTCATAAACTAAAGCTTCTTGCCAGCTGGGATTTCAATTGTATCTCTCTTATGAAGAATGGCGAGTTTCTCGATCATGATATGTCTGTCCTTTTCAATGTCGCTTTCAACTTCATTAAGATAAATCCCGTGGACTTGTGAACCGTTCATGAGTGGCTCACTTTTCTCAGCCAAATCGTATATGTATGTGTCAAGACGCAAGATACAGCACCTAACGCCGTCCGCCATTTGCACTGACAGGGAGGGAAGCGCGCGGAGAAAGTGCCCGTATCTTCACAAGATAAACTTGGTCTAAAGCAGAGGTTTCATGTACCACTGTGTGCGGCAATGTTTTATATGTCCTGTTTTTATTAAGATACTCATGTACATGAAACCATGATCCAATCATCACCAAAAAACCAAATGATGGAATAAAAAGCAAGCCTAATTATCTTATAGATAAAAATAGAGCCTTGATGATAGCACGCACATACATCACATTAATCTAACCTTTGCCCAAGATCCATAACACCATCGCTCTTAACCCTCGAAAGTAGCAAAAAATAGAGATAAAAACAACAAAACATCACTCGCAACCCTCCACATCGGGGTCAACATCAGTTTCCCCATCACTAATCTCTGTCTTGCTGCTGATTGAACCATCAATGTCAATCGTAAAGGCCTTCTGGACTTCCTCTCCCAGCCTGATGACGTCTCGCCTGCTCTCTCTGTTCACAACCAGCAGATGAGCAACATATGTCCTTGCCCCATCTGTGTAAAGATCAACCTTGTCTCCGGGGACACAATAGTCAACGCCCAGAACAATCTTGTCTGCCAGGTCCGGTCTTCGGCGCTTGAGCTCCTCGCATGGGGCTAGCTTTGACGGCCATTGCACAGTACCAGCGGCTGGAGCAGGAATGTATACCAGTCGAGACCAGTACTGTGCTCCCCTTTTCGAATCATTGGTGTTGTCACCGAGCACATGGCTGTAGGGCCTAGTGGTCAGTCGTAACCTGTTCTTATCACCCGCAGCAGCCAGCATGTGTGCAGCAAAGTAGTCCACGCCGTATGTATGACGTGTTGGAACAGTGACTCGGTATCCAGGCGGGCGGGCATTGATCTCGATCAGCTTGCACTCGGCTCCCGACTCGGGCAAAGATTTGGCGTGCTTGAGGACAAGATCGATCACGCCATCTTGCTTGCGGTACTCGAATGTGGAGCTCACCATTCTCGCCTCGACATGGAAGACACCGGTGCAAAATCCTAGATTGACAAGAATATCTCGGAGTGTCGACTTTGCAATGTCTTGTTCCTGGGCAGGAAGGGCGGAAGGGAGAGTGAGGGCCTCTGGCGAAAAGGTTGAATGGACGGTAGCAGCGCTCGAGTCAGCATCGCAGGGTGGTTCATCTGCGATTTCGGAAAATAGAATCTCCCCGTCGAGAAGCACAAAGTTGACATCCATTTCTGGACCATCAAAGAAGGGCTCAATGACGGCCGCACTGCCATGTCGAGAAGTAGCCTTTTGAACTGCAGTGGCAAGATCGGCGAGGTTGTTGACTTTTGACACGCATTCCGAGGACCACCCTTTGGTGGGTTTGACGATAAGGGGAAATCTGGGGATGAACTCGGCCTGCTGGTTACCTCCACTTGCTAGCAAAGACTCCAGCTCTCTCACATTGTGGACTCTGGCAGTCTGACAAGGAACGTTCTGTAGAAGCCGTGATCGATATTTGTCCACAGATGTCTCAAAGGCGGCCACGGGACTGGTGGGGAGTCCCAATGCCTCTGCGACCTGAGCCACTGCCACAAAAAAGTTGTCCGACAGTGTAAAGACACCATGGATGGGAAGAGGGTAGCTGACAATGGACTGGATGATGCGGTCAACCACTCCTGCATCCTCTGTCATGTCAGTGACAAGGAAGGCTTCCCGATGCATCTTGTTTTCTTCTGTGTCTGCTTGAAGCCAATGGCCCTCTTCGTCAACGATAACCAAGTCAAGACCTAATGCTTTGGCGGCACGATAGACTGGACCTCCTGCCGTGATGTTTGGTCTACCGCGAATGAGCGCCACCCGTTGCCGGGGAATTGGTGTGCTGGAGAGCCATGGTGCATTGTGAAGACGATCACGCAGCTCCTCGGTCAGCCTTGTCCTGTAAATTTCCAAGTCGACGAACGAGACAGAGGTTGGCAAATCCTCCCATTGAACAACTCCAGCAGCCGACTCAACCAACGTGGCAAGATCATGTTCTGAGGTAACCGGGCCCGGGGCGGGACAAGTGGCAGAATATTTCTGTAGTGGGCGCAAAGGCTCATGGGTCCGTAATATCTTGTATGGGAAATCCTGGAGGCGAAGTTGGAGGAAGTCGGATCGGGTCACGTAGCCGTTGGTAGTAGGAAGAACAATGGTAAAAACAGATATGGCTGAAGCAGACCAACTGGGAGAGCCAAGACCGATGGTTTGTAGAGCCTCAATGAATGGGCTTGGCGGAGTGCTTCTGAGCCCGGTGCTTCCGATTCCGTTGTGTTGAGAATAGGGTTGGGATGGGTTTTGCAGAGCTGAAGATTGTGAAGAGGATGGGAAAACCACCACGTTGGCGATGGAATACAGCTCGCAGAGGGGAATAACCTCGCCAAACAAGGGCCGATAGAGATTGGTTGGCCCTGCAGAGATTTTAGCAATGCTCACTTGGCGGACAGGAAGAAGGGCTGGCTGTTTCTTACTGCTCAGAGGTTGTTGTGTAAAGGTAGATGTAACCGATGAGATGCTGCTGGTCAGTTTATGGCCCAGACTGGCCCTTTCACCAGAGAATGTTCCTACTGCCATGTTGATGCCACGATGTTGAACAGTGGATCGTTTGGTGAGTCAGAGAACAGAGAAAGAGCAAGAGTGGGAAGGTTTTGGGGACGGAGGTGAGTGTGTTGGAATCAGGAGCAGAAAAAGGGCGAGAGTTGAGGGAAAAGAAGGCAACTTGGCAAGAGCAAGGCGACAATGGGACAGGCTGGATATTTTGTTGCAAAAAAGGATGCCACGACCAGACCACCAAACGAGGGTTGCTCACCGCTGGACCCGGACCTAAAGAAGATTCCAAGACATCCAATGCCGCGGAAGCAGTGGAACAGGGCACACAATACCTAGCTTGCATCGGCTGCGTCATGGGGGCACGCAGCAGTACTGAGACGTCGATATTGGCACGGCATGACGGGAGTGAGACTCACGGGCTGATTGAGCCGGAGACGGAGATTGATCTAGAGGGTGAGAACCTTGATGGGCTCCATCTGATAATCTGCGATGATCTGATAAGCAAATTTAGACCCACTTGTGCCCTTGCGACCCCGGCCACACCCCTATCTCCTTCCCCTGTGTTCCCGTGCCTGGCCCTTTCCTTTTTCTCAACGTCTGTGCCCCCTTGCCTGTGGATTGCTCTTGCCCCAAATATTAAATGCTCAACCCCGTACCTTCCGGCAGAGCAAGCAACAACGGCTCCGTTAGGACTTGCCATAGGAAAGAATGGAGCCGATACCGCAGCAGACACAGAGAAGAGAGGTGACATTGGGCCACGACCGAGTGAAACATGCGGCTTCGGATAAAATTTGTCCAGACAGCCAAGAACCTTGACGGCTGGAATCAGACACCTCAGTGTGCACCTTGATGGCCATATTCTGCGGCTTCAGCATTAAAAGATGATCAAAACGGCTGGTTGGATCCTCTGCGGAGGGCTTCATCTCCTTCCCAAATTGACTGACGGCCTCAAAAAAAAATAGCGCTCATCAAGGGGAATGGAACACCGCTTGTCTAACAAACATGCGTCTCGTCCGGTCCTATGTGGGCACCCTGCGGGCTGATCTGCAGGTGCAGAGGCTGCAGCAGATATAGAGCGTGATGCTGCTGTTTACTTTGGGAGGTTTGCTGCTTGCGTGCAATTCCACCCTTCTCGAAGAGCAGCAATTTCCATGTTGTTGAGATCATCGGTCACACACTGCCACCGAGACCATCTCTGAGCAACTGCCACCACAATAGTCACCACACTTGTATCTCTTCCTGAGTGCCTATATCAAGCAGCAGCAACACTCTTGCCGCCATATCTTGAGTGACAAACCCTCACGGAATCTATTATCCCGAACACACATCTCAACACTCACAGCCGCACGCTCCGTCATCCGGTTTCACCCGTCACCATGCCTCTTCTTGCCTCCTGGCTGCGCATTGGTAGCCCCACAAAAAAGGTCGACGCATGTTCTCGTTCGTCCCAGGATTCTTTAACTATTGTTGAGAAAGCCGACATCCTTCAGAGCCAGAAGGCAGATGCCAGGGAGGAAAAGGTTCAGTGGCTCGTCCGGAGTATCGTCAACACCCACACCGAGCTACTCAAGCTTCCGCACCTTCGTCCAGCGCCAGCCATCAATAAGCTCTTGGGTAACCTTGTCGCCATCTGCAGCGAGATCCACGACCAAGATATTGTAGACAAGGTGTGTCGAACTCATCACGGGAAACGTGGAAGACACGAGCTGACAAAGCCAAGGTTTTACAAAATGTGAGCGTCCAGGCTGTGTTACCGTCTCTTAGACAGATCTGTGCCCAGTCAGAATCATGTCTTGAGCTTCACTGGGCCGAACACATTCTGGAAGGCCAGACCCAGCAAGAAGTCGTCGAGCGCCTCGAGAGTTTTCCATACTATGAGAACTATGAGGATTTGACCCGACTAGAAGTCTGCTCCATCCTCTCGGCGACAAAAAAGGCACCGCGACGAGTTGCCTTCATCGGCTCCGGCCCGCTCCCTCTCACCTCGCTATGCCTTTTGCAGGCTCTCAAGAATGATGTGGCAGTGAGAAGCTTGACACAGCCAACCACCAACAACACCACCGCCACAGACAACGCAGCGAATCAGGAGCCAATTGTCCTCAACGTCGACTACGATGAAGCGGCTATCTCTGCGTCTCTCAAGTTGAGCCTTGCTCTGGGAGAGAGGGGGAATGGAATGGAATTCATCTGTGCTGAGGCAACCTCGGCTTCGGCGTCACGAGATCTCAGCGAGTTTGACGTCGTGTACATGGCTGCGTTGGTGGGAGTTACGCAGACAGACAAGGAGAAGATCATGCTGGAAGTGATCAGTCGGATGAGGAGAGGGGCGCTACTGGTTGTCCGCAGCAGTTGGGGCTTGAGGTCATGCTTATACCCAGAGGTCGACCTTGCAACTGAGACACTGCTGAAGAGGCTTGAGCCCTGTGTGGTAGTACATCCCTATAATCAGGTGGTCAACTCAGTCATCGTTGCGAGAGTGCGGTAGCCCCAATCTGGGCCGGACCCGGGGAAGCCGTGAGAGTCCAGTGAGCATTAAACTGGCGATAGAACTGCATGGAAGTCATTCTTAGACATGGTTGGATATTATACTGGTATAGTCATCATATTTCTCAGAGCGGTGATGTTAGCCATGGCGTGATCCTTCGCTTCAGCCGCAGCCGTTATCGGACTTCTGAGTACTCGGGATACGCTGGATCGATACCGTAGCAATGGGACCAATTTTATCCGCTCATGTCTTACCTACAACTGCGTCTTGTGGCTTTAGTAAACCGTCTTTGGTTTGAAGTGTGTGTGAACCAGTACGAGGCTTTAAGAAGATACGAATCAATAGTACGGGCTTCAAACCAATCACGCCTTTTCCGCTGCCACAATCTTGATGCATTTTACCTAAGATCGACCTCAGCCCTACGAACAGGGCTTGTTGAGGGTAAGCAAGCGGATAAATCCTCCGCCCGTAACCTGCTTGCTGCGAAGCTCGTGAGTGGATCGTGTTATGGGCTTGTTCGCACTCTGCTAATGCCGTTTCCAGCCACTCCGAAACATGTACCGAGATCTTCCAATGGGAAGTAAAGTCCGTCCACTGGGGAGCTTGGGAGCTGGGCGGTGCAGGTCACCAGCCCCTTCCCCGACAGCCTGACTAGCACGCCACATCTGGTGGGTGCAAGAAACCAGAAAGCGAAAAGGTTCCATTCACTCCAGTCCAGAACCTCAGATGCGAGTTCAAGATTTCGCTTTCTAACGACCTCACCAGGACTCGTACGAACCAACCCCAAGACAATAGAACACCACTGCAGCTCTGCGGCTGAGGACGAAGCGAGGGTAAGGTATGATGTTGTTGCTTGGCATTAATGAACCACAGCACTGGATTGGGCATCGTCATATACCTGCACTGGAATACGTGCAAGATCTCGTATTCCGGCAAGCGATGAACCTCATACATACCTCCCAAACTCATGATCCAGTGCCCGACCTATTACCCTTTCGATACCACTATGCCGACCGACTTTACAGAAGGAAACAGCGGTAAGTCGGAATTCGAAATGAAAGACATGTCACCACCACGAGACTTCAGGTTTGCAACTTTCTGTACGGTCCAAGCGGGCCAAGGCTCGTGATGGAGGATATGCATTTTTCATAGGATCGACACGTAGGAACGTGCCGTAAATGTTGTGTTCTAGGTGTGTAGAGGTTGAACATGGCGGTGTACTCTGTGACTGGCGAACTACACCGAGATGGACTCGGGAGGCCCAGAAGGGAACTTGAAAGGCGAACACTCAGTGGGCTGAGGTACGTCTATTGCTTCGCCGAGAGCAGGTTTACTCAGTGTCTATTCTTAGCCCGCACCTTTGTCTTGAGGATGGAGGCCGTGGGGAGGCAGTGTGACGATGATGTTATGGTCATGAGCTGGAATGAGTGTCGTGATCTCTCGGTGTAGGTGAGGATGGAACAGGAGGTCGATGTGTATATAACCTCGCCCTGGTCCGTCATCATTCTCATCCGTCTCATCATCACTCAAACAATCTTCACACTCACAATCAGTTTAACAACCACAACAACAACCACCATTCCTCATATCCATATTCCAACTCAACCAATACACAAATTCAATATGTTCTCCAAGACTACCATCGTCGCCTTTCTCACTTCTTTGGCCCTCACTTCGGCCGCTCCCGCTGATGAAATCTCTGCCCGCCAGGCACCAGCCGAGATTGCTCCCACCACCGTCATCGGCCACGCTCTCGCTGACGCCTGGGACAACTACTGCTCTGCCCCTACTTCCTACGGCTATATCGCCCGCAACGTCTGGAACGGTCAGGAGTATGGCCAGACCACCCTCTTCACCTTCACCTACCCCGCCGCGTCGGCCGGCAAGCAGTGCTGGCTCGACTTCTACCACGCTCAGCCCAGCTGGATCTCCAACACCAACGGCATCCAAGTCGACGTCTTCACCTCTTGGGGCGAGAACACCTGCAACGCCGGCGACAAGTCCAACAAGCGTGACGCCAACCTTGGTCGCCTCAACGTTCCGGCTACTGGCGCGGCTACCTGGGCGGCCAAGTACAGCACTTCTTTGACTCAGAAGGGTCCTTGCAAGGCTCCTGGCTCCGTGGAGAGGCTCGAGTTGGTGGCTGTCGGGGATAACACTGGACTTTCTTACCCTCAAGGCCCTGGTGCTGGGTTGAGGATCCTGTACGCCTAAAGGGATTCAGTTCACTTTCTTTCTTCAAGGGGCTGGAGTGAAGGGTGGTTTATGAGATCATTTGATCGCTTTCTGGACTTTCCTTAACATGTGATATCATTACGGTACTTTTAAAGCATACTTTCCTTTTTAGTTTTTCATAGACAAATAGTCACTGGTCAGGTTTTATCGATAACAATTCTCCGAACGTGGTTCCTTGTGATGATTGATAACGAACTGGGAAATGGAAGGCATGACCGGTAAGACGGGCCGGCACTTGCTCTGTGGCGGGCATGTCATCACTTTGGAAGCGACAACCCCCATCTGTCCTGCTTGTTCTTGCCGGGCAGTTCCCACTGGTTGGACCCCAGCTGCATGGAAATATCGGCCGAGTTTGAAGAGTTCATTCCGCCCCTCCCGAAAAGAATCGACCTTCAAACCTGTACGAATTCACGCACGAAACACCTAACGAGCTCAAAAGGGAAGCAGCCCATCCAGGCAATAGTTCTTTCATGAGCCGACGAAAGCCAGGCTCAAAGCTCCATGCTATGATCGCCGCCTCGACGATCATGATCTTCCCACCATCTTCCTCAAAGTGGGGTTGCATTCTTTGCTTTTTAGGGTTGCGATGCATCCGACTTTGAAGCTGACCTTTTGGTCATGAAGATTTCCCAATACTCATGTCTTTCCGCACAGTGACGAAACTGAGACAGCAATGCTGAATAATACGTAGGTCTTCTAAATCTACTCATCCCCTCGATTTTTTCACGATTCTCGGCCGATTACTAAACAAGATCAACGTTGAAATAGGCTCGGCAAAATCAAGATAAGCTTTCTGACCCAGGCGGAAGGGCACTGTGGCGAATATGCACTATTTGATGTGACGAGACACACTACTGACAAGGGCTTATTCAGCTTACAGTGACAGAATTTCTCAGTGTTTGTGAGTGCTTCACGCCCAGGTGGAGGATTTGGAGCTGGGACTTTCAAGCGAAGTGGCGTCGGTGTTAGCGTGCCTCTTTGCAGATGCTGTGATGCGAGCCACTCGTCACTGTCGTGTGGTTCGCCAGCGATCCCATGTCCTGCAGCTCGAAAGAGGGCTTGCAGTTCGAATCGATAATGCTCGTGGGCACAACAGAATGACTATCGAAATTGTGAATTCCTTCCCCTCGCTTTTCCACTAAAGTCGAGCGAGACCGAGACACGGATATCGCGGAAGTACCCTTCTGGTCGTCCTGCCCGCTGATGCTTTGTCGGCATGTCCAAAAAGCCAATGAGACGCTGTCAACCCGACGATCCTGCTGCCAGCTTGACGCACGTCAGACATGAAGTTCTATTCAATGTTACTCATCTGCTGCTCCAAGAGAACCATTACCACCATATGGTGGGGGCGATGTCAAATGCAGCTGGACGCCAGAGACAGCATCTGACCTAGCCTGTTTAGGTGTCACCGCCCTTGCTGTTGAACATCGTCAAGTCCAGACTCCCAGTTGGTCGGTAACCTTCACCGTTCCGGCACTACGACAGGGCTGGACAGTAATCGTAGCAATGACTCGGCTTTGCCAAGCTCGATACCCTTAGCTGCCGCGGAGGTGGGTGGATCGGGAGCGAACTGGGACAGGCATTTGAAGCATGGGCCTTTAACACACAGCAAATACCCAAGACAACATTGGCTGTGTCTCACCTGGGTGAGTTCCTCTTACACCTCCTCCCCCCTTCACCCGGCTCTTCAAACTACTTTTCTTCAGTCACTCGGACAGCCTTCTCAGCACCACGACTATCCAGGATTGCATCTCGGGGAGGTCGCGGGAGGTGCCAGCACACCTTCCATTTACATTTCTAGCATGGCCAAATCGGCAGAGGCACGATGGCATCTCGGCCACTGGGTGCTCCTTTTTTCTCTGCCCACACCATCGCTCTGCGGTTCCATGGCAGCTTGGTGGACTGACCTCGGGCCCTCGCTTGTTCTTCAGAATGCTTCAACCGGCCTCCTCACCTATTCCTTCTGTAACAGCAACGGCACTCCCATCTATCCACAAGATCCACCAATCGCTCTCAGGACCACTTACGCCCCCAAAAAGGGAACATCACTGGCGGCTACTGGCTGGTATGATCAAATCGGGTCGACGTGGGCCTCGGTATTCTACCAAAACAACAACGATGACATTGTCAACGCTGTCTACAAGTGTGACAACAGAACCGGATTGTACGACCAGCAAGAGAGCAATGTCATCTCGGACAGACGAGGGACCCCAAGCCCCCACACGGATTCAGGAATCTCCGTCACTTTACTGGGGGAGCAAGAGGGTTATAGGGTATTCTACCATGACAGATCGAAGGCGCTCCAGTCATTGCAATTCAAGTCAACGGACGGCTGGTCTTATGGAAGTCCGGTATCGAGCAACACAAATCGGTCAAGTATGGAGATCCATTCGCAATTTTCGGGTGTTCGTAACGTCACAGTGGTGACCCCGAGAGACGCTCGAAACATGGAAACAGCCCGTCTCAACGTGGACAGCACCTACTTCATCGGTAATTTTTTCCTTTGCCAAACTGTACTGAGAGAAGTTCTAACAGGGCCCGTAGATACGTTTCCAACACCACTCAAAGGAGGACTCAACAATACCAGCGCCTCTAACCGGACTTCATTTCCATATGATACCTCCGCAACCCCTTCATTTGAGCTTGAGGCGTGGGATGGCAACCCAAAAGCAATCGGCATTGCTATTGACACTGACACGACCCGTCACATTTTCTACATTGGAACCGATCGCGCGGTCCACTGGATTGCGGCGTTCGTCTCGGCCTCGGTTGAAGGTGGTTTTCGCGCTCAGGCGTCTCAGAACACCGACGTCTGGCCTTTGGCTGACGAACCAAATTCCGACTTCACCATTGCGAGTCACATCGAAAGCAGCAGCATTCGACTGTACTATGTCAGTGGAGGCCGTATAATCGAAACGAAGTATCGTGATGGAAATTGGGACCGAGCCGCCCCTGTGGAGAGTGCCAACACGACGATCATCGCTGATGAAGGTGCTGGTACGGGTGATGCTGGTCTTACAACGGGAGCGAAGGCAGGTATTGGTGTCGGGGTCAGTGTTGGTGTCCTTCTCATCGGCGCAGCAGCAGCAGCTTTTTGGATTCTTCGAAAGAAGAAGTCCACACCCCCTGACGAGGAGGCCACAACAGCTGCCGACAACACAGCTGCTACGGTTCCGCCCATGTCTGAGACGGGAAGTCAAGGCGCCTCCTCTCCAACAGCTGGTGTCGCGCGCACCGGTAGCGGACTCAGTGCAGACAAGTGGGACGCTGAAGTCAAGGACAAGCCGCTTACACCTCCACCGAGAGAACTTGAGAGTCCGAATCTTGCGTCTGAGCTGCCGCATACCAATGACAGGAATGAGCTTCCTACTAAGCATCATGTCACGGAGCTACCTTGATACCTGAGGGAACAAGCTCCAGGAGACATATTGAAAGATAAAGATAGAGGTGGTATGGCATGGCGGCGCATGGAGTTCGTGGGGAGCGGATGTGATATGTGGATGTACATGGTGATATTCAATGAGTCTAGAACCTATCATTCTTGCTCACAGTACAAAGTTTTGATCTGCCGAAAGATGCTGCTGGCTTATTAACAGTTTCTTGATGCAATTCTTTTCAATAGTTTCTCCGAGTAGTAATTCAGATGCATTGGGTGAACCTGACTCGGCAAGGGTTTCCCAATGTTCAACGGAGAAACAGAGAGTAAAAAAGGAATGAGACATGTTACCTCTGTGCGCTACTGTACCCTCGTTCGAACCGTCAACTCATTCTGTTCCACTGCCTTCGTGGATTCTGGGAAGACACAGGGAGTGGCTGTGTGGGAAAGGAAGGTCCGCCGATCGTGAATGAGGTGACCGTCTCACTGCAGCTTGCTCATGCCCGACTTTGCGGGCTGGCCAATGGTAGGGGGACGCGACACACCCTTAACGAATACTCGGGATTTTGTGAAGCAGGACCCTCGGCAAAGAGGAAAGACTGACTTTACTGGACCGAATGGAGTCTTGATGGGGTGAGGGTGCTGAATCACGTGGACATGTTTGGTGCTTCATGTCAAAATTCTGCCGATTTCTCCTTGCACGCAGCAGCCATGGGATTTTGTTTCGCTGGGTAGATACGGTAGAGAGGTTTTTCCTTTAGAAACAGAAGTCATTGACTCTGTCGCACAGCATAGAATGGGCTCGAGGAATGGTAACCATCGTCGAGGGCTAGATTCATGTTGTGTTTTGCGGTTTTAGACATGTCGTACCACTCCACAGAGTCCAGACTTTTGTTGGTCGCCTCTCTGGCTCTGAGTAGAGCGGGGGATACTATGGTAATATTCTTTGCCAAAACAATCATCAGTCTATTGGGGAACGCGCTGAATCCTCACATTTAGTCTTCTTTGTTTGTGGACCGTGCACCCTGGTCATGGTGAAAAAGGGTAAATAGGGGTAATCTTGGCATCTCCACCTAGCAAGCCCCTTAGCTGAAACTAAAGTAAACAATCTGAACACCATCTCCAGTTCTCCGCAACTCCTCGGGAACCAGATATATAGTAGACCACTAGAAAAGGTCAATTTGTGGATGCAGGTACCCAAGCCACGATGCTCAAAGTTGTATGGACGATTGATCCAGGTGACTACCGGCTATATCCTCCGGGCTGAATGACAAGACATTTTGGACGTCACCCATTGGATGAACCAACCTGCTCAGGGCGGCTAGAATCTATATAACCTCCCCATTTCAATCTTCCATAGAGATTCCCCGCAGATCCATGCCGGTATATCGTGGTTGACGTTGGCCATGACTGTGAGGATGAATCAAGCTTGAAGTAGCTATATTTAGTTAACCAGAGAGAAAAACATGTTTGCTCACTTCTCATTCTCTATCCTCGCATGTGAAAGCCCAAAGAAAGTATCACAATGCTCACCCTTCTGATCGCCTCCCTCATCCTCGGGGCCACCACCGCCCTCTCCCTCCCCCGACAGGCCGACCCCATCGAAGAAGAAGGCTGCACCCGCGCCCTCCTCACCCGCTACACAGAATCCTACCTCTCTGCCCAAAGCATCGGCGACCCCTCCATCCTCTCCCCCTCCCCAGAAGTCTCCTACACCGAAGACTTCCGCGCCATCTCCATCCGCGACTCGGTGCTCAACACCCCCTTCCGCATCGCCCACAACCGCTCCCTGCTCGACACGACCCAATGCGCGACCTACACCGAGATCATCGTCACCGACCCCGCCAATCCCCGTGTGATTGGCACCCAGATCAGACTTGACGCCACGGGGGAGAACATCGTCAAGATCGAGACGTTGGTCACCAAGGAGGGCGACTGGGCGTTTAACGCGTCGCTGACGTATCAATACGCGGCGAGGGAGACGGAGAATAACTGGTGGTTTACCATTCCTGAAGCGGACCGCGACACTAGGGAAACGATCCAGGCTGCGGCGGATGCGTATTTGGATTTGTTCAATGACCCTACTGTTGTTGTGCCTTGGGGTACGCCGTGCAACAGGTTGGAGGGAAGCTGGTACACGGGCAATGGGAGCGCCACGGACAGCTGCAATGTGGGGGTTCCGTCTGGGGTGCCGATCACGCAGAGGAGGTATGTGATTGATGAGACGGTCGGGACGGTGGACGCGTTTGTGCTGTTTGGGACGCGGCCGGATAGCCATGAGTTTCGGGTTGAGAAGGGGAAGTTGAGGCTGGTGCATACTTTGACTGTGATGAGGAATGGGACTTTTGTCTGAAAAGGGGTGACTACCTGTAACATTGGTGATGGAATGGTATTCAGAGGCACAAAGTTCAACCGGCAAGTCTGACAGAACATAAATGGCGTGAGAAAACCGGCAAGTCCGCTTCACAAATTCTATCTCCTATCACGCTGAGCACCACTCAGTAGCAACGACATCTTCGTATCCATTGATTTTATTCCTATTGGCGAGTGTCCGATTACCTCCCCTGTGGCTCAAAGGATTCCCGAGTACTACCTTGCCTCATAGCTGACTAGGACCAACGTGGTCAACCTCTTGAGTGAGTGAAGCAAAGTCTGAAGTTCCTTACCTACTCGAACCGCTCATGGGGAAACACCTCGCGGTTGAAAGTGAAATCGTAGTCAATACCACGCTCGTCCATTGCCCCCTTAAACTCAAGAAGGTTTTCCTCGGTCCACGGTGTTCCAAAGCGCGTAACCTTGAACTCTTTGTTTAGCGACAGGTCGAAAGAGACCAGGTTGGGTACAAATTTGTCGAGTAGCGGCATTACGTCTTCGGGCCCGAAGTGGAACCTGCAGGAGAATTCGTTACTTCCACCGTCAAACCTGAAATGCTTCAGGTTGGGGCAGGCCTTGATGATGGGTCGCAAGCTGCGATTCTTCAGATATGCTTTGGAAAGTGTAAGGCGAGCGAGCTTCTTTACTTTGATTCCCTCCAGCGATTTGGACCCCGAGGTTTCCTCAGACCAATGTTCGCGGAGACCCTCAACTGTGCATTTCTCGAGATTTTACCCCTTTCGGAAAGATGGAAACCAAAAGGCAGGGCGAAAGGTTGGGGGACTCCCCCTTGCCGACAAGCACGATCTTGGTGAGGAGTTGCATAGATTATGGGGCGTTCAGACTGAGCAGTGATTCGTCGCGGCACAGTAAGATGCCTTGATAGCCATCACCTTTGGACAGAGGGAAGCCAGTATCTCAAGCCTTGTGTTGTTGCTAACAGGCCGTACTGAATACCTCAGACGAGAGCCTCTGGGCTTCGTGTACACCATCCAGTAATAGTAATCGAACTCCAGGTCCCATAGTGTAGTTAGGTCAAGCTTGTGCAGCCACTTCCACATGAAGCTTTGCGAAAAGAAGTGGTTCGGGTAGTACTGGGCAAGCTCAATTGGTACCATTTTGGAGGTCTCGGGACACCATTGCCCTGCTTCTCGATAAGGTAAATCTGTTTAACGGCTTCAGCAAGATCGGGACGAAGAAGTAGCGTGCGGGCGAAAAGCCACCGCTTCTGGGTGGTGGGTCGGTGGTAAAGGTGAGGTGTTGCCACTTGGCTTAGGGTTCTGGAGGTCGACGCCAGAGCTAGCAGAGTAGAAAAGTCTGCGAGGTCACTCTTCAGTACACAGTAAGGACAGAAGTGTCCGACTATGAGCTTGCGGAGCTCGAAAGGAAGTTCCACGACGAGAGTTATGACTCAGTCACTTTGCTGCAAGCTAGTAGAGCTTTCAGGTCAGGGTCAGCAATGAAGGCATTCATCAACCTCGGATATTGAGAGTCTGTCCTAACTTACGCGTTGCCGAGATGTGGGTGCCGAAGTTGGTTTCTGAAGAAAGGAGACAAGGGCGGTGCAAGTCCTGGGAAAGACTTTAAACCGCGGGCGGCCAACGTGATGGTTGATTTGTCGTAAGGAATGGTGAAAGTGAAGACATTGAAAGGAGGAGGGTTTTAAGCCCATGATCCCAACGCACAGACCATGATATGGTCCCATCTATCAAGAGATCATCTGAAAATTAGGTATATCTAAGGAGATAACATGATGGAAAACAAAGTCTGCAAAGATGAGCCAACAGCAGGTATGTGGCTACCTCGCATTCTCGACAATAACCTGGATGGACGGTTGGTATTACCACCAAGTGCCAAGCCAAGAATGGACGACATCTGAAGCACCAAAGATACCGGTAGCAACCCTACTTTTGTCAACATAAGATGCTCTGAATAATTGCGCCAAAGAGCAGCATCGAAAAGACAGATGATAAGCCGCAGACATAGCTTCGGACTTCCTCTCGTGGTAGCTATATAATTAGGGATAAGGAGCCCAGGTAACTAGACTAGACAAGTTTCACGATACTAGGTCAGTAAAAGTACCAAGAAACTACTGCCTTAGGTAGGTCTTTCACGGCGTTCTCAAATGCTGACGTGGCGATCCAGCACTTAGACTGCACAACATTTCCCAAAGCGGACAGACAGCGGGAATGCCAGGGTCTCATGGTCCCCACTTCAACATCTGTGGTTTTTGAACAATGGCTCTGTTTTCGGAAGGCAGAAACCCACGTCCTTTGTGTGTTGTAGAGAGCCAAGCACGCATTCCAGGCTGTGTGCTTTGCTTTCCCTTTTATATTACACCCAGCAACACCAAGGATCGCAACCTCACAACGGTTGAACGGTGAACGCTAAAAAAATGAATATTGGTGTGAGTCTTTTGCTGAGTCCCACATTATGGCTCTTTGGTCTGAGCACTGTGACTCCAGGGGTGATGGCTGGGTCGATTTCGAACCCGTGGAAGGGACAGCCAGCAAGGCCAGCGACCTATCACCTAGAGGCTGAGACTCTAGTGACTGCACAACGGCTAGACTCTGCCGTTGCATTGTCATTTCCCCTGTTTGACACATCCTCTATCTTGCCCGGATTCGATGCCACAACACAAGGAGCAAGCAATGATGTTGTTCTACGCCACATCGTCACGACAATGACAACCATTTCAGGGACAGGCGAGACTGTGGCGGTGACAGGATTACTGGCAGTTCCGGTGTCAGCCAACAATACCATTCCTGTAGTGTCGTGGCAGCATGGAACCATCCTCTCTTTCGACCAGGTGCCTTCCCATATGGTGAAGCTCTCCGATCCAAACTACAACGTGACCGACGATGCCGACTCCCTGGAAACTTTGTTTAATATCCAGCGATTTGCAGCGAACCGGTTTGCCGTCATTGCGGCGGATTACATCGGCAAGGGCCCGCTTCGGGAAGGGCGTGGCGAGGCCTATGTCGTCAAGGGCGCAACTACGCAAACGTGTGTGGAATTCTCAACGCTGGGCTCGCCGCGCTGGAGGATCTTGGTTTGACACCGGCGAAACTGTTCCTACATGGCTGGTCCCAGGGTGCCCTCAACACGCTATGGTTGCATCAAGCTCTCCGCTCCAATGGGATCGATATTGAAGCGACGGCTGTTGCCAGTCCCTTCAGTGATCTCGATCAAGCATGGCGGTATTGGTCTGGGAAGGTCATTTTCCCACTGCCAAAGGGTCTCGAGAGCTACCCTCCCCTGGCTGCCTGGATCGCGCCTTGCATGATTGTGGCTCTTGGTAGCTACGAGCTGTACTACAATCTCCCAGGCCTAATGGAGACGGCGGTGCGGCCTCAATATCGGGAACTAGCAGAAAGAAATTGGCAAGATTATAACATCAGCGCCATTGATCCCTCAAACTCTCCCAACAGTACCAACCTATTGGCGGATAGCTTCTGGAAAGGCTGCACGAACGATCACATTAGTGCGCTGCAACGGCAACTGATCAGAAATGCAGCCATAGACTGGGAATACGATAGCCCCATTCGTTTCTACTATGGTCTTGCCGACGAAGCTGTCCATCTGGCGATGGTGACGCGAACAGTTGCTGCTGGGGGCAGGTATGCCGCTGGAATCCAGGTCGCCAGGGCTAGCCACCGGGCGACATTTCTTGCCGGGCTGTATGGCAGCGGAGCATCGCTTGACGGCTTCGATAACGTGTTGTCTTGGTTTCAGAGCAAAGCTTAGTCGGGCACTCGCTGAGCTTGATAGGAGGATAGGTATTGAATGATAAACTGCCCGATAATTGTAAAATACCTGCCATGAAAGTCATCCAAAGTAGGTAGCCAGTCCCAAAATGTCCTTACTTCAACTCAGGTCAAAGATGAAGGGTCTCACGTGGTATCGCGCCTATTTTGGTGTGTTCAAAGTCTCCGCGGTCGCGAAACATGGGTCGGTCATGTTTCCATCCACAAATGCACATGCCCTCTGCTGTCTTTTTCTTCGGTATTCCTCTTCCAGGTTTGCACCAAACTCCACTGCGGGGTTTCAGTGTCGCCATTGGCCATGTCATCGCTTCGACCACCTTTTTGGAGCTTCTGACGAGGTACATGACATCGGAGGCATTATGCTTCACCATGTGTCGCACGCTTATCGATTTCGCACGGCTGCATCGGCACCTGGAAAGTGGGCGCCCGTTTTTAAACTTGACAGGGACGACTGTGGTGTCGTGCAAGGCACCTGCCGACTAGCCGTAGCGTTCCAACAGGTCCGGGGACGGCCCGGGGATAGCAGCACACTGACGTCAATGCCACAATGAGCTGAAGGAGAGCAAGTAGAGCTCCGTGATATATCTTTCTGTTTGTGGCCAGTCTTGCACTTCCTGCAGATATTGTCGACATTATCTTTTGGGGAAGCTGCCGGTCACCCTACCTTTCGCAGTGCCCTCCTCAATAAACCAGCATTCGACCAACACCATCGGTTAGCTGGGGCACTATTGACTGAAAAAAAGTTCCCATCACTCGCCATCACTCCAAGTTCTGCGATAATTAACATGGGCAACTTCCTCAATCGCAAGCCGGTCCCGGCCCCGGATGCGAACCATCACACCCATAGCGACTTGCACTCGGCGTCTTCTCGACCGAGTGTCGGTCAGTGGTTCAAGGCGACATGGCTGGATATCTTGACCATGGCTGCCCTTGGCGCCGTTGGTCTGGGTGTAAGGATTCTTCTCTGGGCTCCTGCTGAGCTCCTGACCTTTGGGTCTAGTTACTGACAGAGGACTCACTCAGGTTTATCACGCGAAACCAGCCCCGACCCGTTCGTTCCCCGTCACGTTTGCCGACGGCGAGATCGTCTACCCCGAGTTCGGCTACCCTCTTCGCAAGGAGATCATTCCGATCTGGCTCGCTGCATTTCTAGCTTCTGTCATTCCCATTGTCATCATGCTGGTCATGCAGATCCGAATCCGATCGTTTTGGGACTTCAACAACGCAGTCATTGGCTTGCTGTACAGCCTAATCACCGCCGCCGTGTTCCAAGTTTTCATCAAGTGGCTCATTGGTGGCCTTCGCCCTCACTTCCTTGCCGTTTGCCAACCGGATTTGTCTCTGGCTTCTAATGCGGCTGGCGTCCAGGGAGCTGGGTACAATGGACGGGGATACACAGGCATCTACTATACCAAGCAAATCTGCACCGGCGATGAAGATGAGATCAACGACTCGCTGGAAAGTATGCCCAGCGGGCACACCACTGCCGCCTTTGCAGGCCTGATCTTCCTCAGTCTCTACCTGAACGGCAAGCTGAAAGTATTCTCGGATTATCACCCTGCCATGTGGAAGCTGGTCGTTCTGTACGCACCTGTCCTCGGGGCCTGCTTGATCGGAGGCGCGCTTACTATCGACGAGTACCACAACTGGTACGACGTTTTCGCCGGCGCTGTTATTGGAACTGTTTTTGCTTTCAGCGCTTACCGGATGACGTATGCCTCGATTTGGGACTGGAGGTGGAACCACGTCCCGTTGAACCGCACAACGTCTTTTACCTTTGGACATGGCGGCCAGCAATACTTGGACGTGGGAACGTTTACGAGACGGGGCGCTTGGGGAGAGAAGCACGGGCTGACTGGTCATCATAATGGGACGGCTGCTCACCACCATGCGGCTCCTATCGGGGCGACTACCGGAACGAATATTCCTCAGAACGGTGTCCATGGCGACAATATGGTATAGTGAGCAATGATAGGTATGGAATCGTGTTTCAGGGTAATGCGGAGCGGGAAACAAAGCCGGGATGGTGAGGTAGTGTAACCCCAAAGCAGGATGGAATTGGAATGGAAGCTTGCGGTCAAGGGTGGAGACCATGGGAATTATTGCCGAGAGGCACAACCCCTCCTTTCATGTCACGATGAGTTGCTTTCTCATTGACTGATCTTTAATTTGAGATCATTTGATACCACAAGAATTTGCAGTTATCTCTCTTACCCAAGAAACCAAAATATCCTTATTGAAAGTCATTAATCAACCACGTAGAACAATCACCACTTAACCTCACTATGCCGTTCCCATACAAGACGGTGCTCATCACAGGAGCAACATCAGGCATCGGTCTTGCACTGGCCGAGCGCATGATATCTGCGGGCATTTTTGTCATTACAATTGGCCGTCGCAAAGATCGTCTTGAAGCCCTGGCTGAGAAATATGGCAGCGAGAAAGTCGCTGCTGAGCCATTTGATGTGTCGGACTTGGACGCCATGCCCGCGTGGGTTGAGCAGTAAGCTACACCAATCCTTTCGTGTTAGCCTATTCGTTGACCGTGATCTTTTTTAGGATCACATCCAAGTACCCCCGTCTCGACTCCATCATTCTCAACGCCGGCTTCCAGCGGTCCCTCGACTTCACGTCCCCGTCCACCATCTCCTTGTCGTCCGTCTCGGCAGAGCTCACCACCAATTATCTCTCCCTCCTCCACATGGTCTCCCATTTTCTCCCGCACCTGATCTCGCTCGCCCCATCCCCGACGTCCATTGTTCTTGTCTCCTCAGGTCTCGCTGTCCTCCCCCTGCCCCGATGCGCAAATTACTCCGCCACCAAAGCCGCCGTGCACAGTCTGGCTTGGTCACTCCGGTGCCAGCTTTCCGGTCCGGAATCACCTCATACCCACCACATCAAGGTAATTGAGATCATGCCGCCGGCCGTGCAGACAGAGTTGCATCCCCAGCAAAAGGACTTGGTAGAGGCGGGGCAGGATCAGCCCGGGATTGAGCTGGAGAGGTATATCGAGGAGACGTGGGTGGACTTGGTGGGGGAGGAGGAAAAAGAGGAGATTGTGCACAGTGTGTTGAGGGAGAGGTTGGAGGCGGTAGAGGGGCCGAGGAAGGGGGCGTGGGAAGGGTTTGTGAGGGCTATGAGGGGGGCTGGGTTGAGGTTTTGACGTTGTGGGGCATTTAGTCGTCCAAGTCACAAAGGTCATCATCATCCTCCATCTCCTC
This sequence comes from Podospora anserina S mat+, assembly GCF_000226545.1. NCBI lineage: Eukaryota > Fungi > Ascomycota > Sordariomycetes > Sordariales > Podosporaceae > Podospora > Podospora anserina. Next base: position 4,642,789 of record NW_001914858.1, read on the forward strand.
CATGTATTTCCATTCTACTTCGTCTGGGTGGTCGTTTTCCAGTAGCTCCTTTTCTACCAATGAGATTTCCAGCTGGACGTGTTTGGAGATTGTTAATTCATCTGCTGCTGCCCGCCTTAACCAACAGTTTGCCGCCGTGTCTTGCGCGGGATCATCGCTGAACGGATGGCCTTCTAGTCTTGGAGGGCTGTTGGGAGAGAGGGGTGTGGGTTTAGTCGTCACTTGCACCAGCAAGTTGTCTCTGAACGGCGCCGTATGAGGATAATCGACCTCAGAGTCCAAGTCAAAGCCTGTATGAATATCTTTGTTCAAGAACTTGAGAAGATGTTCTGGTCCCGGTGCATCTCCGTCAATACTACTTCCCGGTTTTGGTCCATTACTTTGGTTCAAAATATCCACCCACCGCTCTGGTCGAGGAAGTTTCCTGTCAACGAGCCAGATGCCGAAGCGGGGGAATGGCGGACAAAAATAGACCACCAACAGGTAGAAGATGGGCGAAGAACTGGTCCCGGTGACACCCAGAATTTGAATGTATAACGTCCCGTTGGTCATTAAAGCTCCTCCGTCTTTGAGCATGATGGTCCCGAAGTAGTTCATGTCTGCGAAACCGAGGAGTCCTGCATCGGAGCTGCTGGAAATGGCCCTAGGTGCCACAAAAGACCACTGTTGGTGACTGTCTTTATCTGGCCTGTATCCGAATGATTTCCGCAAGAGCAAGGATGCCAAGCGCGAGCTTTTAGCGGGAACCGTAAGTAGAGTGGTTGATGGATTGATGAGGGCCGAGGGCTTGGGGTGAGTGAGGGTAATACTATGCCGGCCCAAGCTTTGCCATTTTCCTCTAAGCAATCTGGTGGTGTCCATGAACTCCTGCCACGAATATAGGGATCCAGTTCTCAGTACCTCGTAGACGGGATGTCCAATGCCGGTGGCGGCCAAGGGCAAGATCATCGGGTCGTCTGGCTCGCTGGTCCGCGCGCAGTTTAATTTGATCGCGTAGAGAGCCGGGGTCCGTGAATTCGAAAGCCGCTGCTGATATTTTGAACCTTCGTCTTCGAATCGTTGAAAGAGTTCAACTTTGAGGCTGATGCCGCCATTGGAGAGGCCGACATTCCTGGGCCCTTTATCAAAATGAATGACTGCCAGCCCGTTGGATTCAGAAAATGCTTCGGGAGATTCTGCAAACAAGCTCTCCCGTACCATCCACTCAGGATATCGGCCTCGTCCCCCCATGCGTTCAGCAAATGAGCGTGCATTGGTGGAGAATACTGACCCTTTTCGGGTAGTCCAGAGAAGCACCGTTTCATCGTTGAATAGACGTATCAGCTCGTGCTGGAGGCGAACAAACGCATTCTTGCCTTCACCATAGAGGAGGGGCATGTGAACGCCTAGGAGACCCATCATACTGTAAGCCCTGTCCTCGATCTTTGTTGTCTGGCGTTTAGAAGCCCACGAGAGCTCTGTTGCTATGGAACACGACCTAAAATTCTGGATATCCTTTTGTTCGATCGTGGTTGCATATGCTACTGCAAGTGTGCACGTTTCCCTGGAGCCAACGATGTTCCAGTCTGAGTCGACAAAAGCCAAGAATGACGGAGCAAGCAGCTCCTGTTGAGTCCATCCCCTTGTGAACCAGCGACTTTGGACCACCTCGGAATTGCGAGGCCGTGACTTTCCATCACTGCAATAATGTGGAGGGACATCCTCCAGAAAGGCGTAACAGATCTGAGCCTCTTCATACCAGCGGAACATGGAGTTGATGGCCTCTCCAAATTCATAGCTGTCGGCCTTGTTGATGCAACACGTGTCGATCCAGACGTACTGCCATCCCTGGGATCGTGCGAGTTTGCAACAGTTCTTGACCTTTTGCCGGCCCTTGAGCGATGTTCGCGCAGAGCTCGAGATGTCATTGAAGGTGACCTCCTGCTCTCCCCATGTGTGTGATAGAATGGCATATTGGGGCATGTTGTTGAGGAACTGCTCAAGTTTGAGGGTTGTAGTGTTGAGAAGTCTCATTTTGGGGAGTCACCACTGGTTCAATAGCAGGAGGGGCACAAAGATGAAAAGAAAACGAAAAAGGCAAAGAAAAAAGAGGAAAAGTGTTATGGAAAGTAAACATAACGTATTTGATAAGCGAGCGGATCGGATAAGCGAGTGGATCGATTTCCACTACCCTATTACAACCATCCTTAATTGCAAAACAACAATACTATTAACCTACTACAATTACATCAGAAACAGCTGAATTAGACTCTTCTGCAACCTCCTGGCACGTACGGATATTATATCCAGGCTTGCCGCACACACCACAGCACTAAACCTTCGTACGCCCTCCCCCTACACTACCACCACCCTGCTCCTTTCCTTGCGCCACCTCTCCACCCACAGCCTTCTGGTCCAGTAGATCCTATGTATTTTGCACAGTAAGTGATCCTCTAAGTTATACGCGTATTTTTTTTACTTTCCGGCGTTTACTTAGTGCCTCGTTTATTTTACGGAGCGAAGATACTTTTAATTAAAGGAAAACTATTTAATATATTATAGTTATTATACCTTTAGTAAGTTAGTTTACTGTAATTAATATTAAAGTCGGGGAGTTATTTTAATAGTTAGTAATATAAATTTTAATAAGCGTTAATTATAAATTAGTTTTTCGGGGGTTTTATAATGTTTGGAATACTTAAGGTAGTACCGTGCCCGGTTTTAAAAATAGGGGTATAGGCGTACGAAGCTTTATATTTAGTTTAGAAAGTATTTTCTTTAAATCGTATAATATAAAGCTAATACCCGTAAAACTACTTTATATATTCTTCTCTATTATAGAAGTAAAGAAAGCTTCGCGGAAAGTATAAAGAAATTCGAGTTTATTTACGTAATTAATATATATATATATCTAAGCCCTCGATTTAGCGGCCGTATATTTATTTTAGCGGCTTAAAGTAATTAATATTAAATAGTTGGAGGAAGTGGGAGGAGTATAAAGGTATATAAAGCGTAATAATATTATTTTATTAATAATAGTGCTCGAATTTAATTAAGTAATAACTTTTGTAGTTATTAAAGATTAATAATTAGTATTTACTCTTCGTACGGAACGCTATATAATAATCGAAGTATTTAATTTAATTTAGGTTTACCGGATTAATAATTTAATTATTATCGGTAATTATAATATATTAAGTAAATAATAAATTATATTTAATATATTAATTAGTAAAGTAATATTATACGGCTAAAATAATAAAGGGTAAAATAGCTTAGTCGAGGGTATTAACTCCCTAGATTATTATTATTTATTTACGGTTATTAGGCTAAATTAGTTTTATTTTATTAAAGCCGTCCGAAGTTATAATTATTATATTTATAAAAATAATATTTATTATAAACTTAATCTCGTTAAAATTATAAATATTATTATTTATAATACCGTACTTAACTTTAATATTCCGTATAAACGCAAGCACTT
>NW_001914858.1:4646401-4657536 GCF_000226545.1 Podospora anserina S mat+
TTAATATTCCGTATAAACGTAAACTACTCGGTAATAACCTTCGGATCCTTGTATTTAGCCCTTTAGTAGTTGTATTTACGCGTAAAACGCATATAAAGCTATAATTAGCGTTTAACGAAGTTATATATCTAGCGTTAACTAATAGGAGGCGCGTCGCGTACGCGCAGCAGTTAGTTAGCTATATCTTCCACACTACTTAATCTAGGTGGGAATGCGCGTGCAGATAGCTCAAGAACGTACTAAACTATCGTCTTCTCCTCCAGATCCGTTAAATTGCGTAAGTTGGCTGGAATATCGCGTCGTGCAGGCTTACTAGCGCGCCGGCGATGGAGGGTAGTATAAGGCATAGAATAGAGCCTCGCTGCAGCTTTGAGGCTTAGTTTAGGGTCATTTTTAAGGGCTTCGAGTGCAAGAATAACTTTTGCTTCAACTAGAATCGAAGACATCTTGGTATGGTAGAGGAAATCGATGTTGCAGGTAGAGAGCTATATCGCGTACGAAATCGATCCACTCGCTTGTCCGATCCGCTCGCTTATCAAATACGTTATGTTCAAGACAGAAACTGGAGATCGAAGTAGTCCCGAACCAAGAAGCTAAGCGCTGAGGCTGAACAAAACCAGTGCGGCACGCAGCACATTCACCTCCTGTCCCAAGCCACAACTCATCACGACGACTCATAGACAGGCAAGTTGACGATGTGGGTTGGAGTTGCCGCCCGCCAATGAGAGCTGCTCTGGCAGCCACGAATTTCCTAGCAACAAGCGAGCGGCCATGCAACCCAAACAACTTTTGTCGACCTCTTCGACGTGCCTTCGGTGCCTGCATATCTTCATAGCGAGGACATGACATGTGTTTGATCAACAGTTCCTGACGCCATCCTGCCCCTCGACGTCGGTGTGCCCATCCCGTGGATTTTCCCGTTGCTTGTCGTGCGGCTCCCGTGGGACAGGGAACGGGGAAATCCTTCCCACCCGCGAAGTTCTTTAAACTTCAAATACCCCTGAATAAAACCGCCAAGGCACTACCCATTCATCATGGAGCCGGTAACTGGCCTACTGTTCCGCTACCGAGATTGGCAGCGGCTCAACCACCCCCACAGAGCTGATGATCAAAAGCCAGGCCAACAAATTCTCATCGCGTCGAATGCTTTTCGTCTTTTTCACGCAAACATCTAAATGGAAAAGACCAGCACGATGGCGCCACACCGACTGACCAGCGCTCTCCTGACATCATTGTTGGCCACAATCCTAACCGCCGGGACAACGGACGCTGCCCTTCTCGACGTTCCTTCACCAAAGAACTATGTCAGACGGGCCCTCGCCCGCGCTACCGTACTAAACAATCACGTTTACATTGAAGGCGGCCAAATCACTCAGTACGAGGACGGCTTCAGCTCCATTCGCGGCCGAGTGGAGAACCAGGTCAACTCCACCCTCTCAATTCCCCTGAACGAATCGTGGAAGTCTGAATCAGTCACCATCAAAGCAACCCCGAAACCTTTTGAAAGTCTGGCTAGAAACAGATGGTACTTGTGGACCGATACAAAGAATGGGGTATTCTATGCTTGGGGTGGCTACTGGCCGTTTGGGCTCGAGATGGTGACGGATGAAGTCTACAAGTTCACCGCTGACAGCCGAGGAGGAGGTGAATGGGGCGTGGAAACGCTTCCTAATGGGCTGCGCTTGGATCAAATCAGCCCGGGCGAAGCTGGGGCTGTCACCAGCACCGGCACAATGGGAATCGTCATTGGCGGACAAGCCACTCCTTGGACGCAGTTGGGAAGGGATAACACTCGCCAGCTGTCTGGAATGATAACTTTCGACTTTGAAAGCAAGGCGCTCATGAATGGTACTCAAAAGTTCAGTCCATTTGGGGACACGCCAGTTGTCGGAGCGTCTGCCGAGTTTATTTCTGGGGTTGGGGAGAATGGGATTGTCGTAGTCATGGGAGGACACGTGGGACGAACTGACAAGGAGGTACCACTTGGGGAGATGGACTTTTTCGACATGAGAAATGTCACATTTCTTCGATCCCTGTGACGAAAGTAAACCTGCGCTCGCAAGTTACCACTGGAGATATTCCTCCTTCACCGAGAATCGGATTTTGCACAGCAGCCATTCAGCAGTCAATGCGCAAGGGGCGCCACGAGATGTAACGTTGCATAGATAGCTCATCCCTGAATAAGCTGGATTCGAATCTGTTGCACGAGACAGTACTGCGTGTGGATCAATCGGACGAAATCGGACTACGGATTGGTGTACGAAGACGCTTACGTTCTCAGCCTGCCCGGATTTTGCTCTGGACAAAACGTCCCAACACCACCAGGCAGGCCGCGCCGGATGTCTTACCACACATGCGTCCCGGTGGGCAACCGACAAGGTCTTGAGCGTCGGCGGTCGTGGCAGAGAGGATGAAATACAAATTCGAGATGCGATCCCTCAGGGGCTCCTTCTGTTCGATATGACAGCGACCGAATGGAAGCTGGAATACGATTCCAACGCCGCCGCCTATGAATCAGCAAACGCCATCAAGGACTGGTATAAGAAGCGGTAAAGAATATCTCTTCATCTACATAATTCATGATGGCCAGTTGCTAACACAGAACCAGAACTTCTTCTGATGTTCAATGGTCTTCCGAAGGCGTCGAGCAGCTCTTTGCAACATCTGCCGAGGCCTTATTCACCAGTGGAGACTCGCCAGACTCCCAGTCAGGTTCAAATACAGATTCCCCGTCGGGCCCAACAACAACCACGATGCCAGATATATCAGCACCTGCCGGCTTGAGTACGGGAGCAATGGTGGGAATAATACTAGCGGCTGTGATCTGTCTGGCCGCCATCATTGGTGGTTGGCTTTTCTGGCGTCGACGACGAGCTGGTAGACACGACGCGCTCACTGAAACAGATGACCTGGGCGAGCTGGGAGTGGACGGAGCTGTTGATCGCAAGGAGCTGGCCTCGGAGTCACATGTGCGAGAGATGCCCTCTGATGCCCAGGTTGAGGAGCTGTCTACCAAATTTCAGGACACAAAGGTACCTGTTGCCCATTATCACGAGGTCTATGGGGGCCATGATTATGCGGAGCTGCCAACCTACCACCGGCCAAGGCCCAGGGCATTGCAAAACACGCTGCCGCCGGTTGAGTTGGATGCGGGCTATACAGGGAGGGAGCTGATGTAATAGAGCAGATGAGCGAGGTCATTGTACATATTGTTTTGATGAATAAACCCGGTTGCTTCGAGACTCAGGGGACACCGAGAACGAAGTGATATCACAGCAATCCGGAATCTCAGTAGCGAATCGCTAGGTAGACTGCATTTGTTCACTTCAGTCATCTAACCTCTATCCCCCATACCTCGGTCTTCCCGCTTCGTTAGGTACATGTCCGATCACAATCTACATGACATCGCCAGGAATCTTTTGCAGCCCTTTTCTACTTGTCAGCAAGCATAATCTTCACCAGCATCTCCCAGCGAGGCAAACTTACATCCATCAACATTCTCTGGAACATTCTGTGGCTGAGTGCACCTCATCGCCTCCTCAGACGATTGGGTCTTGAGCTCCTTGCAAACCGCATTGGAACAACGGGCATCGAGCGCGCGCTGCAGAGAGTCTCCCTTCCAGCCAAAGACGTAATCGCCGTGTTGGGAGTACCCAAGCCTGTGGGGCAAGTGGTCAGTCACGGTTGGCCCCGCAACAAATCAGGGGGCTAATTAACAAGAGAGGTCACCTACCCGTCACCAGTGCTCCACACAAACGGCTGCGACCCATCCTCGGGCCAGAGGCTCTTGTCGTTGAACGCCTGGGTATCCCACATGACCTCATACATCAACTGCGGCAGTCTAACCGGGTGCGAGCTCGGGCAGGGGCCGGTGCTCTCGAACGATCCAGTCTGGGGGTACGCCACGTGGCTCTTGTGGTCAGGCGCGTCGAGATTCTTTCCGTCCCAGCAGGTGGGGAACGTGATGGTGGTTCTGATGCCGCCGTCGCAGAACTTGTTGGGGAGGGTAGTGCTGTCGCTTCCTGTGCAGGGGGCTCCGCCGCGGTCGTACCCAGCGCCGAGGCAGCGGTGGCAGAGCTGCTTTTGCATGCCCCTGTTCTGGCGGAGGCCGGCGTCGCCGACGAGCATGCGGAAGCCGGGCTTGAAGGCGGTGACGGTTGTCTTACCGTCGTACGGTGGGATGTAGTAGACTGTCACGCCGCCGTCTGTTCGAAGGCCGACGTTGGGGAACTGCCTCACGCGCTTGTAGGTGCCGTTGCGGGCCTTGAAGTAGAGGACGGCGGTCCAGTAGTTGCTAAAGTCCTCGCTGAAGGTGCACGAGGTGCAGGTGGAGTTTTTGACGAGGTCGAAGCCTTGCTCGAAGGGCATGTGGGCGTTGAAGGAGTTACCACCGACGATTTGATGGACGTGGGGAGACTGTTCCAGGCCTGGGTTGACGAGGGGGTCGAGGCGGGAGACGACGAGCTGGGAGCAGCCGAAACGTATCATTTGTTGGGCTTGGGCGGCTCCTTGAAGGAGTGCCGCTGCTAGGAGGGTTGACTTCATGATCTTGGTCTGTTTCTCCTGTGCTCCTGAGGCGGATGGTGGTAGGAAGAACGATGGGAGTTTCACCAGCAGGAACAACAAAAGATATCAGCCTCCAAAGACGCTCAACCCGGAAAATCAAATGCAAGAACAGACAACAAGGTAACCTCGTCCTAAATACACAAGAGTCCCATTCCCCGGTTTGGGGTAAAGGACAAACCACATGGCAAAGCCCTCCGTCTACAGCCGCCCCAATGCCGTCTGCTGATACAAAGGCATGTCCGGATAAGCCCGAGCCTTGATATTTGCGATGCAAGGGTAATCTACGACTCTTGCTTGGGAGGATCGGCAGATGAAAAGCCTTGTACTATGGTGCGTATGTTTTGTTGGGGTAAGTCTTGGGGAAGGAAAAGGGGGCAAGTTTCCCCTCTTTGCTGATCCCGCCTTGGTAATAAGCCAGCCGCAGGTTGCTAATATGGCAGAATAGGAGGGTAAATAACAGTGATAGTCCACGCTCTCGATATGATATGGTGCACATGAGCTACACTTCCTTGCCACATTCTAGAATTGTTGCCATGTGGCTAATCTGCATCTCCGACACGACCAGGATAGCGTTCGGCCTATAAGAGACGGGAACAGAGAGACATGATTTAAATCGATTGCCAGGCACACCCTCTTTTGCATGTGGTTTTAGTGTTCGTGTTGACCTTCCTGATCGACCTATACCCTTACTCAGACGTCACAACATTTTGTGTCTTTCACGATGAGATACCTTGCCGTTGTGCTGTCCACTGTCGCAGGCGTGCAAGCAGCCAGACAATGCTCAACCACCACAGGGTACACCCACCGGGTACTCGATGCCCGTTACGATGGCCCAGATGTCGATAAGCCAGGCAGCGACCTTGCAACCATCTCGGTCAGTCTCAGCAGCAGCACAACACCTCTTTACGAGTGTGTAGCGCAATGGCCGGATTCATGGAAGGGTTTCCACAATGTCACAGAGAAGCTGATTTGGAGCGATTGCATCTGGACTGGTGCTGGTAGTGGGGCGGACAAGTCGGTGGCTTTTGCGGTGGATTGGAATAAGAAGGTAGTGTATCTGGCTCATGTGTTTGCCTGCAGTGATCGTGAGGGGTTAGTCCATTTTCTCGATTCTCGTTTTCTCTCAGTGCTTGGATCTGACGGCTTTCGTCTAAAACCAGGACCGACGGCCTAGCGACTGGAACGCTCCCTCTTTCCGTGCTTGACTGTGATTACACCGAAGAGGGCAGCGCCTATTGCATCCCCAAGGCGACATCTTCAGGCGCTCGCCCTGACCTCAGAATAAGCACTGTACTTGCTCCCAAGGCCCCAGACGCCAACACCGCCTCCTGCTCTGAGATCTCTGAGCAATACCAGTCATGGACACTGGAGAAGTGGCACAGACAGTTTGTCCTCACTCCTGGCAGCTTTGAACCCAAGGCCGGAACCGATACTGGACCAAGCTTCACTCTCAAGAGCTTGGGCGTGAATGGCGTGACGTTTACTTGTGCCACTACATCTGCCCCGGTTGGTCCCTTTCAGGGGGAGTGCAAGTCGGATGTCACCAAGGCAGCCGCGACTTTCACTTTCGACCCCAAACTCAACATTTTGACTGTCAAGCAAAAGTGGGATTGTGGGGATTCGTAAGTTTTCCAGACAAAGACGAATTTTTTGCTCAAGGGCTAACCTCATCAATGGCAGTGCCGCGCTGGAGACGGTTGGTGTTGGCTACATGCAGGGTACTTGTGACAGGGGCTTCAACAGTGATGTCTTTACTTGCTCGTCCGAGCCAGTCCTGATTGGAACTGAGGCGTTATAAAAACAGTGGGAAGACTTGGCGAACGATTGAGCTTTTCTGGTTGTTGTTATTCACGCATTTAAATATCTGAGAAAGGGAACCCTTTATCCTGGTGTGTGAATCTGTGACTCCATGACCACAATCGATTTATTAAACCACAAATCCAAATGTACCCACCACTTTGCGAGCCACTCTTTCCACTCCCTCAAACCAGCGCTTTGGTGGTGGCCCTTCATCGACTGCTGTGGCTGTGTCCTCGGCAGGGTCAAGTGCGGATAATTTTCTCTTTCGACCACGACTATCCGCGTCGACCATTTCGCCAAGGGCTGTATCAAAGTCCTGGAGGTCAAGGTCCAAATGTGATACAAATCTGCTGTTATTCTCATCTGAACGGAATCTGTCGAGCTCCAGATCCAGCTCCAAATCAACCACTGTACCGTAATGGGCCCAGCAGTTAAGGTCTTCTGCATCCTTACAACTGACAGAAAGCTCGAGCATTTGGGTGTATGTATGATAAATGGTCCTAGAGTTTGCCAATATTAGATGAGCATTTTCCTTCTAGGTACCGTAGGCAGCCGATGCTACCATCAAAACAGACTCACCCCGTATCCGGGCCTCCAAGAGGCCACAATCCATCCGGCTGAAACCTTTCAAAGGCGAAGCTAGCAATTGACTTCTTGACGGCACACTCCTCGATGAGCTGAACCAAGACTGCCGTGGAGGCAGATTCCTGACAGAGGATGCCAAGCTTCTGGTGTCTGTACCGCTGGATGACTCTAGTTGCAGCGGGCGCACGTGAACGAAGGGTGTCGATGAAGCTCTTTTAACATATGTATCACGGAATTAGTTTCTGTATCCGCCCGTTCTCGAATAGTAAAGCGGGAATTTGTGTACTGACCAGCCCTTTCAGGCTTCCATGATCCCAGTCTTTGGTTGTTTTCCTGAATTTCTCGACAGATGTATACACGATACGCAAGGCGCACAAAACAATAGCGGGATTATAAGCTTCTCGCGGATCTGTGTCCTCGGGACTAAGCGTCTTGTTGATGAGGTAGAACAACCTGAACGCAAGATCTTCAACCCGATGTGCCAGTGCATACATCAGTTCGAGGATGAGGTTCTTGCCCGTGATAGGCCCGATGCCCTTCATTCTAGACAATCGTTCATAGTGAATCAGGTGAGTGTTCCAGTTGAAGAGAAGCCCGAGATAAAAGGCACACCGCGACGAGGCAACTATGACCATCTGCTGATGGGGCATTTGCAAAGACAGGCCTCAACGTTATATCACACCTTACGTGGAAATGGAAATACATACGTCAAGTTCCGATAAGGCTTGCATCTCCCGTCCGGGAGCCATTCCATCTGCGAAGACATCCAACAAGGTCGCAGAAAGTGAGGGCTCAACATATGAGTCAAAGGCATCGGCGTAATCTGGCGCGGGACGTTGTGGATAGATGGTTCATGCGAATTGTGTGGCTAGTCATGGAACATGGTGAATAAACCTTGTTTTCACCTCCGCTGTCAATGTGGCAAAGAATGTGGTCGTTTGTTAAGAACCAGCTCTCGAGACTCATGAACCCGTCTTGGAAGGTCACTTTGTCGATCTCCACACGAAGTGAAACCAGAAGCTCGTGGGTCGCCTCTGTTTGAACGCAATATTTAGCGACTCAACCTACCGTGAATTCTAAGGGCTTTAACGTATATTATAAGCGAGTCGTACATATAAGCGAGTCGTACAGTCTCCACCACGACGCGTCCTCCTTACACCTAACATCAATTTTTTCCACAACCCAACATGCCTCCTACTTCAAAGGAAGCCAGGATACTCTTAGCCCTTGAGGCTCTCTAAAAGGACGAAAAATTAAGCCTCCGAGCTATAGCTAAGCTTTACAACGTACCACCTATGACTCTCTCTAACCGACGCGCCGGCCGGCCTGCACGGCGCGATACTACGCCCGGATCGAAGAAGCTTACTCAATCCGAAGAGGAGGTTATTGTTTATTATATTATTGAGCTATCTACGCGAGCTTTTCCACCAAGGTTACGTGGTGTAGAAGATATGGCCAACCAACTACTACGCGTACGCGACGCGCCCCCTATTGGCAAGCTCTGGGTATATAACTTCTTTAAACGCTAGCCACAGCTCCGTATACGTTTTACGTGTAAATATAATTACTAGAGAGCTAAGTGCGAAGATCCGAAGGTTATTACCGAGTAATTTACGCTCGTACGGAATACTAAAGCTAAGTATGGTATTATAAATAACGATATTTATAACTTTAACGAGATTAGGTTTATAATAAATATTATTTTTATAAGTATAATAATTATAATCTCGGACGGCCTTAATAAAGCAAAATTGGTTTAGCTTAGTAACCGCGAGTGGGTAATAGTAATCCAGGGAGTTAATACCCTCGGCTAAGCTATCTCGCCCTTTATTATTTTAACCGTATAATATTACTTTACTAATTAATATATTAAATATAATTTATTATTTACTTAACGTATTGTAATTACTAATAATAATTAAATTATTAATCCGGTAAGCTTAAATTAAATTAAATATTTCGATTATTATATAGCGTCTTATACGAAAAGTAAATACCGGTTATTAATCCTTAATAATTACGAAAGTTATTACTTAATTAAATTCAAATATTATTATTAATAAAATAATATTATTACGCTCTATATACTTCCATACTCCTTCCACCTCCTCCAACTACTCGATATTAATTACTTTAGGCCGCTAAAATAGGCGTACGGCCGCTAAATCGAGGGCTTCATATATATATATATTAATTACGTAAGTAAACTCGAATTTCTTTATACCTTCCGTAAAGCTTTCTTCGCCTTTATAACGGAAAAAAATATATAGAATAGCTTTATAGGTACTAGCCTTATACTATATAATTTAAAGAGGGTACTTTTTAAATTAAATATAAAGTTTTATACGTTAATACCCCTATCCTTAAAGCCGGGCACGGTACTCCCTTAAGTATTTTAAATACTATAAAACCTCCGAGAAACTAATTTATATTTAACGCTTATTAAAATTCGTATTACTAACTATTAAAATAATTTCCCGACTTTAATATTAAGTACTATAGATTAATTTATTAAGGGTACGATAGTTATAATATATTAAGTAGTGGTTTGGGGTACGGCTATAGGCCTAAAAGTATAAATAAGGAAGCGGGGCTCTTAGAGGACTTAGGGGTTCAGGGGTTATATATATAAGCGGTCTACTTCTGATATTCTATTTTAAACAGGACATCGACTTTTATTCTTTTCTTTATATTTTATGCTTTATACGCGTGCAGGCAATTCTGGCCCTCTGATTAGGCTAATCCGGTGCTTATTATGTGGCCTGCGAGCCTATAGTGTCTTTTCTTTATCCTACGTAAAGTGCGGCCTACGAGCGAGTTACTATTACGTAGGTATGTTTATTCTAAGATCTATTAAGGGTATATTTATAGTATTATAATTATTTTATATATTTTTTTATTATTTTAAATAGAGATCGTGCCCGGGTTAAGTAAAGTTTAGGGTCTAAACTAAATTTATAAGCCTTAGGTATTAAAGGAAGTGCGAAGTTATGAATAATAATAAATATCGATAACTTTATTAAACCCCGTGAAGTTTAATAAAAACGATTTTTCTCCGTTTAATCGGATAAAGGTTTTTTATTATAGATTAAACTTTAAATCTTTTACTTGCGAGTAAAAAGTTAAATATATAGTCCGGATAGGACCGGGAAATAAATTAAAAGTATTAATTAAAATTAATTCGTTAATAAACTTTATTTTTATATTAATTATTAAAGTTTTTCTTTATTTTTAATTAAAAGGAATCCTTTTAATATATTATTTCACGATAATAAATAATCGTAAGGATTTCCGGGTTAATTTAATTTAAAATATCGGGAATTTAAAAGTAAGGAAATAAAAATATTTTCCCTTTAATTTAAATAAATATAATTTATATTTATATATTAAAGTTATAAAGGATAACCGTTTTTATATTTTTAATAATATATATAAAGAAAAAACTATACTATTAACGTAAATATAATAATAATTATCGAGTATTAATATATTTAATAATATTTTACTTATTACTTTAATTAACTTTCCCGGTAATAATTAAAAGTATTAAACTTTTATGGCTCGTTCCGTAATAAAAATAATTATTTCGGCGGTTAAGTCCCCAGAATTATTATTATTTATTTTTTCCCCGACTATGAACCGCGCTTACTTTAAAAATATTAAAACCCTTCGCCTCTTTTTTAATTAAAGTAGCCCGATTATAAAGCTTAACGCTCCTAATATATTAAATAAACCTCGTATTTACTTAAATTTTATTACTTAAAATTATACTATACCTCCCACTCGGTATACCGGATATCCCGCTTTTTTTTTTAGGTTCGTATATTAATTTTAATAACTTAAATATTTATATTTTATAGAAGTTTACCCCGATTATTATTACTTTTAAGGGTCCTTTACGTTTAATTATTTAACCCCTTATTTTATAGTATTTATATATTTTTTTTAATATAAATTCCTTAATCCGAAGAAAATCGATTTTAAAAGTAATTTTAAAAGAAAATATTTTATAAAATATTTAAAGCGTTTTAAAAATACTTATAAAGAATATTATATTATAGAATTTATTTTTTACGTTTATAAATTTAAATTTTAATATAATTTCGATATAAGAAAATAGATTAACGAATATATAAACCTATCTATATTTACTAATATTTAGTTTATCCTAATTATTCGTTTTC
>NW_001914832.1:0-45225 GCF_000226545.1 Podospora anserina S mat+
AATAATGACAACGGCTTTCCGGTTTCCTTTACGTCTATATACATTAGGAATAGAAATTTACGGATCGAAGTTCGGAGGAAATATAGGTCTCGTAAAGACTATAAAAAAATATATAGTATTTTTATTAATTAAGGATTAAAGACGAGTTTATAGCAGCTATTTAGTATTATATATCTATAAAAAAATAAACGTTATAAATTTAAGGCTTTATGAATTCCTGGAGCTATTATTAGTAACGGAATAATTATATAGTTTAATTACGATAAATTATATTATTAAATTAATAGAATTAAAAAATATAATAACCGGCATTAAATACGATAGTATATTTACGGTAGTTAATAGATTTACTAAGTGGGTGTATTTTCTACTTTATAAAGAGACCTAGTCGTTAAAAGAATTAATAAATATAATACTACAGTATAGTATAGTAGTAAATAGATAGCTAAAGGAGTTTATTACGGACCTTAATACAAATTTTATATCGAAGTTTTAAAAAGCATTAAGAATTTATTTAAGGGTAGTAAATAAAGTATTTTCTACCTACTATCTTAAAAAGAACAGCTAAATAGAACGGCCTAACTAAATTATAAAATAATCCCTACGGAATTATATTTATTTTAAATAACACGACTGTTAATGTGTGGGTACTACTAAGTGCCCTACTTACTGCCCTACAGATTGATATTACAGTAGGCAGTACTACTATAAGCAGTAATGGAACTTCCCGGCTTAGATCCCTTTAGAATATTTTTTATAAGGGACCCTTAAAGGCTTACAGGGCTACTGTGGCCTGAGGCTTAGTTAATAGATACTAGAACCTTCTAAAGTAGCTACAGACTTACGTAGTAAGTTGCCACAATAATGTGATTTACAGGGCACCTCTGCTACCGAAGGTTCTATGGATTTCCGTGAGTCTATACTAGACCCACCTAAGCCCACCAAATACCCCAAAGTGGTATAGGGGCTTCTAGGGCCTACAGGACCCACAGTAGGCCTACGAAGGCCTATATATATAGACCTCTTCTCTCTCCTGTAGAATAGTTCTCTTTCTTTCCTCAAAGGCAAAAGCTTAAAGCTAAGGCCAAAGGCCAAGGCTAAGAGTAATAAAGGCAATTCTTATTCCTTATACCTCACTGTATTACAGTGCTTTACTTTCCTTCGGCACTGCCGTCGTATCTTCCCGCTTCCGCTTACGCACTGCTGTATTTTACAGCAACCCTGTATAGGTTCTATATTATAGGCTTATCAGGGCTCACCAGCTAACACAATTAAAGCTAATATAGATAAAAAAAATACGCTAAAATTACGAAGAGTGTTCGAAGGTTTTAACGCGTTAAAACTTTCGCTGGAATTAAACTTATGTCTCTAATAAAATACTCGACGACTATACGCTATAATATAAGGTTAATAGATATTTAGGAATCGGTATATTATTAATATTATATTTTAGTTGCTATAAAAAGCAGAAGGTGTACTACTAGCGGTACTTTGACCGGCTAGGAAGAAGGAACCGGCTATTCTAGAAAGTAAAGACAGATCGGGAAGCTAATTAAGTCCTGGAAAAAAACCTAAGAAAGAAAAGTTAGGAGGGAGGGTGGCGGACAGCTCTGTTGCGGAACGGTCTTAAGGAAAAGCGGAATAAGCAGACTGCTTTTCGCGCTCGGCTTTTTTTAACTTCTTTACGCTATTAGAATTACGGGAGACTACCCGCGATATTTGCTCCAATTAAGCTTTTTTTAGCGACGAAGATAATAAACTTTAGCGTAGATTATTTTTATAATTTCCTCGGCTTATTGTAATTTAATTTCGATAGCGTTATATTAAGAGATAATTTAGGAAAGTTAGCGAGAAAATACGTTTAAGCCGTTAAAATAAGAAAAGGCTCGGCGAATATATTTATAATAGCGTAAGGGATTAGAAAAGGAAAAGACGTAGAGAATATTACGGGAGAAATATATAGTATAAGACAAGGATCTTATAATCGAATTACGGGAGATTTATTTAATAAAGCTTTACCGGCTTAGCGCTTTAAATTTTTTCTATTTACTTATATCGTTAAATATCGTAAAGAATAAAAATAAGTAAAGAAAATATTTATAAAAAGGAAAAGATAAATAATTTTACGGCACTAGTCTAACACTAATAGACAGGTAGATACTAAGCACGTGGGGCATATAGGACTTTAGAAGCGAGAGTAATTAGTTAAAGCTTTGCCCTATCAAAAAGCCTTGCTTTACAGGCATTATTGGAATTTCCTCTTTTTTTTTCTTTAGCTTACAATTTAATTAATTAATATAGTATAACTATTACTTTATCCTAAAACCTACCTATTAAACCGTAATAATAATAAGCGGTTATTTTAAAACCTAGGTCGACGGGCCTTCGCACTAAGAAAAAGGTGTGACGAACCCCTATACAGAACCTCTAAAAGGGATACTAATTAAAGGCAACTTCTGATAATTAGTTCGGTGTAGCTAAACAGTGCCCAACAAAATATTTTAATTAGAATAGTTAAGATACTACGATTATAACTTATAATATATACTGCGGAACTCTCTATTTACACTAGCTAGTTCCTCCGTATATATAGACTAGTGGACCGTGGACCGTTAACTTATAGACGGTCCTCGGTCTACTCCTGATTGGCCGATACTAGACCGTAAACCGTAACTTCCGCCGCGGTCTCCGGTCTCTATTTTATTAGTCCGTTTACTTACCTGGACCGTGAGCCCCGCTTGATCGCGCGGTCCAGTTTTAATTAGTCCCTCGTGGCCCCACTATCTTCCAGAACTGTGACAAAGGGGCATTATATTATAGTTAAACTAATAAGTAAAACGGACCGTGTATAGAGTATTAAATATATAGCTAATAAAATGGTAAGAAAATACATAAAACAACCACAACACTATAAATATACCTCAACAGGTCTCAGAATAAATATACCTGCGTGATAGTAGCTCGCTCGCAGGCCGCACTTTACGCAGGATAAAGAAAAGACACTATAGGCTCGCAGGCCACATAATAAGCACCGGATTAGCCTAATTAAAGGGCCAGAATTGCCTGCACGCGTGCAAGGCGCAAAATATAAAGAAAAATAAAGTCGATCTTTTATTTAAAATAGAATATCCGAAGCAGACCGCTTATATATATGCCCCCCCCTAAACCCCTGAATCCCCTGGGAGCCTCGCTTCTTTACTTATACTTTTAAGCTTATAGCCGTACCTTAAACTAATAGTAAATAGCTTTATTAGTAGGATTATATTAAAATGCAGCATTTATTCATGGATTTTACAGCACTTATTTATGGAATTCTGCGCCCACATTGCTCCTAACAGCTCCCCCACTCGCGTTCCCAACGGCTCGCCCACAGCAGCTCGCCCTCAAGCTCTTAACGGCTCGCCCACAGAGGCTCGAGCGCTTTTAAGTTCCTAGAATTCCTTACCGGACCTCCGAGCAATAAGACCGTAGCATAAAAAGCCTCATAAGCAATACAAGTATTTTATCGGCTACGAGATTAAGCTACGAGAAGCTTTATAGGCAATACGAATGTCTTGTTAATAAGCTTGTTACTTTATGACCTTACCGAACTAGAGATCTAAGCTACTGGGGTTACCGAGCGATAGGGAGCGATAAGGAAAATAAGGAAGTTTAGGTGCTTATAAAGAGCCCTCTTCCAATCGTAATAGTTTTCTTACTTCTTTCTTTCTTTAAAAAAAATAATAAGTTAAGTCAATTAAATAAATTAATTATTTATAGTACCTTATATAAAACTAAAATATTTTAATATACTTTTCTTTATATTTGCAGGAAGTTCTTGTTGCACTTTCTTCCTTTAATAACTACGTCGTTGTATTTAATAGTATAGTCCGAAACTCGCTAAGACCTTAGGTAATTGCTTCCCCTTCCTAAAACCTCTGTAGTATAAAGCTTTTAACGACTTTATTCTAATAGGTTATCTTAATAAATTATAACTAAAAGTTAATAATTTAATATAGGATTATTATTAAGGATTAATAAGTTTAAATAAAATTATTATTAAGAGTTAATAATTTAGGAGACTATTAAGTTTTTATAAACGGAGAAACTAGTTAATATATAGGAATAGTTCCGTAATATATAATATAAGTTATAATTGTTAGTATTTAGAGGTTTTAAATAGAAGTTCGTTATACTAAAGCTATTTAAACTTATATAACTAGCTAAGATATTAAATAGTTAAATTAGTTAGTAAAAAGCTTTAATTTAATCCTTATTAAAAATTTGTGCTTTAGGATAAATAATTAAATTAAATTAAATTATAATGTAAAAACCCTAAAGAAAACAGCTCTCTAGAAAGCTATTTTAGACTTATAGAAAGTAATGCTTAACAAAAAACTTTTTTAATTAGCCTAATAAATTAAAAAAAATATAAAAATAAAAAGCAAGCTTATAAGTTATAGTATAGGTATTTAATTTTATATAGGAAAATAGCTATTTTAAAAGTACTGTGACTTTAAAGAAAATAAATTAAATGTGCTTTATTTTTTCTCTATATAGTTAGTAAGTCACACGTTACTCTATATTTCCCTAGCGTAAGTATAGTAAACTATAAGAGAAAACGTAATTTAAATTACTTTTTAGGGAACGTAATCTAAATAATCCACAGCTTTATTATCACAGTAAAGCTAATAGCAGGTTAAAAAGTATGCGGGGCGCAAGGCGCCTCCAGCTAATTATTAGAGAACTATTAGAAAGTAAAGCCCTGGGAAGCGACGGGAATATAGTTATCTAAGTAATTCCGAAGTAGGATAAGTGATTTAGAAGCACTTTTAGCACGGTGATCTAAGTGATCCTAAAGTAAAGGAAGTGATTAGAGATTACACTTAGTAAAGTAATCTTTATAATTGAGTAGCTTTTGTGACTAAAATAAGCTATTATTATGCACTATTTAGCTGCACCAAACTAAATTATTTAAAAGCGGTTTCGACTAGTATTTTGTTATAGGCTAACTATATAGCAAGACTAAATAGGAACTGGAGCTGGCCGTAGTAGCTAATTAAGGAAGAAAGGCGCAACGGCGTGGCTATATAATGATGGGACGCTTACTTTTTAGCATAGGTAAGCTGGATTACCTAGCTTACTTGGTAAGCGTGGTGAGCTAGGAAAGATTATGTGACGAACCCCTGTACAGAACCTCTGAAAGGGATACTGGTTAAAGGCTACTTCTGACAATTAGTTCGGTGCGGCTAAATAGCGCACAACAAGATGTCTCAATGTAAACACAAAATACCGTGAATACAAGCTGTGATTGCATACTGCAGAACTATCTATCTACACCAGCCAGTTCCTCCGTATATATAGACCCTGTGCCAAGCCTAGCACTGTCCTGGATCGATTGACTCGACCATCGATCCTATCGATACTGTCCCTTTTGGGATTGACTCTTCTGGATCGATCCTCGATCCCAATGATCCTGCTCTAATTAGTCCTCGCTCCTGTACTAATAATTGGCCCGTGATGCGCCCCGCGCCCCACCAAAGTGTTAAGCCGTAACAGATTACCACCGCTTACTAGTGAGCTAAGGTAAGCTAGATACGGAGGTACCTAGAGGATTAAGGTCTATATATATAAAGGAACTGGCTAGTGTAGATGGATAGTTCCGCAATATATAATAGTTATAAGTTATAATCGTTAGTATTTAGACTTTTAATAAGCTATTTGTTGTAGACTATTTAGTAGTACCGAACTAGAATTAAGTGCCCTTAACTAGTATTTTTTTTAGAAGTTTTAGATAGAAGTTTATTATATATTTTATTTAGATGTTTTAGATAGAAGTTCGTTATATTTATATATATAAAGAAACTAAATAGCTAGTAAATTGTTTTGCAATATATAATATAAATTACATTTGTTATTATAAAGCTATTGTACTTAAAATAACTAGTATAATATATTATTTAGCTGCACTGAATTAATTTTTAATAAACCTTTTTAATTAAGTATTTTTTTATAGATTTTAAATAAAAGCTATTAATAGTTTAATATATAAATAATAACTAATTTCAAATTAATATAAATTAAGGAAAATTAATAATTTAATTAAAATATAATATTAAAGTTAAATAATATATAAAAATTATTATAAAGAATTTATATAGGTAAATTTATACTTTCTTAACTATTTAAATTTTATTTTAAGATAGTTAATATATATTAAACTAATATTAATCTTTATAAAAATTAAATATTTTTAAAATTTAAGTTTTTTTAAAAGTATAATAGCTTACAGAATATTAGTATTTTAAAATTAAAAACTATACTTCGAAAAATATTAATATACTAAATATTAGTAGTTATGTTAAAAATATAGAAAATATAAACATTATATTTAAATAATATAAAATAAAATTTAACGAAACTTTTACTTATACTTTATAGTAATAATAATATATAAATTAATTATTAAATTGAAGTGTAAAAGTAATATCTAAAGCTACTAGTAACAAATAATAATATATATATAATAGTTATAGAAAAAAATAATAACTAAAAGTGGTAAACTAAAAGCTCGCATTTTTAAAGAATATAAGTAGCTAGTGCTGCAGCGCTAGGATCTACAGGGCAAGTGCGCTAACAGCTGCAGCAATTAATAGCTAATCGCCTTATCCAATCTATCGAGCTAGTCTATAATAGGAAAGGTGCCTTAGGGTAGTAAATACCGGCAACAACGGAAAACGTCATCGTCATCAATAACTGCAATTAATCTATCAATTGTCAATAGCTCCATGGATCCTGACTGCGAAAGGCTTGCAACTAGTCCCAGTAATTAACCGTTGAACTAACTATTAAACTGCCTTTGCAAGTGGAAGCAAGTAGTGATTGACGAATAAAAGCTTATGGGCAGTGCTGACAATAAGACAAGTTAACCAACCAGGAGAGGCTCAAAGTAATTAAACAAAGGAAAGCTGGTGCCAGGGCGCCAGGAAGAAAGAAAGGCTTGCAAAGCACTGTTTGCAAGGCCCATAAAAGGAAAGGCTTACAACCGACAGTTGTAAGCAGTGGTGAAGATCAGGTTGCCAGACCTCTGCCAATATCAGAGCTGACAGCGGTCAACAGAGCCATCAGTCGGCTTACATCGACTTGGACCAGATTCCCATTACGCCAGCTGCTATTCTTGATGACGAAATCCTTGAAAGTACTGGGTGTGGGTGAAGGCGGCATCGGCGGAAGTATCGCCTCAGGTCTGATGTAGCCAGTCTCATGTAAGTGGGTGAACAGCTGATTGCGCGAGGCAAAGGCGGTGCCGCAGGTTGAACGGGCGCAGGGCTGAGGCGAGCGGACCAAACGCTCCCGGCGTGGCTTGCCAGGCGAGGTCTTGGTCCCGGGCGACGGTGAGGATGAGCGGGTGCGAGGGCCGTTGCCTGTGGAAGGCTGGTTGATAGGCTTCGTGCCAGGCAACGTCTTGTTGCCAGAGGGAGGCTTGTTGCCGGACAAGGCCTTGGTAGGCAGTGTTGACTCTCGCTCAGGGGTGATGGGAGCCGGGGCGGCTGGCAGGGAGAGTGGAACGAAGTCCAAGGCAAAGCCTTCACTGGGCCCGCAGCGGGCTTATTGGCGTCAAAGTTGAGGGCATTGCGAAGACCTGTAACAGCTGTAGTAGATAAGGCGATGAAGTTGTTAGTGGGCTCAATCGAAATGGAAGATGCCACCATTTCACAGGATGACGTAATGGTCAAGGTTTGGGGTGTAGGGACCTGGGCGCACAGGTCAACCAAACGCTGCTCCAGACTATCAATGTAATCTTGCAGCTGGAGTTGCTTGTCTTCCAGAGTCTTGACTTGATACTCAAGACCCTTCATTTGGCCTGCTTTTTCGTTTGCACAGAGTATATACGCAACGAGAGTTCTCTTTTGAGGGTGACGATTTCTTCGTCCTTCTGGTATAACTAGTCTGTAAGGCTGGGTGCCGAAGGTGACGTAAGCTACTGCTGTAAGGCTTTATCGGAGCAGCCGTATGGTCGTTGAGGCGGCGTTCCAGAAATAATGTGACCATTGGCTGTGGAACCTGGCCTGATGCTCGTCGTCGTCGTCAACAGTGAGGTTATCGTGAAAGTAGATACCACACTGATTGTAATATTCTTTAGTGTTGACGATGTGGGTGGGTGCGGTGGAAGTCGTCTTGACGGCTAGTTCGCTCGGGGTAGTATGACATTGGTGAGGGGACACGTACTGGCGACCAGTAGGCCACTGCTCAGGCAAGGTCACCTTGACGGTCGGTTGCTGACGTAATGACGGTGCGGTCGGTCGGTGAGGGAGTTGCTGTGAGAGCTGTAGGCTACTGGGCGAGCAAGACGAAAAGAGGTGTGACCTTATACCTGTTGCCAGGGAGGGAGGGTGAGGGTTCTAGTGACGGCGGCAACGTTATGGATAGCCTCGCATTCGAATCAACGAGCAAAGGCTTGCCCGGCTACCGGTGATCACTGGGCAAGTAGGTGGTTGTTGAGGGAGTAGTTGTCATGGAAGACTGGGTCGTCGGCTGAGCTCTTGGGAGGGCGGCCGGCGCGGCAGAAATCGTGGGCGGTGAGTCACCGGTCACCTAACGGTTCAACGCGGGGCGGTTGGCTGCCTGGGCTTGAGAGCGGGCAAGGGGTTGATTTTTGTCAATTGTGGTGGAAAACATTGATTTCGATGGAATTTGGAGAATCGGTGGCCGACTTACAAGTTAACTGTGAAGCTGGCGGCGCGCGGCAGAATTCCGACACCGGCAGGCGGTAAGCTTGTTTGAGCACCTTGATGAGCAAGGTAGACAAAGCAGTCAAGCTGCGTTGGCAGAGGAATTTGTCGTTTTTTGTCGACTTGGTGGATTTCGTCGTTTGACGTGGATTTGGTTGGCGTTGCCAGTGGTGGGTGTGCTGGACTGACTGTAAAGTCGGCCGTGAAGATGTAATCGACACAGGATTTTGATCCTGGTTTCGGCGGAAGCGCGATTTTGCATGGGAAATAAATGGTGGGAAATAGGATCCGATTTTCTGGTATGATGCTGTCAGACGGCGGTGATGTCGATCAAATTGGTATGGCTTCGGTTGACGCGGCGGTCGAACTGGGCCTTGCGCTCAGGGCATTGGTCGTCGGGAGGCGACGCGGCGGTCGGCTTGTTTGACTTGGTGGGTTCGTGAAATCGAAAATCGAGCAACCTGCCTGGTTAAAAAGCTAGTCGCGCGGCGACGGAACTAACGCTATTCAGAGGTAATCGATGAATGGTAGCAAGCTACTATTTGACACCCGGGGGGCTTGGACAGAGGCAATAGTATAGGTATATTGGTTGTAAGTGAGGAAGATGATGGTTGAATGCACGTGCCACAGGGACTTTCGCTTGCGAAGCACAGCAGCTGCTAGAGAACAACTACAAGCCCACGGGCCCCACTGTCGCGCTAGATAGCAGCACCCCACCCGTGGTCTCTGCGGGGAGCTAACGTGCATGGGTCCTGGGTCCAAATGCCAGGTAGCAGCAGCTTCAACTTTATATTTCGGATACACTGCAAAACAAAACAACTGTCAACTGCCCTGAAACTCCTGCGATCCGGTTACATCATCACCAAATCGTTATCGCGCACGCCAGCCCTCTAGCCACCTACCGGCAAGATGGTACGCCTAGCCACCTCAATCCACACCCCTCAGCCTTGCGCGCCCCTTGCTGACTGTTGATCTCTCTCACAAATAGAACACAACCTTCAATAGCGCCCTCAAACAATCCACGTCCCTCCGAAAAGATCTCTCCTCCCTCTCTTCCCCCGACGCCGACATTACCCCCGCCATCCTCGGCTCCGTCAGCGCCAGCCTCGCGGCCCTCTCCCGAACGATAGACGAGTACAATACACTCGCCAAGCAGGAGCTCAACAAGGCCAAGCAAGAGAAGGCCTTTGAACGCATCAAGGACTTCAAGCAGGAAATCTCGTCGTACCGTGCCCTGCTCGACCGACTTAATAAGGACAGAGAAGAGCGGGAGTATGTGAACCACAGGGGGGAGCTGCTGGGGAGGAGGCCCTTTGCCGCGCAAACCCCCGAGAACCCATATACTGGCGCTACAGTGTCAGGTGTGCAGACTACTCCGGGGTATGGGCATGCGAGGACGAACAGCACGGTCGAGTCTAGCGGTGGGATGGGGATAGGGAGCGGTGATGTTATGCGGGAGTCGCATGCGCTGAGGGAGCAGGCGTTTTTCCAGCACACGAACTCGGCGTTAGATGATTACATTGCTAGGGGCCAGGCTGTGTTGGGCGATCTTGGGCAGCAGAGGGAGATACTCAAAAACACGCAGCGGAAGCTGTATAGTGTTGGAAATACGCTCGGGATATCGGGGGATACCATTAGGATGGTAGAACGGAGGGCGAAGCAGGATAAGTGGATTTTCTGGGGAGGTGTCATGGGCTTTTTTTTGTTTTGCTGGTTAGTGTTGCATTACCTGCGGTAGTGTCCCGACCAGGGAGAGTGGGAAATAGTCATGAAGTGTGGAGTTTTGGCATGGTTTTACGGCAAACTGGTACTAAGGTATATATGATCGAAGTTTTTGTTTTGTGTGCTCCGCCCCTCTGATCATCACAGCGAAAGCGTCCCACTAGTTTTCCCTCAGCGACATAGTAAATAGCACATCCTTAGTTGCTTCTACCTCGATGACTTGGGTCTCGGGCAGGATGTGGTTGCTGGTGCTCATCTGCCCCCCAAATTCCGTCGGCCAGTCCGTTACGTCCCATTCCAGGCCCTTGGTCGTGATGTAGCTCGGCTCTTTCATAGGCAGAATGCCTACCCACTTTGCGAACACGTCCTTCTCCCCTGCCGGACCGTCCCTCACCCGGATGACGTGCTTTCTGCCTGCTTTGAGCATGAAGGTCAAAGACTCGCCGCTGAAGAAGTACATCTTGCCTTCGTTATAGTCGGGGTCCCGCTGAAACAGATATAAGTGGTGAAGCTGGGATATGCCGTGGTCAACTCTGCCCCCGAGGCTGCCAACAACGACGATGTCCTTCCCCTTGAGAGAGGGACGATATTTCGCGCGGGTGTGCTCAACTGCTTTGGCGAAATCGGTCGAGTAGTCATCGCGGTAGTATATCACGTTGGTGCGTCTTGGAGGGGTCTCGTAGTAGGTGCGCGCCACTTGGCTGATGGAATCCAGGTCACCGATGATAACGTCGAGGTCGTCAAAGGAGGGGTCGGAATGAATGCCGGCCGCATCGTGGAGGCAGTTGGCGGCACCGTCGGCGGCTATATGAAAGATGGCTGTAGAGGAGGTTGAGTTAATGTGTGGGGTAATGAATAGGTATGAAGGGAAGGGGGGGCACGGACCATTATTCCATAGTCTCTTGATCATGCCGACATGATTGTGGATGGGCTGGTTGAGGATGAGAAGGGCGTAGTCGGGAGGTGCGTTACTGGATGGAGGGCGGAAGATATCTGTAGGGTTCCATTCGATGATGGGCGAAGCCTTCTTTTGCTGGGGAATGCATGCAGCCATGGCTGTGATGCTCTGTTTGGCTGGTTAGTGTACCCTGCAGGATGATGACCGGGATGCGAGGATACCAGGTGGGTGGCGGGGGCCCTTTAGGTAAAGGGCTTGATGTAAACTCCAATACTGCGTGGTGGAATCTCTAAATTGTGCCCAGAATAAAAAGTTGGACAATGTGGATTGTAGGAGTTGATAGCCGGGTAGATAAGTTATGTGAGCTCTCTATATTCGAGTTTATAAGTAAGTGTTTGGAACTGAGGTCGATACAATTTGAGCAAGGCTATAACACGGACGGCTCGGATCTGAGGTCGATACAATTTGAGCAAGGCTATAACACGGACGGCTCGGATCAAACTGTTTACCCAGACTAGTGGAACCCTAACCCTAGGCACAGGAAACTATGACAGGAAGAACAAAATGTCCCTTTCTCAAAAGGATAGCTTTATTTGGGGTCGCCTCGTAGGTAATTGAAGAGATGACACTGCTTTACAAATGTCTGCCCCTATGGTCTCTTTTGTAGAACATAGTTTCTATAGGAAACTACATACTTTCAATTCCGCTCAACGCTTCGAGGCACCGAGGATAAAAACTGTCAAATCCACGCCGACGTCAAGTGTGGATTCCATGTCTGCGGGCCTCAGTGGGGATGCTGTAATTAGCCGCCCGCTGTGGGGATCACGCAGCCTGATAACCTCACAGCCTCACGCCAAGGTAGGTAGGCACCGTAGTACCTTACCAAAATCGACTCGATCCTCTCGCCGCATTTCATCGAGCTGCAGCATATCGTGACGTCCAGGCCGCGCACAAGCTTCCGTTCCCGTCCCAGTAGTTGTGGCACTGGCTGTGCCGCCCGCTTCCATGTTATTAGGAGGAATCCCGGTTGGGATATGAACCGCCTTATTGGCTGAATTTTAATGTCGGCATCTTGATATCTTAAGGACCATGCATTAAATGTATGTGTTGGTCGACTTTGTTATCTGATATTGAAGTTTATCGTTTTGACCTAGCACGCTCTAGAACCGACTTTTCGGTGACGCTCTCCTCAAATGGACGCCTGACAGGCGCCTTGACAACCGTTCATTCACCATGGTTGGTGAGTTAGGTATATATTCCAGCTATGTCCCACTGGCCCGTCGCAGCCCGGTTCAGCTGAACATCACACCCGTCACCCTGTTTCAACTAGAGACCATGGTCATCTATAAACCATCAATCGTTTTGACCGCAGTGCTCTACGCCGACCTTGCCGGAGCTCAGGACTATGTCGGCCCAAACTTCGAAAGATGTCAAAAACGAGTCACCAGCATCTTGGAGGGAAAGGAGGAATGGAACGGCATCAACAACGTGACCGTAGAGCAGTACATATACCGTGGTGCCGTTCGGGGGATGAACTCCGAGTATGAGCAAACTTCCAGAGATAAGTTCATCACCATCACCACCGAGGGTTGCAAGGTGCTCTGTGAGAGCCCTGTCGACTTTTATTGGCACTCGGATATCACGACCACCCTCAGCATCATTTCCAACTGGATATTGCCTATCATGGCCTTGCTTTCCGCTCTTCCATACGATTCCTTGCACCGCAGGACGGCCGGGGCACCGTGGTGGCAGACCAGGATCATGGGGACCCTTCGCGCCCTGCTTAACTGGCTCGGGTCTCCCGAGACAGCCCTTACAAACACATTATTCAACATCCATCAGATGCACGAATGTTTAGCTGAAACCAAGTCATCAGGCCAAGGCATTTCGGGAAACAGCAACCTGCGGTCACTCAAGATGGATGCCTACTACGTGCTCAGCTGCATAGGCCAGTTCAACATGCCCGATTTAAGCAGTGACGAGTTTTTGGAGCCCCTCGTCTACGCCTTATTTAGGGGCTTTGTACACTTGGATGCTGGAGAGGCAGCCGCTCATGCCCAATCCACGACGTACCCGCCAGCCGGCACTACACCAGATCAAAGGGAACGGTCGGAGCAAGCGAAGGTGTGGACGAGAGAACTTCTTCAAGAAATGGCGTTTCAACTCAGGATGCTCCGTCGTCGAGGAATTTACCCATCACTTGTCAATGTGTTCCTCTTCTGCGTCGCCTACGCCATGGCCGTCGTCCTAGCTTTTAGCGACGTTGGCGAAAGAACCACAGCTCACGCTTTGGCTCTAGGTATCCTAGTCAGCTGGCTGCCGCTGCTTGTCTTATTTTCCATTCTGGACCGGAATCCCATGTCAGCCGATCGGGGCAGGAAGTTGATGTCTCGATGGCTGTGGAACGCCGACGCAATCCGTCGGTGGGAGAAAGGTTCGGGAATCCCTGCTTCCCAGACTCTGCCGCCAGTCATGCCGGCGGGAGGTCCGCCTGCGTCACCGGACTGGTGGACATGGAACAAGGAAGAGAATTTGCGCGCGTTGCAGCTACCGCCCGGTCAAACGCCTCTATTTGGTTCCTTTCAGCAGCCGGTAAGATTCGACCCCTTTATTGGAGAGTTTGTTGGCCAAGGAAGACAAATGGGCTACCATGGTCTGGCTTTTTCTGTTGTGCACAGTGTCTATGACAGCCACGGAACCGATCGACGGATGAGGTCCATTCAGGAAATCGTGGAACATACGCGTGTCAGGCTCGATGGACCGCGGCCCTGGGCGTGGTGGAGGATGGCATTCATTTCACTGACGATAGTTTGGCTCTTTGCCGGAATGGCATTTATGATCTCATACAACACTCCTACTGTCGGTTTCGCTTGTCGGTCTGGATCCTACACAGTGTACGGCCTTCTTACCTTCGGTTCCTGGTTCTTGTCATTGCTGCCATGCTACAAACACCCTGATAATTGGATGAGAGCCGTGGCCCATGCCTTCAATGGCCTGGCGCTTCTCACTCTCATACTCATCATCTTCGCCTCCTTCAGCGGTATTTTCAACAACTGCATATGCAAAGGAGGGCTGGCTGGATACTTGGACTTTGAGAGTGCAGAGTTCTACCGGAACCCAAACCATTTCAACGTCTATAAATGGTGGATGGCCGGTGCTATTGTTGGTGCTTTGCCCATAACCTTCAGCTTGCTCAGGGCAGCTTGGTTGTTGATTCGACTGAAGCCTCTGTGGCAGGCTTCGGAGCAGCACAATCCACATGTGCGCAACCCCGGAGTTGATATGATCTGGTTGATTTAGGCAATTTCTTATTATTTTATTTACGACTTGGTTACCCAGCAATACCAATCATGGTGTTCATCTGCATCATGTTTGTTTGTTGTTTTGAGCCCCTGAAAGAGCGTCAGCATTCCGTTAGTTACCTCTTACGGCGAGAGTCTTGGCACCACACCTTGCTGCCTAAAACACACAGCTAAGATCTTGTTGACATAAAAACCCCAGCCATGTTCTCTTTATAAACACGCATTCTTTTTACTGTATTCACTCCCTCAATCACCACGAATCCGTTTGGTCTCATAAAATGGCCCCGTGCAAACATGCAAACCTGTTGCTCGATGTATCACCAAACGCGACCCAGGCTGGATTCGCGCGCCCACCGGCCGCCAAGAGAAGAGCAGCAGCATCCCTTGCCAGCCGCAAAGAACCAGGCACGGCTGCTGAAGAAGAAGCCCAAAATCTCGCTGGCACCTTTCCAGGTCCCTTGGTCCTCCCAGATGACCTGCTGTCCGTCT
The DNA here is from genome assembly GCF_000226545.1 of Podospora anserina S mat+. Taxonomy (NCBI): domain Eukaryota; kingdom Fungi; phylum Ascomycota; class Sordariomycetes; order Sordariales; family Podosporaceae; genus Podospora; species Podospora anserina. The sequence goes on from NW_001914832.1 coordinate 15,123, forward strand.
ACCCCAAAGACCCCGACTCTGGGCAGACAGTCAAGGTCTGGCAAAGGTCCAAACACCGCAACCGCCTCAACGCCGGCACCCCCAACACCATCCATGTTGCTGCACCACCCTCCTACTCCCCCAAGATGAAGCACATGAGGGAGTGGATCGTCCCCCTCACCGCCACCGAGGGGGAAGAAGACGTCAGCCCGCCGAAACCAAAAGACCTAACCGATTACCTCTCCGCCTACTACCACCCTCTCCCCGTGACCCAAACCCCCAATCTCACCTGGATCCCTTGGGAAGATGATGATCGCCCACCAAACGCTACAAAGGACGAAAATAGGTACATCGGCCTCAAGCAAGGCCAGAACATCACCCGGATCCGCACCCGCCCCTGCCCCGACGGCGCCTACGAGCGGCAGCTGAACCTGAGCGACATTTTGGACGGGCTGCTGCACATGGTCAAGGAGATCCACCCCCGGTACGCGCTTGTGATGATGCTTCATCACGATCTGTACGAGGACGAGACGGACGATTTCTGCTGCGGGAGGGCGTACGGCGGGAGCAGGGTTTCGGTTGTCACGTCGAGTAGGTATCATCCTGGGCTGGACTGGTACCAGGAGATTGAACGGGCGCACATGTAGCCTGCCAGTCACTGTGGGAATTTTGTGAGGAGGAAGTGTGGGATACGGTCTGGAGCGGGGGTGAAGAGGAGGAAGGTGATGATGGTTGAGGGAGACGGTGCTGGGGAGGGAAAGGGGGGGGGGACGGCCATGAGGGCGGACGTGGATGCGTATGTTGCTGCGCCGGCGCCCGAGAAGGACTTGGCGGGGTTGTGGTTTGGGAGGACGGCGCTGACCGGCTTCGCACGAGCTGGGGCATTGTTTTTGTTTGGGGCATTGCAATTATTAATGTTGCGCCATGCAGGGGACAGCGGGGATCGTGGAGGATGTGAGGCAGCCGCCGTATTTGTGTCCGGTTTGTTTGGAGAAGGTGATTTCGGGGTTCTTGGAGGTGAAGGAGTATGCAAACATTGGGAGGGAGAGGTTGATACTACAGAGGTATAAGAAGCTGCATGAGTTTTGCACCGGCAAGACAAGGGCGGGGGTCAAGATGTTTGCGGGTTATGGAGCCTGGTTGGGCAAGAGGATCGAGGCGCTCAAAGCCGAGGAGGAGGGGGGCGAGGGGCATTTGTAGCCATTGATCTAACAAATGACAGCGAGTAATAACTAGACCGAAAGCCTTCTCTGCTGGTTTATAATGAAGGAAAACGTGGGAAGCAACATGTACCGGGCATCAAGGGGTGAGGGCAATGAGCTTCCCAAACTGGGTGTTCTTCGAAGCAACCGCCCATGCTTCGTCAATCTCATCCAACTTGAACCTGCCAACAACCTCCACGCCAGTCTCCGGTCCAAGCCTCAGCACGCCAGACTCGGCCATCCTGACAATCTGTTGGGCGTCAGCTCTGTCATACATGTATTGCCCCTTGATCGTCAAGCTCTTCCATACAATCATGGCATACGTTACCGAGAGACTCTCTGGGAGCACGCCCATAAGCGAGGCTCTCCCATAGTTCCTCAAGGCCTTGAAGCAGCTGCCCACATGGGTGCTTCCTGTTGCAGCAGCCGGACTGATATCAAGGTATGCATCCACCGGCCCCCAGCTTGTCAGCTTCTGCACATCCCCGTCTTCATCCCCAGACATGGGTACAATCTGGATCTTCCCCCTGGGATACAACCCCTGAATCCGTTTCAGAATCTCCATATTTCTCCCCATGACAATGACCTGCCCGGCCCCCATCGCGACAGCAACCTCTACCGCAGCACCGCCAAACTGGCCCGTAGCCGGCGCAACAATCACCCTCTCCCCCGCCCGCAGCCCGATACCCTTCCACCCCCCCAGCACAACAAGCTGCACAGGCAACTGCAACAGATTCTCGACACTGTACCCCAACCCACCATCCCCCTTTTGGCTTACAAAGCCTCTCCTCATCCAACGGCTCGACGTTCTCCAACGGGGCAAGGATATACTCGGCATAAGAGCCATTCTTCCAGTTCTTCTCGATCCACTCCCTGCTGCGGGCACTCCGCCGTCAAAAGTGCCCCAAACAGCTTGGATCTCCTCCGGGTTGTCTCTCGCCCGGAGAAAGGACTGGATCATGACGAGCTTGCCGACGGGGAGGGAGGTGGTGTCCGGGCCGGGCTGGACCACGCGGCCGATGGCGTACCCCCCGCCTAGGATCATGTCGGGGGCAAGGGTGAAACCTACTTTTCCAGAATAGATGTCGTAGACCTTTTGGGAAACTTGGGCGGCGAGGACGCGGATTAGGACGGAGCCGGGGACCACGGTGGGGACGGGGACGGTGCGGAGGGTGATTTGAGGATCGGGGGAGATGGTGGGGAGGTAAAGGGCGCGCATATGGGTTGGGAGGGACATTTTGGTGTTGTGGTTTTGTTTGTACGTATGAGTGACAAAGTCTTGTCTGATGTGTCCAGACTCTTGTTTGTTGGTGAGAGATACCTGCCGTACCTTGCTCGCAACAACAGTTTCGAGGACCTTCCTTTTATACCTGATCATCCTGCCAGGGTGCTGCCATGTTGTTGTCGTTTTGCCGGCGTGATGGCTTTCCTTCTGCCGTATTGTGGTTCACCAGTCCCATCCTTCTGTCGTCCATAATCCATAATACCTTACTTAACTTCCGGTGGCTACGACTTACTTGGCTGCCAATGACATGTGATTGGCCAAACGGGCGACAAGGCACATCACGGGGTTTGTGTACTTTTGGAATACGCATTGGGGTTAGCGTGGTTCTCTCCGGGCCAATGATTGTGGACCGTTGGGTATAGCGGGACTGGACCGATTTCAAATCGGAACAGTCTGGACTTCTGACCTGAAGGCCGTCTTTAATATTGCTTATCTTTCAACATCCGCAAACTTGTGTTGGGGTTTGAATACGACTAGAGGGTGATCCTCCCGTTTGCCGCCGAGTATTCCTAAACCTTTTGGGCCAACAACAAAAAACTCTCCCTCCGGCCTTACCGGCCCCACCTCTCGGGCCAGGATCCGCTAATCTCCACCTTTCTACCACTCTCCGACCATGTCGAGCACCAACATGGCGTCTGTAAAGAGCAGTGGCATCGTAAAGGCAAAGTCTGGATCGAAAGCAGACACCAGCTTCCGTAAACGTAAAAGCCATACCAAATCCCGTAGCGGGTGCGTCAACTGCAAACTCCGCCACATCAAGGTATGGTTTTCGTTGCTGTTATCACCCCATTTTCGTTGGTCCTAACCGGAGCAGTGTGACGAATCAAAGCCGATATGCAACAACTGCACCAACTTCCGTGTATCGTGCACATATGACCGCACCCTCAAGTCATCCGAGGCACTCGCTCTTCAGCCATGGTCAGAGCAGGTGTTTCCGTTGGTTAGCGCCAGAGAGACTCATCTAATATATGCATCTCTCGCCAGCTTGTCGCTGAACCGTCAGGTGTTGACCATGCTCAACGACCACATTCGGGAATCCGATCCGCAGGCTGTGGAGAATGGCTTTCTGTTCAAGGATCAGCATTTGAGATATCTGAATCAGTTCCATGAGAAGACCATCTTGTCGCTCAAGATGAACCACAAACTGGATCTGTACCGCAGGGAGAGTGTCAGATTGGCCATTCGGGTATTCTTATCCCCTTAACATGTCACAATGCCTTCAGTGCTAACCAACCAGGAACCCTTCCTCCTCCACCTCGTCCTCGCCGTAACCCTCATGCACGAACGCCTCGCCGCCTCCCCCCTCACCACCGAGCCCCCTTCCATCCAAGAGCTCTACCACCACGCCACCGGCTCCTCCCAGCTCAACCAGCTTCTATCCAGCCACCCCTCCCAACTCAGCCGCGTGCAAAAAGACGCCATGTTCATGGGCACCATCCTCCTCGCCTGCACCTCCTTCGCCCAGCTCGACGCCTCCCTCCCCCTAGCCTCCCACTGGCCCTTCGTCTCCTCTCCTCACGACCTCGACTGGCTCAAGATCTGCTCGGGAAAGCGCGTCGTCCAAAAGCTAGCCGATACTCACGCTGCTGATTCCGCGCTGAGGGATATCTCCTACGAGTTTGTCCTTTCCGGTCCCGCCGCGAGGGTAGAACTCCTTCCCGAGGAAGACGCGATTGCCCGACTGCCGGAGCCGTTGAGGAGGCTGTTGAGGTTGGATCACGCGGGTGTGTCGGCCAAGACGAACGCGTATTATGACGCTGGGGTGGTGGTGGGGAGGGTTCTGCCGTTGGAGATAAGCGACGATAACCTGCTTGTGTCTTTGGTGCTGGTAAGTTTTCTGCCGGTCAGGTTCAGGGAGATGCTGGAGGAAAAGGACGCAAAGGCGCTGCTGTTGTTTGCGTGGTATCATGCCAAGATTGGGCAGTTTGGGAGGTGGTGGGTTTGGAGGAGGGCGGTGACTGAGGGGAGGGCTATTTTGGCTTATTTGGAGAGGTACTATGGGGGAACGGTGGGTGGGGATGAGGAGCTGTTGGGGTATCCGAAGAAGTGGTGTGGGATGGAGGTGATGGTGAATGAGGGGATGACTTGATTGGTTGTGCAGTATTTTTGTGCTGTTGGGGAAGAAGGAGGACTGGTTCATGCTAGAGCTGTATGTAGGTATGCTTCAAGAAGCGCTCTGGAGCACCGCCTTGCCGAACCTATTATCTAGTCATAACACGATGCATAGGTACCTACCTGTCTTATCTCGGTAGGTAGGTATATGTGGTTACCACTACTTCTGTTGAAATATGTAGAGATGAGGCAAATTGAGAGTGGTGGATGAATAAGGTGCCTGGTAGGTAGGTAGGTAGGTACCAGGTAATCTGAAAGCCAAGAGACCATGTCCCCCATGCCAAAGCTTTGGCAGAGATTATCAACAACTTCAAACAACACCCGATTCCCTGCTGCTTCGAGCTCCCAACATGATGACAGCTTGCCTCAGGGTCAATGTCCGTCATCTTCCCTGGGCGCTGGAGATGTCGACAAAGAAATCCCCCTACCCTTCGAACCACCAAGACGGTACCCAAGTGTCGCAAAGAGTTGGAAGGAGTGAGCCTGGGGGGTGTGGCAGTGCCCATCTTGGCAAATGAGACACTGCCCTCAAGGCATCTTGGCATTCGGTCTTAAAAAGTCACGATCACCCCGCAATCAGACACCTATCTGGATGTTGAGACGCAGCTACAGCATCAACAACATTGTTTGCCGCTCTGAACAGATCAAATCAACCCCGGCCCAGCTCACTCAAGATGTCATTCGCACCCCCACCATACCTCCCGCCCCCACCAAAAGACAATCCTCCCACCATCTCCCAAGGTGCCCTCCCAACCGAAGAACCTCCAGCCTACTCCCCAGCTGGAATCAACAACCCTCGACCCGAACGACCCCATGCCCCCAGCCACCTTTTCCGTCCACGGCCGCTTCATCTACGCCTCCCCCCGTCCCCTTCCACACCCCCGAGCTCAGACCCCCTCCTACCAAACCGATTACCCCATCCTGACACCCCACACACGGTTCTCGAACAGTCGACTTTCAGCGCGTGGCAGTACAGGTACCGAAGCCTCCAACCGCCCACCGGCAGGCCCGTCATCTCCCCACCGCGGGACAAAGACCCTCTACACCCCTGTCCCCCACCACCTCGCCCTATCCTGGGGGGAATGCCCCTCTCCAGGCCCTTAGTGGCCTGTTCCCCCAAAGAGTCGAAAGACGCTTGGGGAGGTGCATATTGCCAAGTCGCCTGCTTTCCACACGGGGTACCGCGCAAATAGGGTATTGCCTGATCATGAGGTTGCCAGGTTGGAGAGGAAGGGGGAGAAGGTGCCGAGGGAGTATCACTTTCAGATCAAGGAGGGGGGGGCTGAGAGATGGGTGTGGAAAGATTCGAATGGAAGGGCGGTGGCCTTTCAGTGGAGGGGGCAAAGAAGTGAGTTTGGCGGTGGTGATGGTCAGCCGGGGAGTAGTCGGGATCCGGATGGGGGGGTTGGTGATGGGGGGGGATGGGGGGTGCCCAAGCTCCAGGTTCTGGTGGAGTTAGACAGGAGGACGCTGGATAGTTTGGTGGCGGTGTGGTGTCTCTGGGCGATGCATTTGCATCATGAGGCTACGGCGCCCAAGAAGACCTGGGAAGATCGTATGTCCTCTTATAAGTCGATCACACTGCTCGAGAGGTGGCCGAGGTGTTTATTCCACTTTTATGGCGCGTGCTAACTATGAGATGGCAGGATTGGCCTTGATGGCGAGGAAGAGACCTGAGGGTACGCCACAGGGGGGCTTTTATACTATGAAGTTTTAATGGTTGGATGCATGGAAGCACAGGGGTTGGGTGGAGAAAGATGGTCGTGGTTGGAAACAAATGATACCCTGGACGATGGATCAAATTGAATGAAGAACCGATGTTGTTCTCTCACATAATGATAGACTTAAGAAGCAGTGTGTCTACTTTGAATCTGCCCCCATGTCGCATAAAAAGCCACTGGCTGCTCTCCCGTTTTCCTCGACAACATCGTAGTTCCAAATCCTCTCAAACTTGGCAGATATCTCTTCCCCAAACTTGACCTTGTCGTTGCCGACTCTTTGATCCTGCCACTGAAAAAGATCCACGGCCTCTCGAGTCGCCTGGACAACCCACTGGGTCCTGTCGAAGCGGGCATCGTTGTATCCTTTCAGTGCAGCCTCCACAGTTGCACGCTCGTCTTTGGCTGATGTAGGACCCGTCCCCAGCATGTCGTTGAGATGGCTCAATAATGTGGCCAAGAAGTATGCATCTTCTATCCCAAGCCCTCCCCCAGCACCAAGATGAGGGCCAGTGGCATGCGCCGCATCACCAGCAAGGCACACCCTTCCTCTGATATAAGTGGACGCTGGGTTCTCAGCCATATCGAAGATTGCCCACTTTTCCATCTCATCCGGGAAGAGCTGAGCAATGTTTCTGGCCGTCTCATTCCATCCCTGAAGTGCATCAATCACCTCCTTTTTGGACCCCTGACAGGTATGTCTTCCTTGCGCCACCAAACCCTCTGGCCAATCCTTGTTCTTATCCGAGATGACAACCAGTACGTTTAAAACGGAGCTGTTTCCCACGGGATATGTGATGATGTGAGAGTCTGGCCCATTGTACATGAACCTCGTCGAGCACTTGTATTTCCCAATCGCTTGGACAGCCTGGTCCATCGGGACCAACGACCGGTAGCAAAACCTTTGCGAGTATCCCGGGTACGCCGCCTTCACTAGATTCTTCCCCGTCGATCCCAGCACGTAGTGCCTCACTTGAGATCTGATTCCATCACAACCCACCACCACAGTGGCATTGACCTTACTCCCGTCTTTAAAACTGACCAGCACCCCATCGTCCGTTTCCCGAATCCCCTCGAGCTCCTTTCCAAACTCGACCGATCCAGAGGGCAGCAGTGATGCCCATGCGCCCAAAATGTCACTCCTCTTGCACCCTTGAAACCCATCCTTGCCCACGAACTTCTTGTACATCAACTCCCCCTCCTCAGAATGCCCGTTGACCCACTGGAAGTAGTCTTCTCCGTTGGGGTTTGCCACCCTCTTGAAAGCTTTCAGAACATCTTTGGACAGGTACCCCATCGCCTTTTCAGCATTGGGACTGAAGCCGAGGCCTGCGCCAATGTCCCGAAACCCAGGAGCGCGCTCGTAAATGGTGAAGGGGACTTTGCGTTCGCGGAGGCCGAGGCCGAGGGTGATGCCGGTTATACCAGCCCCGATGATGGCGACGCGGACGTCCTTGGTAGTGGCGCTGGGCATGTTTGGTTGTTACTGACGGTGTGGCAGATGATTGGGCAAACACAAAGCTTCAAGGTTGACGTCGAGACGGCTCTTCGGAAGTAAAGCAGATGAGCTCAATAGCCAGATATGGGGAAGGAAGGATGACGAGGCAGGTGGCTAAAAGGTGTTTTCGGCAACGAGGTGGGGATATATGTACCGGAGTCCCGATGGAATGCACCTCAGTCAGCCACGCAGCCCGTCGCACCGGACTTTTGGCCGGTGCCCGAGCTGTATCCCTTGCGCAGTAGGTAGATGGCGTCTTGCGAGTCGTGGACGCTGGAAAGCTCTGAACTTCAAGCAGAAATACACCCCGGTTGTTTGCTGTCTTCCATTCCTTTCCAGGACGAAGACATTGTCAAGGGTGAAAAAGGTAGCAAGATGACACTGATCAAAGCCTCGCAACAGCCTCAGACGCCGAAAAAGGAAAAGGTTCTCCTTACCGGTAAGCGTGCTCACTCCTCTTGTTAAGTTTCATGTGGGAGTTGACCATCCAACCAGGCGGCACTGGCTTCGTGGCCTCCCACGTCCTCGACTCCCTGGCAACCAACGGCCACCCTGTTGTCGTCACCGTCCGCTCAGAAGAAAAAGGCAACCGGCTCCTCCAATCCCTCTCTCACTTCGGCGCCTCCAACCAAGTCCAATACGCCATCGTCCCCGACATCTCCACCAAAAACGCCTTCGATCCCATCCTCCACGACCACCGCTTCACCTACGTAATCCACACCGCATCCCCCTATCAACTCTCCTTCGCCGACCCCGTCAACGACTGCCTCAACCCTGCCATCAAGGGCACCACCTACCTCCTCGACTCCATCCACCGCCTCTGCCCCTCGGTCACCCGCGTGGTCATCACCTCCTCCAGCGCCGCTATCCTCAACCCGCCCAACCACCGCGATGTCTACGATGAGTCCTCCTGGTCAGATGTGAGCTGGGAGCAGGCCATGCAGCCAGAGCACACCTACCGTGCCAGCAAGAAATTCGCCGAGCAGGCTGCCTGGTCTTTTCTCGAGGAGCACAACCCGCGGTTCACCATCGCGACGATCAACAACACCTATACTTTTGGTCCGCTCTCGCGATCGCTGGCGAATTCGGCAAAGTTTAGCTCGGCAGAGGTGAACACCTCCAACCGCCGGATTTGGGATCTGATTCATGGCAAGTGGCGAAACCCAGATGGATCGGCGTGCATCCCGTCCACGGCGCCGGTGTTTACATTTGTGGACGTGAGGGACGTGGCGGATGCGCACCTGGCGGCTCTGACGGCGCCGGGACAGAGATATTACACTGTAGGAGGGTTCTTTTCCAACTATCAGATTGCAAGAATCGTGGACGAAGAGTTCAAGGGAGTGCTGGGGGATGATGTGCTCCCGGATCTGAAAGGGCAAGCAGATGATTTTGAGGAAGACAAGCACTGGAAGTTTGATGTGAGTAGGAGTGAGAAGGAGTTGGGGATACGATATAGGGGGTTGAGGGAGAGTGTGAGGGATGCCGTGGTGAGTATGCTGGAGTTTGAAAAGGGGACGGCTTTCAACTAGGAGTATCTGAGGTGGATCCTTTTGTTCATAGAGTTGAACCAGCCTGCTAGTGATAACCAAAGCTGTTTGCCTGTCGATTGTCTTGTTATTCTCTTTCCTTGAGCTTCAACTCAAGACATCATCATGTACCTAAAATCAAATGATCTGCCGTTGATTCCAGTGACAGAGAAAAAAGGTGCGATATCAATCCTTTCTCAGCAAGGATCCGCTCCAGGATCGGGCGCGGAGTCTAGACACCTTAGGTAGGTACCCTTTGGTTGACAGTTGATCGCGACCAAAGTTGACCACTTGTCATGTCCCTAAAGCCAGAGGCGGTGCGACCCCCTTTCCTTTTCCTTCGGAAGCTCGAGCATCGGGCATTGGCCCATCGGTAAGCCACTCAGAGCTTGTCTCGATCGTGTCATCTTCACCACGGCAAAGGGTGGTCGCACAGACAAACAACTGGACGATCTCCGTCAGTTGACTGTTGAGTAATACTGCAGCTGCACACAAACCACCCTAGTGATGATGTTGGTTCTGACGAGCGGCGAGTCCGAAGAGGATCATGATCGACTTGAATGTCTGGAACATGTCTGTAGAAAGCGATATCAAAACAGGTTGCCTTGCCGCAAAGTTGGCCATACGGAGCGGCCCAGTTCGCTTCCAGATGACGGTATTCCATGTTTCCCAAGTGGAAGTGGGGGACGGGATGGTGGTGTGCGGTCGAGTGCAGTGCACATGCTGCGCCGTAGGCTGGCATCTGCGTGCAAGTGGTAATTAAGATGCGGAGACAAGATGCCAGCTCGGTTGGGCCATTGACGGTACCGCGCCTACCTAGACAAGGTACCTTGGGCGAACCAAATTGACATCTGGGCGATGGTGAGTGTGGGATATTGTAGCTATCGGATGGTATTATATGTGGGCCTGAGATGAGGATGGACGACAAAGAAGCCCTCTGCTGAGAAACGGCCTGCCGATATTGGCATTCGAGGCGCCTCGCCTACGGATAAAGCGAGGGGATGCAAGAACGATGTGATGGGGGAAGAACCTGAAACAAGTCTAGCTGGGTGGATATCTCCGACACCTCCCCCGCTGTGCGTTGGAAGGTGGGGGTGGGGACGAGACAGGTCAAAACCAAACGAGAGAAAACAAAGCCAGGGATTCCGCCAGTTTTGTAAAAACTGTGGCCCTGACCGGACCCAGAGCCGTTGGAAGCTTGTCTTTTGATAACCCCACCTCGGTTTTATGCCTGCTAGGATAGATGAAGAAGTTGATGCGTACGCATGTCCTTTTCCATCATCAACTAGTTTCCTGTGCCAAAGTTCCTCCTCTGCCTTGTTCTTGGTTCTCGTCGATGGCCTCAGGGCCAAGCACCTGCGCACCCCCAAGTACGGCGGCACGGACCCTTCGGTGGCACGCAACTTTTCGACGGCGTGCGCCGCGTGTCAGAGCACCGGGAGGGGGATATATGCTGCATGCGGTTTGGCGAGGTGTCTAGTAGGATCACTTGCGCCTCTCATATAGAAAACCGTCGTCTGGCCGGTCCACCCTGTACGCCGGAGCACCATCCATTCATTCATTCATCCATCCATCCATCCATCCATCCATCCCTCCTACTCCTCCTCCTCCTCCTCCACTGCCAGATGTCATCGGGTTGTAATGTTGGAAAGCGGCGGAAATTACGACGTTGCAGCCATGAGTGACATCCTGGATCACGGATTGGGCGAACAACTGGCAGCGGCCCTGCTCACTTGGGGTGGGGAACAGGACCAGGAGGCGAGACGGCAACCGAGAACGCAACCAGATCATCATAACGAGCCCGGTGCTGATGCCCGCTCAGATTCCAGTTTTGACTCTGCCTCTGACTCTGGCTCTCTCACTCCTCTGGCCCGTCATCATGTTTACTTCCACAAACTGATGCGCTTCGCCGACGACAGCACCTGGAGCAAGACAGCCCTGGGCCCCCACAGGCGCGATATTAATGTCAACCTGGAGGACGGCAACGACCGTGACGACAACCTGGATGCTACCGATTCCGATAGCACCTTCACCACCCAACCAGCCAAGAGCATCAATATCTGTGCCCGTTATTGCCAGCACAGGGTAGAGACCATGGAGAACCCACCGCTGCCCCCACAAAACTGGGACAAGGAATTGCCGCCAACACCCTTCGATACAACCCCTACCTCATCATCATCACATCCCCAGATGTCTTGCAGGATATCAACCTTCCCGTTCTCGCATCCATGTGACATACCAGAGTTGATACTTGATCCGGATGAGGACCATCTTCACACCGAACCCAGCCCGCTGCCATCCGGGCTCGCCACCCCCAGCGTGGTCAACGACATCTTCCAACCTCTTAGCCAGACTGCTTCCCCTGATCTCGAGTTTGGTCCCTTCACTCCACTCGCCCTCGAGGCGGATCCTCAGCACTCCATGGAACAGCAGCAGCAGTCCAGAAAGATGTCCATCAAGACCATGGTCTCGGACGTATCAGACGGTCTCGGTATTATTGAAGAAGAAGACGACGTCAACACCGACGGCGTGTCTATGCTCACTTCGACAGAGGCCTCTTTTGGTGGAGCCGCTGGCGGAGAATCCAGCATAGATCGGTTTGGGAGGGTAGATTCAAGGGCCTACCAACCCCAAGCATGGAGCATCAGTTCATCGGCCGGTAGCACCGGGTCGAGCGAGTGGCGCCCCAGCATCAAGAGCTCACGAAAGTCGGTAACCCTCCTCTCGCGCATGCGCGGACGCCACTCGGTAGTGCAGGAGGAGCCTTTGGAAAAACGGTCGCTGACTCCGTACGAGCTCAGTGCTCCAGCACCAAGACAGGACGACGACAACTGCGTCGACATGCCGCCCCCGCCGACTGGATCATCGCTGCCTACCATTCACAGTCGCACCGAGATCACCTCGACGACCAACCCTCGGTTCTTTGGCAGAATTCCGTGGTTGACAAGTGATTCGCAGCCCGAGAAGCAGGGGACCGTGTTTGGTGTTGATTTGAATTCGAGCATCAAACTGGCGCCCATGAAGATTCGGGTGTCACATCGGGGAAGGGGGTCATCGTACCGGACATATCCGCTAGGCGTTTACAAGTGCTGCGAGTTCATTCGCAAAGAGGGTACCTTATGTTTCCCACCTTTTGCGTTGCGAGGACTGAATGACACTGACATTGGATGCTTTGCAGGCAACAAAGCCGGCAGAGCTTTTTGCTCTCCCGGCAACGCCTTCCACGTGGCACAGCTCAAAGAAATCTTCAACACAGGACCGACTTACGGCGAGAATTTCCAGTTTGAAGGTACCGACTACACGGTCCACGATGCCGCGCGTTTGATTCTGTTATACCTTGAGGAACTGCCCAAACCTCTCATCACGTCATCAGTTGTAAGGTGTTGGGTGTTGCTGGCCCGCCAAGAGGGAGCCATCGAGCCGCCTTGTCCACGGGTCGAAACCGGACTCGACTTTTGGACCGAAGCCCTCAGCCGTCTGCCAACCGCGTCCCGCAATCTCGTCAAGCACCTACTCGCCATATTTGCCGAGGTCTTGCTGCAAACGACGGGAAACGTCACGGAGGCAGATTCACGGCATTTTGCCTCGGCAGTCTCGCGGGCACTGTTCCATCAGGACACCGACGCCAGTGTCGTGGCTGGTGGTGCTCCCACAGCCAGCAAGAAGAAGACCAATAAAAGGAGCGTCCACCCAACGCTGGCTCTTGCTTTCTTGATCAAGAAGCGAGGAGAATATTCGGCGACGTTGGGCAAGGCTACAAATATGGGTACCAAGAGAGACACCCAGTTTTTGCCCACCACGAAGGAAATCATGCAATGGAAGGGATAGAGGGAGATATGATGGCGTGTTCAAAAGCTACGGGGACACCGGTTCAAAGGTGGGCATCATGGCCTAGGTAGGTAGGATGTGGACGGACAGGAGATGTGAACGGATAAACTGGCACGCGCGTTGGTTGAGATACCCCTTTTGCTTTCTTGCTCTTCTTGCCATTTTTATTGCATTTTAGTCTTTCAAGTGTTGGAGGGGGTTGCCTACACATCACATCTATCATCATCTTCACACAATCATCATTTTGCGGCGTTTTCTTTGTTATTTCCGGGAATGGATGAGCCCAATGTACACCTGGATTCTACATGTCGAAGCGGATAGTCATTTGTTAATGTTGGTACCTATAGTCTGGGTTGAAAAAGGGTCAAGTGATCGGATGGAAGAAGGTTGACTGGGGAATTGTCACGATATCAAAATATCATCTAATGCTGCTGTCCATTATTCTCTGATTTTTCTGATCAAGCTTGTGACAAGAATATGCTGTTAGTTTGCCATTTATATGGACGTGAAAGCGAGATTTCATAGAAGGTCGCCGGCAAATCTGATCTACCATACCTCTCATCAACGTCATTTAGTTCTGTTGTCGATCAACTTGGGGTACATGGCCCAGCTCTATATGGCCTGCATTGCATGGTTATGCATGAAATACACATGGAGCTATCCCAGAAAGGGACAACTTTCGATGGTGGCATAAGAATTCAAGAAGCTAGCAAAAATGGACACGACTGAGGTTAAAAGAGTACAGCGAGAGCAAAACGGGGAAACACTCGGTTTCCTCAGTGTTGTTTCTCTAGAGGATCAGTTGCTCTTGACCGTCCGTCTGGGCGTGCTATTCAAAACGGGGGCTGCCAACACTCCATTTTGATCCATTCAATTACACATGTGCTTGGGTGAAAGACAGTGCCATTTACCTCAGGAAGGAACAAGGCTACCAAGTATTGGGATCTTCAAGCCACTATCTATTAATAGTTGGTAAGCAATCCTGGTGAACAGCATAAGACACGCCTCCTCTCGGTGGTCCACGGCCTCCAACATTGAACCACACCATTAGGTTTACGCTCTTACACTGTCACGGCTGTATATTCCGCAGGTCATACACCATAAATGCAAAGACAAACAACTAATTCTACCATGAGAGATAGAAGCCCCGAAAAAAATAATGTGATAGCTCACCAGTCAACACCCCCTAGAAAGGTGATTTACCCGCAGTAAAGCTATTCTTTTCTATATTTACATTGGTGATTCGACCGCGTCGTTGATACTACATAACCAGCTAGTTAGTATCGAGCAACGGAATCGCAGGGTCTGGAGCAAATTGTTCCAGTACCTGTAGGTCCCAAGTTTTGCCTGTTGATCTGAAGTTAGCTACGCAGTTCTATTGAAACGGGAACGTCTCGAAACGGAGAAAACAGAGGGATCGGAGGTGCTTACTGAGGTTGAGCCATTTTGAGTTGTTGACATATGCTCCAGAAAAGGTGATTATATGGGCAGGTGGGCTTGGGAAGGGGGGACCTGCTTGGTGATGTTGTCGTTAGCGGCGAGGTGTGGGAGGTATTTGGATAGCAGCTTCACTGTTATGCTGGGCAGAAACTCGACTGATGAGAGCATATCCAGCAGATAGCCGTAGCATAAATCGATAACAGTAAAGGATTTTTTTTTTGGCACGGATAGATATGTCTGATAGCTAGTGTGCTGCTGTGTTACCTCCGAATCCTCCGAGTGACTCTACATTTCAACTCTCGTACAAGCAGTGGGTGAACATCACTACGTATTGGTGGTATAAGCTTCAAACTTACTTGGTGCTTTTGTAACAAAGCATAGCCTAAACTAGACAGTAGAGGTGATCATAACGTAAGAACAAAGGCAAACAAAAGAATCAGAGCCATCCAAGATGGGGTTCTAGCCAACCTGCATTGCACAGGCTTCTTCCAGGCACCCATGTTCAACAAGTGCTAGGACTCAACATCTTCCAGGCCTAATAAATGGATGGATATGTTCTAGAAACATCTATCGGTCATCATGGCTCATGCCCGTCTCTGATTCGATGGGGCCGGACATGTTCGGACTCGTAGGACTATCGACCGTCATGGTAGTGTAACCCTGGCAAAGCGCCGAACTTGCAGGTATGACACTCATCACCATCTGAATGGAGGCTCAACGGTTCCACGTTGAGTATATATATCTATATGGCAAGCTCAGCTCAAACCCGTCTCGCACAACTTACAACATCCCTCGTTTAAACATGTCCAACGCTGTCGAAACTGAAGGAACCCTTTACAGGGGCTCATGTCACTGCGGCTTTGCCAAGTACACCGTCCGGCTAGACTTCACCAAACCACCTCCGTCTCTCCATGGAGCAAACGCCACCAGATGCAACTGTCGCGTCTGCTTCAAAATGGGCACCATGCTCACAGACCCCGGGGACGACGGGTCGTCGACATTTACCCTCCTGACACCAGGAGAGAAAGATCTCGGCATGTACGCATTCGACACAGAGCGGGTGAGGTGGTTCTTCTGCCCCAAGTGCAGCATCACTCTCTACAACAGGGTGCATGGGGTGTTTGAGGGGGTCGAGGTGCGCACGTTTAGGGTAAATGTGCTGACGTTGGATGAGAGGGCGGATGGGTCGCCGATGGAAGATCTGAAGAATCTCAAGATCAAGTACTGGGATTTCAAGGGAGTAGAGTTGCCCGAAGCGCCTCTTGATGAACCTGTCAATGGAGGAGTGTGGTGAGGGTTGGGGCACTGTGTACCCGCAGCTTACCTAGTTAGAAATGATTGGCCAATGATGCCAAGCTGACTCCATACTTCCAGCTCAATGCGCGCGGGGCAAGCAAGATGCGCCCTGTGATGTTGGGACCTAATTATTTTTGGGGAGCTGGTGTACTGACTCCTCTGCCGAATCCCCAGTCCAGCAAGTAATCGACCATGGCCAAGAGCGTGAACAAGGCAAAGAAGAGAAAGCAGAATGCCCAGGCCGACGGGCCGAACAAGGCCGCAAAGACAGCGGCAGTAGCGGCGGCGACAGCCCGGACAACACCCCCCGACAGCGACGGCGACGGCCCATCTCCCGGCTCGGCGCTCGAGCCCAGGACCTTGCAGACGGTCATCTCGCACGAGGAACTCGACATGGCCATCGACACCCTCAAGACGATTGCCCAGTACCCGAACCTGATCAAGTCCAAGCAATGCAAGGACCTGCGTGTCGCCGTCTACGATTTCCGCCAGGCCTCGGCCATCGATGCTGGAGCGAACGCCAGCCTGACGGCCCGCATCACAGCAGCCCTCGCCGATGAGCGATACACAGATGTGAGGATCCTGCTTGCCGAGATGAGAATCCGGGAGCAAGAGCCAAAGCTTGGTGCCCTATGTCGATGGGTGCGAGATCTGGACGTCATCAGCGGCCTGTCTACGATACCCGGTGGTGGCGATGGCACGGCTATCCGGCGCAGCGAACGGGACGAGCAACGCCTGCGGGTCATCGACGCCATCCTCCGTGTCACCGGTCCCGTCGATACCAATCCAAACGCCGTGCCAATCTCGTGCAATCCGGGCATTGCTCTCCAAGAGATCTGGGACCTCCGCCCCTCCACACCCTCGGAACAGGTATACGCCTCGGTGCTGGACAAAACAATCTTCGAGTCGGCGCCGCCTACATTGGTCACCGGTCTCCGGGTCATTGAGACAACACCAGGTCCCCTTCGCAAGCCTCCCAATCACCATGATGCCTTGCTCTACACCACAGCTCCGAACACCATACCTCTTGCCACCGAACGGGCCCCTGCCACATACCAACCTCACCCAGTTGTCCCTGGTCTTGGTGTAATTCGAAACGTCCTTTCTCCCGAAGAATGCAAGGCCATAATCGCGGCTGGTGAGACGGTCAACTTTCTCCCCGATGCCCCGATGCGGGAAGACGGTGATGTGAGCATTCTGGCGCACAACTTCTACTGGGTTGCAGACAAACTTTTCCACGACACTCTCTGGTCACGCGTGGCGCCCCATGTTCCGGCCTCGGTGAACGGACGCCTAGCACGTGGGCTCAACCGTCGTTTCCGAGTGTATCGCTACGTCCCAGGCGCCGAGTATCGCGCGCACATTGATGGCGCTTGGCCTCCTTCCGATGTCCTCCCCGACGACACCTACGTCTATGATGCCTCGCCCCCCGAAAAGAAGCAAAGTTCGCTGTTTACCTTCTTGATATACCTGAACGACGAGTTCGAGGGCGGAGAAACTACCTACTTTGTGCCGGCAGCGCGAGAGGGCGTGCTCAATGCCTACCCCATCCGGCCCGTGATGGGCAATGTTGCCTTGTTTCCTCACGGAGATCCCAGAGGAGCGTTGCTACATGAGGGAACTGGAGTGAGGAAGGGGGCCAAGTACGTGATTCGGACAGAGGTGGAATACGATGTTGAGCCCAGCGAGTAAAGCAGGAGGTGAGTATCGGAGGGCCAGCATGCGCTCCGGACTCGAACACGAACGACAAAAACGACTGGCTTGGAGCACACTTCGCTTCAGCGTCCGCATCTTCAAACTTGGTGCGCATTGCCCACGTTGGTTTTAACCGCCTTGCACGCCTTGCCCATCTGCCACGATACGCAGCTTGACTGGACTGGTGCAGGAGGCTGCTCGCTGATTGGGCCAAGAGAGCGGCGTTATGGATTGTCGTGGCGGCTGTCCTGACGGTCGTACCTGCCAAGCCTAACATGAGTTGGGCACCAGAATGGAGACATGGAACGCGCAAGCTGGCGGAGTCGGCTTGTTCAATGCCGAACAGCGTTTTCACTCGGTCTTGCTGGCAAGGGTTCGAGCCTGTATGGTAGCTGGCGGTCGATGAGAATGCTTGTCAAGCGTATAGATGTGCAGCTTGAAAGCCTTGATAGCCCAAGAGAGACCCAAACAAACAACAACGGCTGTTGGCTGCCCAAGTGGCATGCTTCAGTTTGACTCCATCAACTACTTATATCGTTTGCATCCGAGTACATACATTGCACCGTTTTGGAGTTTTGGGGGGCATCTCCACCTCAAACATACATGCTTGTTGTGACGTCTCGAGGTGTTAGCACCCTCGCCGCGGTCTCCAATACCACCATCATGTCTACCTCTACGGTCGAGAAACGATATCTACATAGCACGAGCTACAGCGAAGCTGTAGTGTCGGACAACTACTCATTCTCGTATGTGCCACTATTTGCTCCATTCCTCCCAGCCAAGGTTCAGATCTAACACGAACCAGGCCATTCAGCAGCCCCCTCACCAGCCTGAAGTTTCGAAACGGCATGTGCTTGACTGCACATCGAGAGTTCCTCATCCAGAGCCCCAAGCTGGTCTCACTCATCACTCGTCACGATTCCTTCCCCGAAACCATCAGCCTTCCAGAGGTTTCTTACGCTGCTGGCCAGATCCTGGTTGCCCACCTCTACAGCGGCCGCTGGACGGAGCTGGCATGGTTCGGGCCTGATAGCGGCGGCCTCGAGGATATCGCCAGATTGGAAACAGCCCTCGAGGTCTACCTGGCCGCCAGGAAATACGAACTCTGCAGTCTCGAGGCTCTCGCTCAGATCCACATTGAGCAAGACGCAGCCAGGCTGGATATCTTTACTGTTATCGATGTCGTCAAGAGAGTGTATCCCGTGCCTGACAACAACGACACTTGGTTCCAGCAGCATATCAAATCCCGCATCAAGGCCGATTTTGACAAGCCGGACGCTGCTCTGCTGGCCAGGCTGGATACCAACTTTGCTGATGAGTCCTCTATCATCAAGCTGGTCTTGAAAGGCATGCTCGAGGCCTATCGGGAAAAGACTGAGGCTCTGGCCCAACAGGCTGCAGCGTTGAAGAGACCTTGCACACCATCTAGTGACGGGTCTTTTGAGGAGGTTGAGTGCCCATCGCTGCGGACTGTGGTTGAGGATAAAGCTGTTGTCTGTAGCAAGGAGGACAGCCAATCCACATCTGCCCCCACGGCACCGCCTGCTTTGCTACCTACCGAGGTGGCCGTCGAGGTCTCAACAACACATGCCAATCCACTGCTCGATAAGTCTGTTTACGAGATTGCACCTGAGGCATTACATGCGACTGAAGAGCCGACAGTGCCGAATGTTACTCCCGTGCCTGAGCCAGAGCTTGAGGCGCAAGTATCGGACCACAACGGCAACAGCAGCGGCGCCACGACAACAGGGATCAAACTGAAGAAGTGCAAACACAAGTCGACCAAGGCGCGCTGGGAGTGCAAGGCGTGCGGAAGGTGCACCAGACCCTCATGTGTGTCATGCAAGTGCAGGATGTGCACGGCTAAATGTCGTGAGGAAAACCATCGAGCTGTTTCTGACCCAGTGGTTGAAGAGGAGGTTTTCCCTGAGGTGGTGCCTGAGGTCGTTGTGGCAGAGCCCGCTCCAGTCCAGGCGGAGGATGATGGCTGGGATTTTGCGGGCACAAGTAGTAAGACCATTGCGAGGAATGCCCAGATCGATGCGGCGGCGGCGGCGGCGGTGGTGGTGGTGGCGGAACCAGAGCCTGAACCAAAGCCCGAACCGACGCCTGTGCCGGAACCACAGCCCATTGTCGAAGATATTCCGCGAGACTCTCTTGATATCGCCAATAACGACAGGAAAAATGAGGCGAAGAAGGGGAAGCAGAAGGCTGTGGTTCGCCCAGAGACTGAACCCGTGATGCGCGAGGTTGAGCCAATCCCCCTGATGGAACCGGCTGCAGGACCAAAATCGAAGCCACCGATGGAGGACAACCCCTGGGCGTTTCCATCGACAAAGTTCACGAAAAAGAAGGCAAAGGCCGTCGTCGGCACTGGATCGGAACCTGTAAGTGAGACCGGGAACGCCCAGCTCATCGCCGAGATTGAGCGTGGTTTTCCTCAGGGTGGGTGGGACTTTTGGGGAACGTCAAAAAAGCGATAGGTTAGCTTCTAATATGTGATGTGATGGCAGGTGGTTAGATTGTCATTGATCTTCTCAAGTATTATAGTTTGTTTCCAGTTCCCTCCTCGCCATGTTCACTTCTCGATAATCCCTCCCCTTAGAAAATCCATCCAACGTCGCAAATAACAGCGTCGAAACAATCCCCACCACCGACACAGCAGTAGCGTACCTAGTCATCCCACTGCTGCACAGTATACTCATTTCTCGGGTGTGATTTGAGAAACAGCGCGAGCAACGTATTCCACAGCATCACAACCCCGACCACTCCCGCGATCCCAACACCTTTCTTGCAAAGCCCCACGACAGCGACGATGTATTTTCTTGCTCTCCCCTCTTTTCGGGTGACACCCTCTTCCTCTTCCACCGCCATCCTTCTCTCCCCCTCTGTCAGATACCACACCTCCGTCTCCCCGGCAGAGTAATAATACCATCAAATAATTGAACAACCATCTCCACCCCCGCAGCCCATGACGTCCGTCCATACTGCTGTAAATCCCACTCTGTGGGCGCGGGCCGAACCCATCGTCAGCCATTTTGTGACGCTCGAGACCGGGAGGTCGGCGATTGATCTTGATGATAAGATAATGAATTTTGAGCAGGGATGGAAAAAAATGAAGCTCCACAGCAGAGAGGGCTGGTTGTTCTGGGTAAAATGCAAATGCAAAAGTGAAGGTCGTGCCCGGAATCGAACCGGGGTTGCCGGAATTGTCCGATGCTATCAGAATCCGGAGTGATAACCGCTACACTACACAACCGACGGTTGTATCTGTCCAGTCCAGAAGGAATGTGACCCTTTGCTGTCCACACTAAACAATTGTCATGCATGTTTTCTGGATCGCCACTTTCACATTGAAGAAGCCGCAATGATTACTCTTTACCTGACATATCACTACCTGGTATCCTTTACCGAGTCTCCTGTGTGTCTGGAATCCCACCCTCACCACCCCCCTCCTCGTCTCTTTCTTCCTCTTCCTGTTCCTCGTCCTCCTCGCTCTCCTCCTCAATATCCACCATCCCAATCGGCACAGCCTGCACCGCCGTACCCGTCCTCTTACTCCCGATCAACATCTTGTACGCCTCCACCACCTCAGGAAACACGTCCTGCTTCCGAAAGAATTCCGACTGCGCCCTCATCTCCACCTCCAGCGTATCCTCCGCCCCCCTGGACGTCTGTGAAAGCAAAACCTGGCTACCCCCAATACTCTGACTGCCTCCCATCACAGCCGGACTACTCCCTGTTCTGTGCGACGCAGAGGCAACACCGGAATACCTAGGAAAATGCATCCCCAACGCCACCACACTCTCCGGCCCGGTGAGTCCCCGACAGATGTGCAGCACCGCCCCGGAGAGAGCGGGACACTCCTTCTCAAACACCTTTTGGTGTCTCAACTCCCGCAGCAAACTGCTCCGTATCAAGTGTTGGTTGATCTCCAGTATTGCCTTCAGCGCGTTCAACCGTGTGCCCAAACTAGCGGGCCAGACGGAGGCGGCGTGGATGTACCTGATGTTGGTCTGCACGCCGCGGGCGGTCATGATGGCTTCGAGGTCGGAGGGGGATATCGTGTCGAGGGATAGGGGGCGGAAGGCGGATTTGACGGCTGTGACGATCGCGTCAAAGGCAACGGTTTGGTCGGGGACCGGGGTGTTGAGCTCGTCGAAGCGGGCGGAGAGGTAAGAGGCAGTTTTGCGGCGGCAGGGTTTTCCCGAGGTGACGAGGTGGGAGATGAGCTGGCGGACTTCACGGTCGGAGAGGACGGTGCTGAGGATTGTGCGACAGTCTTGGATGGGCAGCTGGGAGGCGACGGTAGGGAGGCCCATGATGGCGGAGGGGGTGAGTTTGGAGGTTGCTTTTGGTTTCATTTTGAGTCGGTTGGGGATAAGGGCACTGGTGGTTGGGATGAGGGTGAGGGGGGAGGAGAAACCTGGGTCGGTTTGTGTGCGCTGTCGCTTCGCGGCGCTCTTGCTCTTGCTAGGTGTCCGTGGGGTTGGGGCATGGATGCCGTCGCCTTTACCGTTGTCGTCGCCGTCGCCGCCGCCGTCGTCCTGGAGTCGCTTCATGGTGCCGGGCTGATGGGGGATGGGTCTCAAGGGTATCAGCATCTCAATGCGGGACCCAAACAACCGGGCAAAGTGTCACCGCTGCCGCTGCCCGCAAGGGAAGGTGAACAAGGCAAGTGCCTGCCTACAAAAGATGCACACCAGTGCTGGAGATTTAAGCTTCACCGGACCCCCACCGCATTCTGCCCCGGCCAAGGTTCGACATCAAGACATGACTGGAAACGAAACTGCGTGTACTGTCACCATGAACGCCCAAGGTGTGTCGTCATCAACAGACCGCTGCCTTATATTTGCGGCCACAAAATTATGCAGGATTAGAATAATTAATTACAGGAAGAAACTACCACACCGTCACCGCAACCCGTTCCCAACCCACCCAAAAAATCAAGTCTAGTTGGAGATCTTGCAGAGCTTGCCGACCTGGGTGGTTAACCAGCTGGGCTGGCCCTGGATGGTCCACCTCTCGGCACCGACGGCAGTGGGAGCCCAGAAGAGATCGTTGGGGTCGACCTCGCGCTTGATGCTGAGCAGGCGCTGGTAGTTGGTGCCAAAGAAGGCCTCGCCAAAGTTGGGCTCCATGACATCGCCCTCGTTGCCGTAGCCACCGGGGCCCCAGGCACGGAGACGCTCCATCCAGTCGTGGGTAATCTTGTTGTTGGTGGCGGCCAGCTCGGGCTCGGGGGTGCCAGGGGCCCAGCCGGCGCCCATGATGGCGAACCAGATGGCGTCGCGCCAGTGGGAGTTGGCGGCCGAGTTGGGAGTGCCCTCGGTCTGGCGGGGGTTCATGTTGTACTGGATGAGCGCGGAGCCCTCCTCGACAATGGCGCGCATCTCGTCGAATAAGGCGTCGCGGTTGGTCGAGTTGTTCCAGACGCTGGCGGGGAACATGCGGGAGGCGGTGCGCATGTTGCTGTTGGCCACGGACTCGGCAGGGAAGTACTGGGTCCAGACGTCATAGAGGTTGTCCTTCTCGAAGAAGTTGGGGGTGAAGGCGAGACCCATGGCAGTCCACTCATTGAGGA
This sequence comes from Podospora anserina S mat+, assembly GCF_000226545.1. NCBI lineage: Eukaryota > Fungi > Ascomycota > Sordariomycetes > Sordariales > Podosporaceae > Podospora > Podospora anserina. The sequence continues at coordinate 38,286 of NW_001914832.1, forward strand.
GAGGCTGGACGTGAACCTTGAACTGGGCGAGGGTCATGTTGGGCATCATGAAGGGGTGGAAGGTCCAGCTGTAGCCACCGGCGGCGGTGAATAGAGGGAAGACGGTGGAGTAGCCATAGACGCCCTGGGCGGCATAGTCGGGGAACTTGCGCCAGTAGGCATACATGGCCTGCCAGAAGACGGCGATGCTGTTCTCGGACTCGGGGCCGGCGTTGAGGGTCATGGAGAAACCAGCAAACTTCTGCTTGGGGTGGACCTTGACGGTGATGGAGGTGACGACACCGAAAGTGCCCCCGCCGCCGCCACGGAGAGCCCAGAACAGGTCGGTGTTCTTGGTCTCGGTGGCAGTAACGAAGCGGCCGTTGGGGAGGACGACATCGATGCTGAGGACCTGGTCGGAACCGAGACCATACTTGCTGCTCAGGGGCGAGTGGCCACCACCAGCAAGGTAACCACCGGCAACACCAACACCGGGGCACTCACCACCGACAGCGGTGACACCGAGGCTGTTGGCGGCCGCATAGAGCTCACCAACCTGGACACCGGCACCGAGCTTGAGGGCAGGGCCATTGTAGGAAGGGCTGCGGAACGACTTGACATACTTGATGTCCTTGAGGTTGTGGGTCCAGATCGAGAGGGCACCGGCGCCAGTCGACTTACCAAGGAAGTCGTGACCCGTGTTATGGACGACAAGACGGAGGTTCTGGTTGCGGGCAAAGTTGACGGCAAGCTGAACTTGATAGACGCTGTGGATCTTCACAGAGTAGGAGGGGAAGCTGCCCATCTCGCAGGTGCCGGTCTGGCCGTTCTGGGGCATGCACGTCTCGCCCTGGTAGAGGGGGGACATGACCGAGGTGGGATCACTCGCGTGAAGAGCAGACTGAGCCCAGTTGGCAAGCACATATTGGCACTTGGCAGCATTGTAGACGCCGCTATTGGGGTAGCAGACGGCACCGATGGGGACAGTCTCGATGAGGGCGCCACCGGTCAGGAGGTTGAAGACGGTCCAGCTCAGACGGGATGGCCAGGCACGGTCACCGGGGAACACCTTGCAGTCGCCGACCTGGAAGCCCCTTGAGAAGCTTCTCTTGGTGGTTACGCCGGAGACGTCTTCGTCGAAGGTGAAGAGATTGATGTCGCTGAGGTCAAGAGCGGTAAGGTTGGCGAGGACGGCATCGGTCAACAGCAGGACCTCACCGGCATCCCCAACCACCTCGACCTCGGCAGCCGGGGCGACGGTGGTCTCGTTGGCAGCTACAAGACAGTCAGCAACCAAGGCAACCTAGCGTAACCAACATCTACCCCCGGCGGATAGGGTGATATTGAGGCATCCTAGCTTCCACGTTGGAGCAGCATGGCATCGTGGGAAAGAAATATTGGCTGGACATACAAAGGACAGACCCGTCTTCGGCGAGAATGGTTGGCTCTGTCTGGGCCAAACCGAGGCGAGCAAATGTACCCGCAAGGAGCAGGGCGCGGGAGAGGGATACAGCAATCATGGTTGTCAAAAGTTGATCCAATGATGCTGGTGAGAGGAGCGGGAGGGAGTGAGGTTCACGACATCAAGAACTGCGATCTAGCAAAGGTTATGTAGCCCGCAGATCCGGGAGGTGCCGGATTGCTGCCCCCCTTTCAAAATTGCGTTTGCCCCCTCGATACCCAGCAGAAGAAGAGCCTGCTCGGATCAGTTGCCGAATCCCTATCAATCCTAGCATGAACTGGTGGTGTTGGTGGCAGGGACCCAGGCAGTTCACAACATGTCCGCGACCAGCATCCCGGGCTGCCATGCGGCGGTGTGGGGTCTAGAGTGAATTGCGACGCCTGCCCTCGTAAGAGCCAGTTGAGGTGACGGGAGAAATGGCATCATTACCGATGACATGGTAATTTACACCCCAGGCAAGTGTGGAAAGATGGATAGGTATGGAAATTGTATTCCTGCCGTTCCGGATTGGCTGGACAGGTCTTGCGGCGCGTGGCACGTGGGCATGATATGATGGTGGAAGGACGTTGTAGTATGGAGAGGGGCATTGTTGTGTTACCATGATGTTTATTACCTGTACACTGCGACAATACAAAATACTTGAAGTTTCTAGACCCCGGTATAGCATCTCTGGACCTTTTTGTTTTGGGGGGGGAACGCGGGGCCCTTCGGGGAGCAGAGGTTCATCCGGTGTTGCGGGAGGTGGGATAAACGAGACGAAAGCGGGGGAAAATGTTACCCTTCTGTGCGCTCGCCGGGACCGGCGCTTCGCCCGGTCTTCTCTTAGCACGGATTCAGTGGGTTCAAGGGGAGTCCGTGGGGTCCGGAGCGAAAATCGACAATCCCTTCTGGAACTCTCAAAGCCAGAACCATCTTCCCCACCGTCGTCGCCGGCAGAAATGAGGGCCTATGAGGAGGGTTCGTTTGTAAAAAGGACACGGGCATTCGGATATAAATACCTTATGAATCATCGTGACTACGTACATACCGACATACATATCACCGACCGACCACCTGGTTAAATCCTCGTCGTTTACCGCATGGCTGCATCCCAGATCTAGCCACCAAGCCACTGTTGCCCCCTTTTCCTCTTGCCTTTAGACACGGCCGCCTAAACTGCTGGAATTTGCGATTCCTCAGCAGATCAAAAAACGTGTTTGCCGTTGCCTCAACTAATGCAAGCTAAAACAGACTAAGGACTCTTTGGGCTTGCCAAGTCACTCGGTCAGTCCTTAGCCCGGCATTATCCTGCAACGTCAAGCTGCCCTGGCAGTTACTGTGGAGAAAGGCACTCTTGCAAACCCGAGGGACTGTTTCCCATCTGCATGTTTTGTCTGACAGGTTGACGGCACTTCTTGTCCCAAAGTGCGCTTACTACGGTTATTTACCTTGGGTAGACTAACGACAGGTGCGGCTCGGTATCCCGCTTCAATACCAACAACAATGTCAAATATCTGCCTCGCCTGAGGGCTTTTTTGCACATCATGGTTGTTCGCTCTGGAAAAAGAAAAACCCATGGGATGCTTGGCCAGCTGCTTGTGCCTCCGACCTGTGTCGAGTCATGGAGCACCCTGTCTTTGTCCTCTTGGCCGAGGTCCTGGGTTGTGGGTCTTCGGCCGGGGGGACTTTGCTGTGGGAGCTTTATCCTCTGGGAGACATTCATTTTTGTGTATGTCAGTCTCTGGACCCCCAAAACTCTATCGGCAGGAATCTCACCAGCGAAAGTGTGATCGGCGACAGCGACAACGATAACACGTGGTGATGCCTCTGCAGATCCGATCTTGTTGTCTACCCACACATGCGTGACAGGGGAACTCCGCAAAGATCTGCCGATTGACGATGACGAGAGATCTCTGGGACTACATAGTTGTCATGATCAGAAGGTTGATGCAGTGGTACGATATAACGACACCGCTTCTTCGTCGACGTAAAATGGCAAAGCCTTTGCACTTTGTAAAACAGCAAAGACCATTTCTCCTTTAATAGGCATTACATAAAAAACCAAACCCTCACACTCCGCCCTTCTCACTCCATATCGGACAGGCATCTCCACCAAAGTCATGCCGGGAGCTTCCAATGAAAAGCGTTTTCACCCTGGCGGGGAGAACGGCTTGCTCTCGCCGGGACGGTCTAGCTTGTCTTCCTACTTACTCGTCCGAGAACCCGTTGATCATTGCCCGGAAGGGGGTTTCCCTTGACACCAAGATTTATGTAGCAACTGACTCTAGCTTGCAGCCAAGACTACTTCGCCGACTTTGCCTGCCGCACATTTGCTGGGTTCGGAGTGTGTGTGGAGGCTTGGGTATGTATGACAAGGGCTTCAATGTCCACTTCCCACGTGGAATAAAGGGATTCTGACTTCTTGTCGAAATGAGGGCTTCTTTTTCTCCCTTTGGAACTTTCTTCTTTCCTGCAGGCGAAAAAGCACAGGTGCGGCCACCAGTCCACTATTGTAAGAACTTTGTTGTCGCCCCCTTTTTCCACCCCGGGAATCCGCTCTAATGTAACGTACGTTGTGGTGTTTATTTGGCACAACCCAGCCAGTTCTGCGAGCGTCTGGTGATGATCATATTTCATAAAGCAAGGAAGTTGCTGTATTTTTGTTTTCTACTGCTACTGTTATATACCTATTTGTGCCTCGGTGTTTCTGGTACTTCCAAGGATTGTTCTTGATTGTCGTTCCCTTCCCTTCTCGTCGTAACCTCCACACGGCTTCGATTATCCCGCCCACAGCCCGCTGCGATTCGGCCCGTGTTCCAGACTATGCCGTTTGTTCTGTCCGGTTGTTAGACCACGGGATATCTCAGGGTGATATCAGTCGCTCGCAAAAATGACACTCCTTCCTCGCCACCCACCGCACCCCAACGTGCTTGATATCCCAACACCACCACTACAACAAGCCGGTCTCTTCATTATTTTCTTCTTCACAGCTATCGCCTTCGTTGCCTTCCTGCTCCGGCTCTTTTCCCGGCACAAAACTGGACAATGGGGTCTCGACGATGCTATGGTGGGCTGTGCCATGCTGTTCTCGCTCCTGATGATTGGGCCTTTCTATATGTGTAGGTCTAGTTCGACAAATTCCTGCTCGCGGCGAATGCTAACAACGTATAGACATCAAACTCGGATACTTTGGCTGGAGACAAGAAGACGTCCCACCAACATATGATCCAACGCCGGCATTTTGGTGGTTCTTCCTAGCACAATTGTTTTACAACCCTATCTTGGCCTTCGTCAAGGCTTCGGTACTCCTGTTCCTGCTGAGACTCGGTGGTCAGAAGCCTGGCGTTAGAATGGTCATCTACGTCCTCAATACCTTCAACGCTCTGCAGGCTATCGCCATCTTCCTGGTTGCGCTGCTCCAGTGCTTGCCGATCGAGGCCAACTGGGACTTTGCCCTGAAGGCTGACCCCAACACCCGGTGTATTGACAACAGCTTCCACGTCATTGCGTCCTGCTTGACACTGTTCACTGACATCTTGGTTGTTGTCATTCCATTTTGGATTTTCTTGGGCCTCAAGATGAAGAAAGCGGCCAAGGTTGCTGTTTTGGGAATCTTCCTGCTCGGTCTTGCGTACGTTTCCCTTTTTTGTGACCACCGTTCTCCCAACTTCCGCTAACCTTTGATATCCACAGTGTCACCATTATCGGCGCGGTCCGACTCAACGGCATCATCAAGCTCTTTTACAGCACGCCCGACGGCAAGGACCCATTCCACGACGTGACCGTCACCCTCTCCGTTGTCGAAGCCAACATCGCCATCGTGTCTGCCTGCGCGCCAGCCCTGCGACCGCTGTTCCGCATGTGGATGCCCGTCCTCTTCGGCGGCACCACCGAGCGTTACGGCAACAAGTACACCCCCAACAGCAAACTGCCTCACTACGCCGACCAGAGCAACACCAAGGGCGGCAACGGCACCGGCATGCGCGCGGACGACGTCACGCTCAAGAGCATCAAGGCGACGAGGAACCGCGACGGGCACACCGAGTGCCGGAGCGCCAGCCCGAGCGGGAGCGAGGAGGAGATCATGACGTACAATGGGATAATGCGGACGACAGATGTCAGGGTACAGTACGACGGCGCGAGCGGGTTTGCGGTGTCAACAGGGGACAAGAGCAGGCCGAGTGTAGACTCCAAGGGGGTGGACTTTGTTGTTGCTGTTGAGGAGAAGAGGACAGTGTAATGGCATGAATTTGGGAATCAACAACAATGTCAAAAAAAAGGTGGTCAAAAAGGTGGTTGATGGGAATTTTCGACGGGACACTTTAGGGGCGCACCCCCCAGATCTTACAGGCGCACCCCCCTAATAGGGGTTATGTTATAGGTACAACAATTTTTTTTGACTCTTGCTACATTAATTAGCTACTCCTAACTCCTTGCCTTTCTTTATATTTTTCCAACTAGATCTTCGCAAAATTCCGAGACTCTAGTTTTTTTATATTTAAATTGCTTAAATTTATGGTTTTGCTGAATAGATTTTTACAATATAAATAGCATTAACTTACTTATTTTTCCTGCTAACTTTATATCATTCCGGTATTATACTTTTCTTTTTCCTTTTAATTGAAGGTTTAAATTCTATGCTTTATTTAACTATTCTATTTATTTAAAATTTTCAAGTTATATAATAATATTAATAAATTTTTTCATTTATAAAAACCTAAGTAGCTATATTTCTACGGATAAAAAGCTTCTTGATAAGGCTTAAATTAAAAAGTCTGGGATTTTAAAATATCTATATATTAATCCTACAATTAATTAACTATATTTCTTGTTCCCAATTTTATACTGTGTTATTATTATACTTTTCCTTGTTTAAAGATTTTAAACTATATAATAAGACTAACGAATTTATACTATTTAAAGAAATGATTATAAATTTTTCGGAATTATAATTTTTATATAATTACTAACTTAAAGTTAAAGTATGTTAAAACTATTAGTTTAAATTTTGTTAAAATTAAAAAGCTAAAGTATATTTTAACTGTAAATATTCATGTAGTAATTCTTAATAAGTCATCATTTAAAAAGTTAGAGTAATATGAATTTTAAACCATATGGGTCATTTAGCTTTTGTAATATAAAATATAAATATAGTTTTTAATATAACATAGTATTTAATGTACTGCAACTTTGATTTATAGCGGATGATAAACCTTTTTCGATATTAAATAAAAAGTAATATGGTATTAATATTATATTTCTTTAATAGTCATTATTTAGCAGTTCGTGATATTAAATATTTTTTATATAACGGAAAAATAGGTTTTTTTTCTAACGTAGCGTTCTCAGAGGATTATAACTTTACTGTTTAGAGCTATTTTAGCTCTATATAACTTACGTTTCATTTTACTATTTTAATAGTAGGTAAGGCTACTATTTTTATTTTCCATATTATACCCCGGCGCTTTCTTTCTTTTTAAAACAATGACTCATTATTAATAAATCCTCTCGGTATTGATT
>NW_001914832.1:45375-55358 GCF_000226545.1 Podospora anserina S mat+
GAGTAGCACACTCTTCATTACCGCCTCTCTTAACAGCCGTTATAACTGAACTAAGCTATACTCTAGAAACTTTATCTGCAATTAAGGAAAAATAACGTATTAATTTGAGTAAAGTAGTAATTATAAATACATAATATAATAGTAACTTAACGGTAGAGTAATATATCTTATATTATATAAGTTATTTAATCTTTATAGTATAAAAAAGTCGGTATAGTTTTTAATATCACATAGTACTTAATATACTAAAATTCAATTTAATAAAAAGTGATTAATCTTTTTAATATTTAATAAATAATAATATATTATTAGTTTCCTATTTTTTTGTTATTCATTTAGTAATTTATTATGTTAATTAGTTTTCCTTTTTTATATAAGATACATTGCGCTGCACCTTGATACTAAACTGAAGGTATCCTAATTAAAGGTACTATAAAATATAGAGCTATGCTATAGGTAGTTAAGGCCCACAATGAAGGAAATTAGCCTCTAGCTAATGGCCGGTAAGTATTTTCGACAAGTCAGTCATTCCTCGAGAAACTCCAATTACTAAAAATATCAAAATTTAGAGTTTCAACGTATAGTAAGTGAAGTTTGCGCCTAGTAAAACTTCGGTAACATTCGATTTTTTTGATGCTGTGAGCGCTGCGCTCTAATAATACGAAAGGATCTTTTTTGTATCGGTCTTTTAAGGGTTTATAATATTACTGTTTGGATTTATGTTACACCTTCGTTATTAGCGTTGACTTTTCTATTTTTAACAGTAGGTAAGGCTACTATTTCTTTCTTTTAGATTGTGCTCCAGCGTTTTGTTTTTTTCAAAAAAAGTTACTTATTATAATTTATTTATAATAGAAAATAAAAGAAGGATTTCAGATATTGTATTTTTAAGATAAATATTTCATTAAAAGCTTTTGGTAAAGAAATAATTAATGTTATTAATATTTTTTCTTAATAAGCTCACGATCTTTAAAATCTAGTAAAAATAATAATAATTAATAAAACAATAACTAATAATCCTAATCTTAATTACTTAAAAAAAGTTTTATTAGCGGCTATTTATAAAGCTTTAAAACTGAGACGGCATACAGCAGAGAGCATGGTACAGAATTAGGGGTGCAGGGAGCAAAGGGAGCAGAAGAGGGCTAGGGCTAATAAGAGAGCAGGAGGAAGCACAGGTCATGTGGGGCACGGGTAGGAGCACAGGCTGGGCGGAGCAGGGCAAGAATATCTTGGAGGGCAAGCAGGCTACGCACAAAGTTTCGTTTCTTTTCTTTTTCATTTTACGATTACATTAGCTATAAAAATACAGTATTAGCTGTGACTTATTAGCACTTTAGGTTCGTGACAAAATATATTGCAAATTAAAAAATAAATAGTTTATAATTACCAACAAGATTTTACTGCATTTCCGAGAAAATATTATAAGTAATTATATAAAATAAATCACTTATATTTATTTAGTTTTAAATGCATTGAAATCTCAAAGATATAAAAGTAATAATCCATATGAAAATAATATTCTTATTATTATAGAACTTTTATAAAACTCTAATAAGTACTAAATAAGATCAAGTTAGTAATATTGAAAAGATTTTACTAATTAAACTTTAAAAAATAATTAAATTTGATATGGTAGTTTTTAAATAAAATAGCATGTAGAAATTTAAAGGTAAAGCTTTTATAATTTAACAATATAAAAGTTTAAAAGTTAACTTCTATAATAATAGTTACAGTTAAATAAATTTAAATTAAGTTTCGTTTAATTTCTATAGAGTCTATTAAATTAAAGTAAAAGAAATTAAATTTTAATTATTAAATAAACTACTAATAGCTTAAGTAATCCAAATAAAGCTTCGCTTTACTTTTCTATAGTTAAGTTTGCGCCTTCAGGGACGTACACTACACATGCAGTCAAAAGTCTTGTACTATAGTAAAATCTCCTATTACAAACGAATGTCAATATCATGAGATTGCGTAAATAAACTAAGAGAGGAAAAAGCACTAGCTACAAGAAGAAGATACCCGAGGCTATAGCACTGACCCTGCCCGGCTCAGAGCACACTGGTTCAACTAGACGGGTAGAACCCTAACCCTTAGCATGGGAAACCATGACATCTCCATGTAAATATGGAAAAAGGAGAGAAGGCATACAAGAGAGGGACCAGTTAGTCCATAACATATGTAAGCTCGTCTAAAGAAGCATAGAACTGTCGACCTACTACTCTGCCTTTTATCTCGAGTCTTATTTCGTCGGATCGCTAACATCTTCTCTCGTATCAAACCGTACCCAGCTGCGGCACCAGCAATAGCAAAATAATACCTAACTATCTATTAAGAAACACGATTATTATGCACCTCTCTAAGGCGCTTAACCCAGTGCTTCCGCAATGGCTCTGGCATCTTGCAGAAAAACATCGCTTTGTTCTCGTCCGTCAGCAGCTTTTCGGCGATTTTGATCTGCAAGTCGGGGTCCTCCTCGCGGAAATCCCCAAACAAGATCTCCATAGCCTGTTCCTGCCAAGTAGGGCGAGCCTTGGCCCCACGGAGAGCCTCGGCTAGAACTGTGATGTCACTGGCGACGGGAGGGGCGGTTGGGAGCGACGGGTGGGTGCCGACTGTGTGAGATGATGCGACAGCAATGCCAGTGCTGTTGCTAGTGCTGCTCCCGCTGCTTTGAGTCGCGTGATTGCTGAGAGCAGGATGCAGGGCGTGGTTAACATTGTTTGCGGTCGCTACATGAGTCTGCTGTTGCTGAAGATCGATGTAGTTCGGAGGAGCAGTGCGCCGACGCTTGTCAGATTGGATGGATTGATTCGTAGTCGCGGCGTTGTCGCCGGCGTGCATGCGCTTCCTTGGTTGCTGTGGGTTCTCTTCTGGCGGTGTCAGTGCAGAGGTTGTGGATGGAAGGGAGGCGCGAGGCTGAGGCGGCGGGGCCATTGCCGCTGGGGGCCGTGAAAGCTGTTGTGAAGGCGCCGGGAGAGGGGTCGGCATAGAAGGCGCGACAATACTAGGCTGCTGCGGAAGAGGCGGCGCAATATGCGTCTGTACAGGATTGAGATAGCTCGTGTCGGTGAGCATGTCCATGATAGATGTGCCGGGTGCGTCCGATTCATCGGTGCTATTGAGGCTGTCCGGTCCTTTCCTGCGAGGTTTGGTAAGACGCTTAGGGGCGCCGCCAGATCCAGGCACGTCAGGGAAGAGGATCTCGTAATATTCTTCGTGTTCGAAAGGTCGACCTTTGAGCGAGCGAGCTAATGGTTCTTTCTGTACAACACATTGAAGTCAGCAAGGCGGTTATAATCAAGATGTCGCAATGGCGGCGACGTACCTGGAGATGCCTAGCCCAAGCCTCTTCAGTGCCAGTCACTGTCCTGTTTTGTGGATTGTAGTAGAAAGAGTTATCCTCCCTCAAGCCAATCCACAGGCGGTACTTCTTGCGGGCATTGTCACTCTTGTTGATGAGATGACTCTTGTTGGCATAGGCATTGTGTTTGTCGATAAGGGCTTGGATAGCACGGTCCCAAGCCTGGGGCTTGAAGGTGCTGCCTTCGCGCAGACCCAGGTTGACTGACTCGCATAGCGAGCGGAAGAAGGTAGCTTCGTACTGCGAGTTCCAGGTGAAGCGCGGGCCACGATGTTTGCCCGGGGTGCTGTCGGAGGGTTTGGCGCCTGGAGGAGCAAGTCCGTAGTCCTGGTCAGACATGGCGTCCAGCACCCACGTAGGTGGGACCCCGAGGAGGACCGGAGCAGCCGTTTGGGTTAATGGTTTGCAGCTTGGCTATGGACGATACGGCGGGCTATCGGTGGCGGCAGCGACGGGGTCGGCTAGAGTGGCGATAATGCTTATAAATGTAAACTGGTAGCAGTTGGGCCGAAGGTGCTGCGCAGCTGAAACGGAGAAGGGATCCGACCACAGTTTATCAGTGCCGTGGAGTTGGACTGTACCGGACACTTAGATCAATTAGAGGGCCGAGGCAAATGTTATGCTAGCTATAGGTTAAAGGTAAAGCAAGATGGAAGTAGCCGATGCATAATACTGTTTATAGTAGTAAAAGAAAGACCGTTTTGTAGTATCAACTGCGGCTAGCTAGTTGATGGGTATGATGTTGGGAGTTTGAGGTGCAAAGACGGTGGAGCGGGAGTGGAGGCTGGGGCGAAATGATGAAACCCGGGATTTGCTTTTGAGACCGTAAAACAAAACGGAAATAGCTAGTCACGTGTATGCGTGTCGGTTGAATTTCTTCTTAAGTAAAGTGCGGGGTAACGACGATGAGTTAATACTAAAAGAACTCTACACTATAGCGGGGGTAAATTTGTACCAAGTTAAAGCAAAAATGAATGATAATAATAGATTTATGAAAATTGTTAATTTATAAGTTATAATAAAAGTAAAGTATAACCTAATTATAAAATATTACTATTAGCTTTAGAAATTATAGTAAAATTAATATTAATTTTAATATATATATTGTATATATTTAAAGATATTTCAGGAGATATTAATTGTTAAACTTTTAAATATTTAAGAAAATCTCTAGAAGTATAGAGCTTTTTTATAAAGCGAAGCTTGTTAAAGTTATTAATATCTTTATATATTAACTTTTTAAATATTTTTTGTAATTCTTAACAATAAACTGGTAATACTCTTACCTACTATTTTATATTACTTTAATATTTTTCTTTTTTCTCGCTAATTTTATTAAACTCGGCTTTTTTTTACTGGTATATTATTTAACTTATAGTTTTTATTTAATTTGTTTTTTAAATTTATTTTCTCTTATACGTCTTAGTTTAACGGAGGACTTACTTTATGTAAATATTAATTACAATATTACTCTAATTTCGCTATAGTATTTTTAAACTTATCTGAGTTATATTAAATGGGGTCCAGATCCTAGCCCCTTTATTATATTTCATACTATAATTTATTATACCCTTTTTATAAAGTTAGTACATTATTACTTTCCTATTCCTCTTTACTTTTAATTTCTTTACTATTAAGATTTTAATTTTTTAACTTAATAACGGGTTAATAAGATATTTACACAGGCGGTCCGTAAAAAATACGTTAGAGTTACGCTAATTATTAGGTAATTTTAATTTATAAAAATACTTTATTACATTTTTAATTTCGTAATATTATTACGTTAACAGATAATCTACTTTATTATTAGGTTTATCGGTAAATAATACTTTTTTTAATAATATATATACGGTTCTACGGTTTAAAAATAGATCTGCGACGGTATTTATTAATTTACTAAGCTTAGCCTTCTATATTTTATTAATATATTCCTTTGACGATCTGGTATAAACTCTTAAATATTAAAATATTCTTAAATATTCTCGCAATTTATTTATTTGTAAATAATTATCCTCTTTACTACTTTTCGTTTATTTTATTTTTAATAGATTTAATATAAAAAAGCCTGTAATAATTTCATAAGGCTTTAGACTAATAATATTATTTGGTATAGAGTTTTAGATTATATTTATAATAGGTAAAATAATGAATTAAATATTTTAATTATACTTCATAAAGAGCTTTAGTTACTAATCGATATATCAATATATAATTTTTGTTTCTCTAGCGACTTAGAAGTAGTTAATATTTCATAACTTTTATATTACTTTATAAATCCTTATTTATAAAATCGGTTACGAATTAAGATGCTTAATTATTTTTAATTTATAAAGGTGTATTAAATATAGGGAAAGTTGTTTATAGTCGTAAAAAGTTTTAATTTTGTACTATAGCGTTAATAATATGAAAGACTACTTATAATAATATACTAGACCGATTAATTATTCTTAGAGTATTGTTATATCTTTATTATTTTGGGGGATACTTTTGAAGTCGACTATTAACTATGACTTATAATTTATCGGGGAAAGTGTAACGAACCCCTGTACAGAACCTCTGAAAGGGATACTGGTTGAAGGTAACTTCTGACAATTAGTTCGGTGCAGCTAAACAGTGCACAACAAGATGTCTCAATGTAAACACTAGCTACCGTGAATACAAGCTTGAATTGCATACTGCGGAACTGTCTATCTACACCAGCCAGTTCCTCCGTATATATAGACCTTGGGGCCGTGAGGTGCTCGCCCTGCTATGAGCCCGATCACTCCTAGCACATTGCATCCTGCATTGTGCTCGTCGTGCTATACCTCTGATCACTCCTAGCACATTGCATCTGCATTGTGCTCGTCGTGCTATGCCTCTGATCATCCCTAGCATCTTGCATCCTGCAGACTGCTCGTGAGCCTTGGCGCCATAGCACTTTTGCCTAGCCCTGATCGGCTTGTTCCCTGACTTCCTGAATGATTGGCTAGGGGCGACCTGCGCCCCACATGTGGCGCGACGTGCCGTTAGGTTAACTGTGACAGAAAGGGATTAAATATAGTAAATCGAAAGTTTTATGATTTAAGCTTTTTATTAATTTATGTTTATAATTAGTAATAAATATATTCTATTTATTGAATAAGTTTTATTATCAGCCATGCTAGTCGATTATCCTTTCTATTTTGCTGTAGCCTAGGTATGTAAATAGTAATTAACTATTAACTTTTTTAACTATAAAAGTTTATAGGTTATTAATTTCGGAAAAAACAACACGTTTACTATAAAATAATAATTTATTTCTCAATATAAAAAGGATTTATTTATATCGTTATTCGCGTCGTTATTGTTAACTTACTTAGTTTTTACTCGTTAAAATGAAAGGCTTTTCTTATCTTTATTAGTTTTGAATAACCGGTTAAAAAAAGCTATACCAAAGTTATTTAAGGTAAAAATATCTTTATTTAATAGTATTAAATTGATCTATTTACTTATGACGAGTTTGAAAGATTAATATCGGCTAATGTAACTATACCCGCTGTACGGAAAATTCATGTAACTTATTTAATATTTTTATATTTGTATTAAGGCCTTACGTTTTGATTTTTTATAATATAGTTACGGTAGCAGCGTTCTCAGTGCCAAGCCAGTAGGTAATAATAAAGTTATATTAAATTATGATAATTATTTAACCGGCCTTATTACTATTAAAGAGTCATTTAATCTTCGAGTATCTAAAATTAAATAGTTTATTATACTAGTAAATAAATGTTTTTTCTTTGCATCTATTAACTTTAACTTTTATTTTTGTAACGTACAGATAACCCCTAAATACTTTTCATTGTAGATAGATAATGATACTCGGCTTTTTTTTACAATTTCGGAAAAGAAATTATTAAATATTATTATTCATCAATAGAATAAAACTACGAAAATACTCTAGATATTAATTAATATGTAAAATCCGTTGTAACTTAAGTAAATAATAAAAAATCAAAGTAATATAGTATTAACGCGCCGAATAATTACTTTTTAAAGTATTGAATAACTTGTATATATTATACTTTATATTTGAAGTTAAAATTCTTTTATAAGAATTTTAAAGTATTTTATTATACGGCTATATTCGAATGTACCGTTACATACTTCTTGGGATTTATTACTATACCGTCAGCCTTTATAATAAAGCGTGAGAAATTTTATACTTTTAGTATCAAACTCGTACTTTTTCATACCTGCTTAAAGGATGATATCCCATAACTTCTTTATTATGGTTTTAATATAAATTTCGTATTTAGCTTTAAACTTGAAATAAATAGTAATATTATTAATATATGTTAAATAATACTTATTAAAGTAGTTAATAAACGTTGCGTTAATATACCTTTAAAACGTTATTAGTTTATTAATTTATTTAAGCGGGCGGATTTATATTTATACGACCCGTAATACGTATAAAGAATCGTTGAATATTAATTAGAGGGATTTATTTGTATATCATTAAATATCAACTTTCTATTAATTTTAATAAAGATTTCAGCTTTAAATAATCGATAATTGTTTCGTCGATTTGCAAAAATAAGTATCGGTCTTTTTTAGTAAAAGCGTTAAATTTATCATAAGTTATGTAAAGTCTTAACGCTTTATTAACTTTTTGTACCAAAAGTATAGGGGTTGCTTACGGGGTATTACTAAGTTTAACTTAACCGTTTTATAAATATTTCGTGATATGTTTGTAGTAATTTTTAATTCCTTCAAGATATTTTATATATGAAGTATATTGCTAGCTTCAAAGTTAATCGATTCGGATCGAACTCGATTTATAAGCGCATTATGGCCAGTAAAATATAATCTCGTTAAACCTTTTTTTATTAACTATGTTATAATATTCTCTATATATTATTAAAACGTATTTTGTTATCATTTTTTTAAACGATTCTTCGTTATGTGGTAATAGTTTTTAACTACTTTTTATTTTATATATACGTATCGATTTTAACTTAATTAATAATAAAGGTCTCGGAGCCGGTAGTATATATAGTAACAGTTCAGGAAATTACGTTGGGCATTATAATATTGAGCTTTATAAACGACGGCTTTACCCTTTTATTGTTGGGAAAAGGCTTTTCGATATATATAGCGTATAGTTTATAATATATCTAGATATTACTAAGCGTCCTTAGGCATTTAAATAGTCTAAGTCCCTAAAGAGGCTTTGATTTAGACCTACTAAAGTAATATAGCGGTATATAAGTATTAATTAGACTTTTTTTAATTACTGGTTAAGCTCTTTAATAAGCTTTAACTCTCTAATATTTTTTCTTAAATCTCTTAGGGACTTCTAACCTTTCTTTTATATTTAACGGTTTAAACTTAACAAAAGTGTCACGGCACAAAAGCGAGGCTTATGGAAGAATAAGGTGTGGGGCTCGGGAGGAGTAGCGCCGCTTCGGCTATATTTAGACACTGCTTTATAGGAAGCTTTGCTCCCCTTTTCCTTTTCCTCGCGCAATAACAAGACACTTACCCTAGTCCTTAGACGGCACTGTGACAAAAACACTTTCTTAAGAATAATATCGTTTTAATTTTTATATTAACCTATGCGTTATAATATTATAGTTATTGGTTTCTAATAATAATATCTCACAGTTGATACGCAAAAGGAAGAAAAAGATAAGACTGTACAGATTAGATAAGGCTTTAATAAGGATTAAATAAGGACGTAGGTTAGGTGCTGTAAGCAAGTACATAACAGTCGCTTGTTACCTGACTAGCCTGCCAGGCACCCACCTCGCTCTGGGTATAGGTCCCACACTTCTTCAAATGTAATGCTTGCTTAACAGCCTCTTTTAATTTCGACCATCTCTTTTACATACTTTTGCGGTATACCCACTGGTTAAGTATTAATAATATATCGATAAATAGTATTTAATTTATAAAGAATACTCGGCCAGCGATTCTTATAGATTCCTTTATAGCTAAATTAATACTTTCTTTAACAGCTCTTTTTATAATATTTTTTAATAGGGACGGGTCTAAATTTATCCCGTTATTATACTTTTAATATTTTTAATAGTCGTATAAAGTTTCCTTTATAAATATATTACTCTTCGCTTCTATATTAAGTAATACTTATATAATAACTTTAATACTATAATTTTCTATTAAATAATGTGACAAACCCCTATACAGAACCTCTAAAAGGGATACTGGTTGAAGGTAACTTCTGACAATTAGTTCGGTGCGGCTAAATAGCGTATAATAAGATGTCTCAATATAAACACAAGATACCGTGAATACAAGCTGTGATTGCATACTGTGGAACTGTCTATTTACACTAGTTAGTTCCTCCGTATATATAGACCTTAATCCTCTAAGTACCTCCGTACCTGGCTCACCACGATCACCAAGCGCTCCTGGTGATCCATCCTGGCTCACCTCGCTCACCAAGCGCTCCTAGCGAGCCGGCTCACCTCTGCCAAAAAGTGAGCGCCCCACTGTCCTGCAGCCCCGCTGTTATCTATTACTTGATTGGTTACCACGGCTTGCTGCAGTCCCCACTCTGCCTTGCTATATAGTTGGTCTGTGACAAATAACTATAAAAAAAATCTTTTTCTATATAGTTAAAAAAAAGGAA
>NW_001914832.1:55508-57868 GCF_000226545.1 Podospora anserina S mat+
TCGATACTATAATAACTTTATTTTCGATAAATGAAGCAACGGCCTTTAGTAATTAATTTATAGAATTCGATGGAAGTAACCTAAGTAGGAAGTTATAATATATTAAACCTTAAAGAAAAGAAAGTATTAAACGTAAACGATTTGCTTAAACTACTACTTTTACCTTTGTTATAACGACCGTTATCTTTTCTATTCCTATTCACGAAATTAAAAAACGCTTCTTTTTCCGTATTTTCTTTAGCTTTTTACTTTTTGTTCTTATAAATATTATTTAAATTATAAAACATTTCTATACAGTAACAAATATAGTTATGAAAGTCAATGTTAAAGTTTATATAAATATAATTAGCATTTACTTAAAGAATAGTAAAAGGCCTTTTCTTAAATTTGTATTTCTATTTTATTTTAAGCTTACGAATTTTATTAATTAGGCGGACGAAGATATTCTTAAATATAGTTAAATTTTTACTAGATTAATAGATAAACTTTTAAATTTTCTTTTATATCTTCGAGTTAGTTAAAGTTATTATACTTTTTATACAAATAAATTATTAATACATTATATATATTTATATAATCGGGATAATCTTCTTTAATGTATAACACGAGGGTATCCGTAATACTACCGGTAAAGCGGCTTTAAGTACAGATATATTTAACGTAATTATTAGAAAAATAATCGGCGTTTATTTTTATTTTATGTTTTATTTATCGGAATTATACGTAGAATTTTACTGTATTTTTAGACTTTTTATATATTATAAAGGTAAGAGACTGACTTTAGTACTCCAGACTCAAACGTTAACGGTTAAAGTATTAAATAAAGTAAGGGTAATGCTTTTATTATTAATAACTAAGTCAATAATTAAAGCCTAAAGCTAAAATACGTTTCTACGCGGGTATAAAATTTAGTAATATTAATAGCTTTAGCTTTTACTAAAATTTTAATTAAGTCGGTTTAAACTTTAACTAACTAGAGTTTTCACCAGAGCTTTTCGTATTAAATTAAATAAAGTTGGTTTTAACTCACTAAAACAATTTTTGCGGCTATCAAAAACTAGCTTTTAATTTTTAAGCGGCAATATTAATTGTTAAAATGCAGCATTTATTCATGGATTTTACAGCACTTGTTTATGGAATTCTGCGCCCACATTGCTCCCAACAGCTCCCCCACTCGCGTTCCCAACGGCTCGCCCACAGCGGCTCGCCCTTAAGCTCTTAACGGCTCGCCCACAGAGGCTCGAGCGCTTTCAAGCTCCCAGGATTCCTCACCGGACCTCCGAGCAACAAGACCGTGGCATGAGAAGCCTTATAAGTAATACGAGTATCTTATCGGCCACGAGATTAAGCCACGAGAAGCTTTATAGGTAATACGAGCGTCTTATCAACAAGCTTGTTACCTTATAACCTCACCGAACCAGAGATCCAAGCCACTGGGGTTACTGAGCGATACGGAGCGATAAAAATAATAAGGAAGTTTAGGTGCTTATAAAGAGCCCTCTTCCAATCGCAATGGTTTTCCTATTTCTTTTTTTCTTTAAAAAAAACAATAAGTTAAGTTAATTAAATAGATTAATTATTTACAGTACTTTGTGTGAAACTATAATAGCTTAATATACTTTTCTCTATATTTATAGGAAATTCCTATTACACTTTCTTCCTTTAATAATTATATTGTTATATTTAGTAGTATAGTCCGAGACTCGCTAAGACTTTGGGTAATTACTTCCCCTTCCTAAAACCTTTGTAGTATAGAGCTCTTAACGACTTTATTCCAATAAGTTATTTTAATATTAATTTATATAATTTATTTCTAATTTATTATTAAAATTATTTTTAATAATTATTAAAACTTTTAATAATCTATAGCAAAGCGTTAACTTAAGTAGATAAAGCTATTTTATCCTAAATAAGTTTTATTATAGTAGTTTAAAACTACGAGTTTACTGATTTAAATTAATAATTTTTAAAGTATAAATCTTAACTCTATAGAAAAGGGCCTCGGAATCGGTTATTTATATTTTGTTTAAACGTAAAGTAATAGACGAGTCCTTTTATAATAAATTTTATATTATCGGAGTTAAAGACGCGAAAGAAAAGAACCCGGGCCCTTAATACCAACTCCTTTATTATAAAACTTAGCGGTATCCTTAATCTTCTTTTTAAGGTTATTACGAAGGTCTATATAGCTAGGGACTATAAAGCGTTTAGTAGGAAATTAATTAACGATATTATTATGAAAGGTATGAAGTGATCTTTATCGGTAAATTTTATCTTACTTATCTAATTAAGGTTCATACTAGTATCGTTATTAATATCGTTAATATTTTCGCTATCGCGTATAGTAATAGTATAAAGAC
>NW_001914832.1:58018-151355 GCF_000226545.1 Podospora anserina S mat+
AGGTAATGAGATAAATAAATTAAAGATTTAAAAAATTTATATTAAAAATAAAATAAAAAAGTTTTAATAGGTTTTTCTTTTCCTAAAGATAAAGTTAATATCGTATAATCTTATTTATTAAAGGAAATTAGTAAAAAAGAAGAGAAAGGTAACGAGAGACTTAAGTAATAAAATAGGGATACCGGTACCGTTATATAAACGTTTACGACGTACGTAAGCTTTATAACGCTTTACTTTATTTATTATACGGTAGGTTAACCCTTACGAGTTATATTACGAGTAAAATATAACGAGGAAGCTGTTTTTAATAATATTCTAAGTAAATTTAGTATGGTACTATATAAACGACGATAGAGGTTTTACTATAGATATAACGTTAGTTAAACTATTAAAGGATAAGAAGGAAGACCTACGAAGAAAAGAAGGAAGACGAGAAGAGCGTATACAATCGATAAGACTAGGCTAACGGGACGTTAATCTGGAGGAGGGGCATTATGTCACAGACCTAACATAAGTGGGGAGCGCGGGGCGCGACCCGTCCAACCACTAGAACGGAAAAGTAAGGAAGTTAGATTATTATTAACGCTAAGGGTAATAATTACGATTATCACCAGCTTCGGTAAACGACGAATAATAATCGACATTATTACTCGTAATAATAGTGATAAACAGGTCTATATATACGGAGGAACTGGCTAGTATAGATAGATAGTTCCGCAGTATGCAATTCACAATTATATTTACGGTATCTTGTATTTACCTTGAGACATCTTATTATGCACTGTTTAGCTACACCGAACCAATTGTTAGAAGTTACCTTCAACCCGTATTCCTTTCAGAGGTTCTATACAGAGGTTCGTTATACGAAGCTTTCGGCTCGGTAATAAAAGAAAGTTATAACCGATCTTATTATCTTTCGGGAGGTTTTATTTAAAGAAAACGGTATCGAATTTAACTTACTTACGCGCTACTTTAGCGCGTTTAACTACTTTAGTTAGATTTAACGGTATAATAATATTTATTTTAGGGGTTTTATCTTAACTTAATTACATAAGAAGCAACTCGTCCAGAATATAGTGTCGCGTATCGCTTAGCTGCACTACGCGCCAACTTATCTTAATCGAGTATTAAATCAAGTAGAATTTAACGTCTTTTTAGATAGTGGTTTGGGGTGCGGCTACAGGCCTAAGAGTATAAGTAAAGAAGCGGGGCTCTTTAAGGACTCAGGGGTTCAGGGGTCATGTATATAAGCGGTCTGCTTCGGACATTCTATTTTAGACAAAACATCTACTTTTATTCTTTTCTTCGTATTTTGTGCCTTGCACGCGTGCAGGCAATTCTGGCCCTCTGATCAGGCCAATCCGGTGCTTATTATGTGGCCTGCGAGCCCATAGTGTCTTTTCTTTGTCCTACGTGAAGTGCGGCCTGCGAGCGAGTCACTGTCACGCAGGTATGTTCATTCTGAGACCTGTTAAAGGTATATTTGTGGTGTTGTGGTTGTTTTGTGTGTTTTCTCACCATTTTAATAGGGAAGGCGAGATTAAAATAATATGAGGGCAGCGTATTACGCATAGCAAAAGCACCAGTAGGTAATAGCTGTATCCGTAGGATTTTAATCTAAAAAAGTACAAGAGAAGAGGAATTACTAGCCTGTAGCCTGTAGCCAAAAATAAATAACTACCCGAAGCAACCCCACTAGCCAGGCTTGGAAAGTAGAGCCCGGACACTTAACTGTCACCTAAGCAAACCTGCACTATAGTCCACCGCCGTAACAGGTTATTTTTATTTAAAAGTTTTTTTTACTCATTTCTTTTATATAAATTAGTAAACCGCTATCTTATTTAAAAATGAACCGCTACTAATATTAAAATAAATTAAAAATATTTAAAAGGCCCTTATTGATACTATCTTTTAATAATTTTTTCTGTATTTTTATTTTATTTAAATAGTAAAATAGTTAAATAAAAATATAGCGAAAAGTATTATTTTTCTGTTACGCTCAGTTAGAAACCGCAGTACGGTCTCTAACCTATTTTCAATTGTTTATAAAAGGGACTCACAAATATCTTAAAGTAGCCTATACGGCTTATAGAGCCTTGTAAAGCACTTAGCCCTTGTGAAGAAATAGAAAAAGTTTAAGTTACTAAAACTACTTATAGGTATATTAGTAAATTACCCCTTAAACTTTAAGTGCTAGGACTATAACTTTTGTTCTTTTAAAGCTAAGTATACTCTTGTAAGTAAGTAAATACTGCAGCTTTAAAGCTTATAATAAACCGTTTTGTTTATATGTATTTACTTGTCACAGACTAACTATATAGCAAGACCGAGCGGAAACTATAGTGGGCCGGGGTAGCTAATTAGGAAAGAGAGGTATGTCGACGGAGCTACAGGGTAATAGGAAGCTCACCTTTTGGCAGAGGTGAGCCAGGTACGGAAGTACCTAAAGGATCAAGGTCTATAACTACGGAGAAACTAACTAATATAGATAGATAGTTCTGTAGTAAATAATGTAAGTCACAATCCTTGGTATCTAGACTGTTGTAATTGAGACAAGCCATTTATTATACACTCTTTAGCTATACTAAACTAGGATTATTCAGAAGTGCCTTCAATCAGTATTGGTTTGGGGTACGCCACAGGCCTGAGAGTATGAGTAAGGAAGCGGGGCTCTCAGAAGACTCAGGGGTTTAGGAGAGCCATGTATATAAGCGGTCTGCTTCGGACATTCTATTTTAGACAAGACATCGACTTTTATTTTCTTTGTATTTTGTGCCTTGCACGCGTGCAGGTAATTCTGGCCCTCTGATCAGGCCAATCCGGTGCTTATTATGCGGCCTGCGAGCCCATAGTGTCTTTTCTTTGTCCTGCGTGAAGTGCGGCCTGCGAGCGAGCCACTGTCACGCAGGTGTGTTCATTCTGAGACCTGTTGAGGGTATATTTGTGGTGTTGTGGTTGTTTTGTGTGTTTTCTCACCATTTCAGTATCCCTTTCAGAGGTTCTGGATAGGGGTTCGTTATACTAATTTCTAAATTAGGTATATGCATGAAAGCTGTGAAGAAAGTACTAATATTTGCATATGCGATTTACTTTGAGCTGCTCTTTTACATAAGTATTAAGCAGCTAACACAAACTGTCTGATACCTATAATATATTCACGTAGTTATTTATATATTGCATGACATGATACTAGGCCGACAAGTGAGACACATATATTTTGCAACATGTCAAAGAAAATAAAGTAATTGCAAAGAAACTGAAATACAAGTCACCACCAATTTATCATGGGTACACAGAACGCTGAGATCCATCAAGATTGCCTTTGGCCTATACTTACCTAGCTCTGCCATGAAAATGCTGATTGTGACAAGGTTTTTGCAGCTGGTTTTAGCCTCTGTTATTCGTTCATGTGTGGATGTTCAAAGCTTTTCAACCATTGCTTGTCATGAATAACTCCTTTGCCTTATAGTCCGGATAATATGGCACAGCTATCAGCCATGAAGCAGAATATTGCCGCGTGTTTTGCATGTGTCTACCCTGATGCTCCAACGGCAAGGGTTTTATACGGGACCGGAATTGTCTCCAATAACAATGCCAAGGATGCACAGGCTAGCATTGTTTGATGGCCCCATAATTAAGGTAGGTAAGCCAAGGCATTGACTCGAATCAAATCACTATCTGAGATCTAGGGGAAGTAGAGGTGAGGGAATTGGGCTACCTACAGGCAAGGTTGGGCTTCTTTTTACTGTAGGCATGTTAAGGAGTAGGTCCAAACATAACAGTCAACAATGTGGGCTGATGTGTCAGACGTGAACGTGAAGCTGTTATCTGACGTTGAAAGCCATGTAGCACTGCACACTAGTACAGATGGGATTTGATGTTACCGAAAAGGTGCGGACTGGCGAGAAACGTGACATGAACGTAGAAGCATGACGATGTCCTGATGATGCAGTAGGTTATTATGAAACCTTCCACATGGCATTATTTCATGGTGAATTGATCAGATACCAGTAGAAGATAAACACTGACCTGGGTCTCTGAGATCTGATAAATCTGTGTGCGAGCCAAGGTACCTAACCATCACCGAGACTACCTTAGTTACTGGTAGCCTACATGTGCCGGATGCCGATGCGTTAAAGCTAGCAGAAAAAAACATTTATCGGGAAGCCAGGTGGGTGTGTTGGCCTGCAAAGCTCCATTGTTGATGGACTTTCTTGCCGGGCGGTTGATGCGCTTGTTGGGAATATTCCGCCAAGACAATAAATCTCATCTTTGACAAGATTCGTCCGTCAGTGGAGAGGTAGACCCGTTTAAGTATTCCGGGAAACGTTGTTGCCAATATGACACATGGTGAGCCAGCTTCACTACAACTGGTGGCAGCACGTGCGAGGTTGAGGTAGGACAAGACGGCAAGTATAACTGCCGTTGTTTTTGGAGTATTCCAAAGGAAGGGCGGGCCGGGGAAAATTGAGACCGCGTTAGGTTCAGCTAGGCATGCACTGGAAAGGTCTGCCAAAAGGTGCGGCGATACAAAGCACGAGGGTTGTTGATGCCCAAAGGCACGGAGACTGATCCCACTGATAAGCCGACTTCGGCAGTAGACCAGATTTGATTGCGTCATCGAACATATTTAGCAGAGTAGATTCCAGATCAGGGAAACATCGCAGAGGGAGAAGGTATATTTGAGAGGGGCTTCAGCGTGGCTAGGGATCAACAAGATTGTCAGTTCAGGGGCTCACTCACTCAACAGAGGCAATCAGAAGCCAGAACTAATTCCTAGCTGCAGAATGTCCGGGTTTGGTGGGGAGGCACGGAGGGCACCAACAAGGAGGGGGTCAGACCGTCAGACTGCGGGGCATGCTGTCCTCAACGTTCACTGGTCTCTCCTTGTCATGCAGGCCACCTCAAGTTGGGTTTTGGCTCCCACAAGTAGCAATGCATCATTAGGCAGTCCTTGCGTAACCCATGCTAGCTGACCAGTGACATATGCGGGTAATGTTCCCGGCTGCGTTAGCTTGGGACACCACAACCCTTCCAGAGCGTGGTAGGTACCGGTTCTCAAGCTTGGCTCCTTTGGAATATGGACGACAGCCAAGAGGCGGCAACAAGGATGTTCCTTCCATAGCGCCTGGTCGAAACACAATTAACCAGATTCTGGGCGCACAACAAGCCCGAAGAGTCAAGATCAAGAATGGGTACCTATCCAGGTACCTAAGCAATATACTGGCGATGCGCAGTGTGATGTGATGGATTTACTGACAGGTCGGCTGTCGGGAGAGAGGACTCAAACTTGGGAGGATGTGCAATATGGCAAATATGTTGCCGGGTTAAGACGGGTGGGATCGCCTGGCTTCGGAAGACGAGTTCGAGAGGACAAAGAGATGACCGCGGTGTGTGACTCTTTTATAGGTTCGGGGTAAAGACCGGTCCGGTGGAGAGCCCGAAAGGGAGCTATTCTCCACGCTATGCAATGCAACCATCTACGTCTCTCCAATCACCGGCAACGAATATCTGCAGAAGGTTGCCAGCAGTCTGCATCCTGTGGATAGTCTGGTTGGACAGATTCGTGCGGTGGGCATCAAGCCACTACCAACCGGATTGCTGGTTCAGACATCGTCCACGAAGCTGGGGCTCCCACCCCAAGCTTGGTCTTCCGGGTTGGCGGAATTCCAGGGTAAGGTAGAACCGAGATGATGAAAACCCAAGAGGGACATCCCGGGGCTATTCGATACTGCCGCATTTAACAATGGGCACATGGTCCCATGGTTCCACAAGAGCGCTGGCTTCAGGCTCTTGATGCCCTCCCCAGGATGATGTGGCAGCAGGGAAGCTGGCCTCACCAATCTCAGAGCATAATAAATACGCCTGCAGTTCTGTGGTCCATGGCGAGTCCGACTCAAGGCAACATCCAACAAGATAGCTTCATCTCTTGAGTCGTAGGACATTTGCACACCCCTCAAATCCACGCAACAGAGATCGACAACGCCAAGATGTGAGTCATTGACTAAGGTACCCAGGGGGGATATCAAGCGCGCCATATCATTGACGAAGCATCTACGTAGTCTTTTCTGGCCAGTAAACTAGCCCAACATCTTTCCAGATACCTATTCAGCGTAGTCCGATATGGCTGTGAGTCAAGCATGGATCCCTCTCTTCATGACGATGCGAAGGTTAACCGACCCGCCAGCCCGGAGATACAGTTCGAATTCGCGGCAACTCGGTTCTGTACAAAGTCATTGCAGTAAATGGCTGCATGCTCACCATCTTGGTGATGAATCCGCAACCAGATGGGCAGTATCTGGACTTCAGTTCGACCTCGATACAAACTATAGACGAATATCGCGTCGAAAAGGTGGATGATTGTTGAGTGGAGAGTCTGATTTACCTTGATGTGTTTTGTCGCCATTGCGTGGTCGGATTTCTGCATTGGATACCCTCGTTTTAAACTTATTGTCTGGTACGGCATTTGGACGGATATTTGACTTTCAAGAGAGCACTTTCTAGACTTCTTTTATTTATATACTACCTAAGGTACCTAACGTCTGATCTCCGAGATTGTTGATAAGTAAGGTATCATCGTTTTGGGGTGTGTTTTGGAAATGATATGTACTGCTGCTGCGAGATTTGTGAACGTAACGAAAGTCTGTTGCGCATAGATATGCCTCCAGAAGACCATGATGGGACCGTTATGGTGGAAGTACCATGGATGGGTCTGTCTCCACAGCAACCAACCCCCCGGCACCCATGTACGCTCGGTATTACATTCAAGACAACTATGGGTAAGAAATACGGCTTTGGTTATGTATTTAACGCCAAGATAGGTAGATATGTTTCCAGCTACCTACATGAGTAACCAGCAACAGGTAATAATTCAGATGCTGGACGGTGATGGGAAATGGGAACACCCAGAACATAGGTACGTCATGTAGGTGAAGTAGTGACTGCTCCGGAATGATGTCCACTTAAATTCTCCACGACAAGATCAAGCCTGTCACTTTATTGCGGGGTGAAAATCTGGGGAAAGGCTGGTCCGGATATTATATCAGCCCCCGTCCCTTGACCTCATGGCAACTCGCACCGTCTTGTTCGGTCCCATCCCTGACATGGCCCCTGACAGCAAACTCCACATTACCTAAGTTGACTTCCATCCTAATGACTACTACAACACATGAAGCTTTGGTATGACTGTGAAGATAGAGTCTTTCTCTTTTTCATTGCAGCTGTTGAAACACTTCAAGTTCGGTCAATATACCTCATTTAAGATGCTCGCGCATTTAGTCTGGGGCTTATGGCTTTGGTCATGCCGGTACGGGTGGGGGTCCGATGCCTATCTAGATTGCCACTGCTGGTCCGTTGAGGTCACAACTCGCAACTACCTAGTGACTTAGGTGTGCCAGTCTTGATAATTTTCTGCCTGCCCGTGTTTCAAGTACCCTTTTACTGCTGTTGCACTCCCAGAAATGCCCTGACACCTGCAACCCTTTCCAGCTCCTCCATAGTCTCGGACCAGAGCTTAGCTTCAACCTTCTTTCCTTCCTCTGTATTCATCATGTGGTGTCCCCTGCGGGTTGTCAGTATACTTTTAAGTTCCTTGAATATTTGCACCAAAATGGAACATGGCTTACGAATCGATCTCCCAATTTCTCACCAATCTTCCATGACTCTCCTCTCCCTTCGCATCTACCGCATCGACATACACCCACGCCCCCCGAGTCATCGTCCTTCCTGCCAGACTGGCCATGACGTTGCCGATTAACCTCGCTGGGAAAAACACCAACTTCTGAAGCCCCGGGTTTTTGACCAAGGCTGGATCCACCGCATTGACAATCAGGGTGAGACCATGCTGCTGTCAGACGCGGGCGGTGGCCAGACCAAGGCCGGTGTTGGTCTTGTGATCGACGCTGTTTTGCCGACAAAAGAGGTACATTCTGGAGGAGGAAAAGGTTGGACGAAGAATTGAGAGGTCAGGGCCAACCAAAGGTCACAGGTGAGGGAGTTGGTTTCAAAGTGGGCCACGGCGGAGGGGCGGGATTTCCAGACAGCAAGGAGGGCCACGATGGGGAACTCGAGTAGATTGATTAGAATTCCGTAATACATAACTCATCGCTGGGTGACACATAGGCATAAGATGGGCAAGAAAGCAGATGGACAAGAGGGGATGAAGTGATTTCTTGGCGGTCTGTCACTACAGGTAAGTCTTATTAGACTGATCGAGGTGGGGCTGTTGTTTCGCGGCCAGTGCCATGGATTTCGAACCCAATCTGCGCCACACTCGGTTGACTGCGACTCCGAGATCGACCAACCGGGCGTGCCTGTTCAATCTTCAACCGCAGCGGTCGGCTTGATGGTTGACCACGGCGTTGGTCTTTGGGTCGGTCTGGTCACTGACTGAAATAGACATCATATTCTGCCTCGCTTCTACTTGATTCAAGAGCTTCCCACCCAGACTGAGCGTTATCTCTAGTATTTCGTTCTCTTTTTCTGCCACATCATTGACTCCAAATTTGGCCACCAGGGAAACAATGAATCACCAACACAGACGATGGCCATTATCAGCGCAGGGTGAGCGACCTCGATTGTCATTGCAGACAGCCTCACCCACTGAAAACTGTCCCGGGCTGCCCCCATACCCCGTCAATGACCAGGATGCCCGTTTACTTGTTGCGTCAAAGCTATGGGGTGAACAGAGGCGATTTTCAGATTCTTTCTCTCAAATGTCCAACGAAGCCCTCTATCACGAGTCGTTGGACAAGTTGAACCTCTCCTGCCGCACAGGCTTAAGCTTCAACTTCAGAGAACAAACCGAACAGGAAGCGCAATTTGTGGTTGATCTCGGCGGAAGTGTCACACATATCCCGTCCCCACAACCATCCCCGACATTTAAGCCGGCAGGTTTACCATCCAGGGCTGCCCTAACTTACACACCTGCCAACGCCAAAACATATCCTTCTGCGGAGTGGGAACTCACCAACGACAAACCCCAAGCGAAAGGAGATGGATTCATGCTGTGGAAGGAATACGCGCCAGTGATTCTGACGCGCCGTTCTTCCTCACTCCAGTCAGAAAGAGAGCAGGTCCTCGATGCAGTATCTAGTCTCGGCTTGAAGGGTCCTGTCAAAGGCCTTGGGAAGCTGTCAAGGCCGGTTCTGAACAAGTACTACCGCACAGAGCAAGCACTGGCAGAGTTCCTGATTAAGCAAGATCGCGTCCTACTCCGTCCGCTGCCTTCGCCAGAGACTGGGCAAAGAGAGCTGGAACGCCTAGAAACCGACCTATTCGACACATCAAAATATATGGGTAGCACAAATTATATGACCGTACTCACCTGGTCCGACGACAACCCATGGGGAACCATCACACTATTCCAAGTCGAGACCCCACTGATGGGCTCCGTCAGCCAAGGGGGGTATCTGGAATCTCAACGCCGGAAACCGCCAAACCTCCATGTCCATGTTCGGGAACCGTTTGCAACAAAGATAAAACCAGTGGCAGCGATGGAACACATACCCCAGCAGGTCCTCGTAAACATGCGCATGGATACCGCGATACGGAAGTTGGTTTTGGTTCACGAGCAAAACAGCCAGCGATTTCGCTGGATGGCCAAGGGCGAAATGGGCCACCCCTCCTATGCAACCCTATACCGGCCTGACATGACGGTGCCTATTGCCGTACAAAGGAGTCTGTACGAGCACTTGGATGCTGATGAAGCAGCTATTCTTGGCCACCACTCACAGCGCCGACCGTCCTGCCTCAGTCCACAAGCTGCCTACCAAGATAGGCAAGAGGTCACAGCGGATGGCATCGTAGCCACAATCCCACAGTTTCTCGCTCTTTTACACTCGACTCAGTCAATTGTAGAAGTTGCTTCCTCTCCCAAGCTATCCGACGAGGAGAGGGTGGAGACGACATCAGGTGAACGCTTCCGGCGGTGCTCCATGAAGCAGCCGCTCCAAGGGAAACGGCATACTGGGAGGGATGTTCACGTCGTGGTGCTGTTGCCAGCTTCTCGTTCCGCGTGGGTGGAGGAGAAACTTTTTTGGACAGACGAGCAAGGGCACCTTGCCGAGTTCAGGCAGAAACGATACAAGTCGGTAATAGATAGAGAACGGGACAGGAGAAGGGGAAGATGTTTTGGCGAGTTTTCGGGGAGAAGGGGCAGAAGCCCGGGCGTTGGGGAGATCCGGAGTCCACCGTTGAGTGCTACCCTATGCGCAAGGGACTCGGTATGGTATGAGTGATGCACAGTCAAAGGTCATGGACTTCTTGTTGGCAGATGCGCAGACAGCTTGGATACACAGGGGCCGCCAGCACGGTATCTTAATCATTGATGATGTTTCCTAGAATGCAATGACACCTTTCAGTTGTCAAGTTGCCCGGAGTCTTTAGGTACCCGGTCGAATGTGCAGTGGTATACCTACCTATCTAGGCTTTTCGCTGCTGCGATTGCCTTTATATCCTTCAATGCTACATTAGGCACCTACCTAACTAGGTAGGTATTTTGTCAATCGTCGTTCCAAAGCCCCAATAGCAGCTTTGGCACACCACGGGCTGTCTATAGGAAAACTCCTATGGCTCTTGACCGCATACAGCTCGTGTTATCGATGTTGTTCTCACCGCCAGTTCGGCGTTCCAGACTTCACCTCGACGGGGGAAATAGGGAGCTATTGAACCGCCCAAAGTAGACGCCCGGAATTGCCGTCTGTAGGTAGTTTCCAAGCCAATGGAAACCTTGCTCGGTAGTTCCCTGATGTCAAAATCAGGACATCTGATGTAGCCTTGACGTTGCACATAACGGGTGGACACTGGGCAATGGTAACGTTACTGAGATGGTTTAGCCATGGTAGAACAGCCGCAGTTCCTTACAATAAACGTTAGTGGTTCTCATTTTCTGACCGTTACTACAAGAAGGGTTCCTGTTTTGAAACTCCGTTCCCTGTTGTGGCTGCATGTCAGGGGTTTGGAAGAGCAAACCTCACCGGCTAGCACGAAGTTTTTACCGACCTTGATCGAACAACTATAATGCGGCCATGAAGATTTAGGCAAATGTCTTCCGTTGGAATTTTTCCATGAAGAGAGGCCCAGTGCGTATGGTGCCGGCTTATATATGTTCTCTTCGAGTGCAAAAATAATCCTGTGAAGAGCTTTAGCACCAGTGGCCCTTTAAGACGCGAACCACCATCAACCTCTTTGCAAAGTTTCCGATCGAGATGCAACTTTATACAGCAATCATTTTCATGTGGTCACTCCCTCAAGGGGCCCTATCCCACTGTAAGCGCTTTCTTATACTCCCTGGAAAATCAGTAAACAATACCTTGTAGGTAGCTACACATATTTCAAGCTATACTGACTACAGAAACGCTCGAAGATATCTTCCACCAATTTCTCCATAACGACACAATATTCACTCCTTTCAAGTACATCCGCCCCGTCCCTGCTGAAACGCCACTTCACATCACCGACAAGAACGACATTCGATGTAACCGAGCAGGGGCCAATGGACAGTCAACAAATGTCTTGACAATCACAGCAGGCGACACCGTGGGGTTCAAGCCTACATTTTGGATCCATCATCCCGGGGCATACGCTGCTTACCTCTCTGCCGTCCCTCCAGGAAAAACCATCTCCAATTACGCGGGTGACGGTGACTGGTTCAAGATTTGGGAGTTTGGAACATACCCCAACCTCACAGCAGAGTCGGCATATCAACAAACTTGGTACGTCACGCTTTCTTTCAACCTCCTGCCTTTTTTTTTCCTCTTGGAGCGAAGATCCGCGTGCTAATGATGGACTTGTTCCCAATTGCAGGCGATTGCTTGCAGACCCACTGACATTCCAAATCCCAACGGCCACCCCACCGGGGAAGTATTTGCTACGATTTGAGCATGTGGCACTGCATCTGGCCAGCCAGAGAGGTGGAGCCGAGTTCTACCCTTCTTGTGCCCACGTTGAAGTGCTGAACGCTGGGTGGAAGAGCACCGGTCTTAGCCCAGGACCGACAGCACGGTTCCCCGAGGCACACGAGGCAGAAGAACACGGCAAGTTGGTGTTCAATATATGGGACTTTGATGACGTGAGTGATGCCATGATACAGTCTAGAAAGATAGGTATTGGGGCTGCTGACAAAACCGACAGGTTCAACAGCTCAACAGCAGGAAGATGCCTGGCCCGCAAGTGTGGGATGGCCGCTGAATGTACAGAAATGGCATCTTGGCAATTTGGGGGCGGGTTGGGCAGCGTTCTCGCATTTTCTCCCAAGGAGCCAAGTCAGCAGGCGAGTATGCAGCCAAGAGATTTGATGCTGTGTGACGAACCCCTATCCAGAACCTCTGAAAGGATACTAGTAGAAGGCACTTCTGAACAATCCTGGTTCGGCCCAGCTAAACAGTGTACAACAAATGGCTTGTCTCAATCACAATAGTCAAGATACTAACGATTGTGACTTGTATTGCATACTGCGGAACTGTCTATCTAACACACCGGCCAGTTCCTCCGTATATATAGACCTCAGGATTCTGAACTGATCATGGCCAAGCCGCCCTGATCACGTCCTGATTGGCCCTGCTAGTGATCATGGTGATCATGCCTTGGTCACCCTGATCATCCCCTGATTGGCTAGTCCTTATCTAATCTAACGATTGGCTGAGGGCGTCCCGCGCCTCTCGTACTGTCCGTCCTGTTGGCTTAACAGTGACACGCTGGCAGGGGGTGCTGTAATTGTTGGGGCGTGGAATGTCCAATCTACTTGAAGCAAACATGGCAGGCAGCAATTGTCAAATACGGTATGAGGTGATTATTATACGAGCGAGAGTCAATAGGTAGTACGGTAGGGCCGGACTTAATAGCTTTAGGTTCTATTCCTAAAATAATATACTCTCTAATTAACCCTTAACTTAAAGCTGTTAAATGTTCTTTTTTTAACTTAAATTTTTCTATAATTCTAATATCCTCCGAAAATTAGTATTTTTAAAATATTTCCTTAATTTTTATATAATAATATATATTATTATTTTGATATGTTTATTATTATTAATTATAAGTTCTTTTAAAGTTATACTTTTTTATTTTCTTATAATAATTTTATATTTAATTTTTTAAGTTTTTATTCTAATTAGCTTTCCTATATTTTTAACCTTAATAAAATTCTAGAATTTCATAAAATTATTAATTGATAATACGTTAATGAAACTATTAATTAATATTTATTAAAATACAGCACTTATTTGTGGATTTTACAGTATGTTTTTTCTCGTGGCTTACAGCACTTAAAGGCTTTAAGCCACAGCGCCCATAACGCCCACAGCGGTCACAAGGAACTACAAAGTTTTCATACAAACCACTGTAGCCAACTGAACCGGTAGAAGTTATGGGGATTAATAAGGAGGAAAAAGAGGTTTTGGATACCTATAAAAGGCTCCCCTCCCAATATATTTGGAATGATCTTTTTCTTTCTTAAGTTCAAGTCAAACAATTAAAATCAATATACTAGTTTACTACACTTTTGCAGGGCATAGTTCCCTATACTTGCCTTCTTTCGGTGCTACCTTACACCGTCGTACCTCGCAGTTTAAGAACCCCAGAGTCTTTAGGTAATTGCTTCCGACCTACCTAAAAGGCATATAACTAGCCTGCCGACGACATATCTTAATAAGTTATAAGCCCGGACTTATACTTAAGCTCTAGCGAGTTCCTTTATTTTGCGTTCCCACAGCGGTTTCTTACCGTAAGCCCTATTCTTATAGGCTACTAAGCCCTAGAATTAAAATACTTAGCTCTATATTTATTAACTAACGCCTTACTTTCCAGGCCTTCGTCTTCCATAATAAACGAAGAGATAGGGAACGTCCCCCCCCTTCCTAACTTACCCTTAAGTATCGACCCGACCGCTTTAAGTTAGCAAATCGCTACCTAATTAAAAGCCTATTTTAAAGTCTAGTTTAATAAGTTTATAAAGAAGCTAAAAGATATAGTTATTCGTTAAAATAAAAAAATTATTACGTTATAGGTTTCCACTAGAAATTCGGTACCTCGTTTAAAGGACTCCCTTATACTAGCACCTTCGGCTACACCCACCTCCGCTTCCTTATTATCGATACCTCTTACTCTACCTACAGCTATTATTTTTTTAGTAAAGGACTTTAGTAAGTAAACCTTCTAATTAACTAAGAAAGATAAGCTTTTAGAGCTTAATAACTATCGATAATAGATTTAAGCTTTTATTATTTAATTAAGGGTTATAGGGATCCTAGACTTTATTAGTAAGCCTACCGAAATTATTAATACCCTAACGGATATATTTAAGGTTTACCTAGTCCTTACTATCCGAAATACTCTCTAGTAGGGTCCCCTTTAAACTATTAAAGCAAAAGACTCTCCGGCTACTATCTTCCTACACCTATAAATATAATATACCCTAGCTTAGCCAGTTATTCGGGATAAACTTTATAAATCCTATTACTTACTAAAATTTAATAACTCTTTTACGGTAATAGAATTTAACGCTAAAATTAATACCCTTATTTCTCGGCTTAAGGGCTTAGATATAATTATCTAGGAAACTAACTAAATTAATTATTATTTAAATACTTTAAAATATAGCTTTTTATAGTAGTATAAGCGCTATAGAGCCCTAATTCGTTATTAAACGTACCTGGGCCCGGCTAGACTACTTAGTCTTTCTTTTTTTTAGAATAACCTTCTTATAGAAACCCGGAACTTAACTATTTCGGCTACTTAAACTCTTATAGCCCTACAGTCTTAGTACTTTAAGGCCTAAAAGGATAATAAATCTCCTAAGGATAAGCCTAAAAATTCTGGATCTTTAGGGGGTTTAGGGGGTTTAGGGGGTTTAAAGAGCTCGGGAGGCTCGAAGAAAAAAAAGAAAAAGGATAAATTTAAGAAATATTCCTTACAAGACTCCTCGCCCCTAGCGGATACTATAGAGGTCTCTTTCCTAGTGGGCTTTGATTTTGGTATAGGATTCTATAATATCCTAGAAGATCCCTCCTTCAGTAAAGGAAGCCCTATAACTTACGCTTATAAGGGCCTTTGAGGCGCATAGCTTTTCGATACCGGCTTTACCGTTTATATATATAACGAAAGAAGCCTTTTCACGGACTTTTTAATACTCGAAAACCCAAGCTCGGTTCAAACAGGGGGCGGCCCTATAAGCCCAGTAGGCTAAAGTACTATAAAGGTTTATTTCTATACCGGAATTAAGAACGGAAGGGCCTATTATTCTATAATTTCGCTTTCTAAAACCCTCTATATTCCAAATTTCTTACTAAATATTATAAATAAAAAGCACCTTTATTATTCTAAAGGAGCCTTATTTTACTAAAAGATCTTCGATACTAATAAGAGGCTTATTGCCCTACTCGACTTCGATAAATCCGGATTCTTTTTAAAAGTTAAAGGAAAGAGCCGCCCCGGAAAGCACAGCTACTAATATAACTATAGCGCTTACACTAAAAATTCTAGTGATTTAAAGGACTCTAAGATTCTTACGATCTTTAAGGAATCTAAAGCCCCCGAAATTCCAGAGGGGGTTAGGGATTAAACGCTAGTTATTCTACCGGTAAGGCCTTCCAAAGAGTCTTCCAAGGAACCCTTAGTAGTACTCATCGAGGCTACTATCCTCTAGCATATACGGTTAGGTTATATAAGCCTTACCCTTCTAAAAAAAACCTCTCTAATCACCGAAGGAATGCCTAACCTATAGAAGATCCGGCCTAAGGATCTTATTTGTAAGAGCTATAATACCGCAAAAATCCTTCGTAGGCCCTCCAGGCAGGCCGTTAATGACCCTCTATTTACCCTAAGCCGGATTAAGGGAAATATTATTTCGATCAAGCCTCTTCCACTTACGAAGAAAGCCTACACCCTTATTTTAGTGGATCGGAAGACCCGTTATCGCTTCGTTCGGCCCCTAAGGTTAAAAAAAAATACCACTTAAAAGGCCCGCTTAATAATCGAAGGCCTAAAGAACTCCTTCTATAAATATTTAGGGCACTTCTATTACGACGGGGGAAAAGAAATCTTACCTTTAAAGGCCTATCTCGTAAAAAAAAGTATTAGCTTTAATACTTTAAATCCTAAAACCCTTAACCAAAACGGCTTAATAAAGTATTTTATTTATATTATTCTTAACCGATTAAAGGCTATAGTACTCGCTTTAGGCCTCCCGCCTACTCTTTAGGGCCATATTATTTAACCTATAGTCGAAATTATTAATAAAATAGCACAATCCTCTAAAGAACTCACGCCTTATTAACTTTTCTACAATAAATTACTTCCTAACTAACCGGCTTACAGGCTTAGCCTTTTAAATTATAAAGCTATTAGTACCGAGGTTATAGTATATATCCCTACTAAGAGCCGGGTTTTAAGAGAGAAGCTCGCGCTTAGAGGAGTTAAAAGCTAGCTCCTTACAATCCTTAACTACTAAACCTACCTGGTTTACTTAAACCTAAATAAAGTTATTTAGACTAACTTTATAAAGTTTTACGAAGACCCTAAAACCTAGCTTATAGGGCTACCGAACCCTATTAACCTACTAAAAGTAATAAACCGGTTTAACGACTTAAAGGATAAGCTAGATATTTAGACCCCTGTAAAAAACCTTATTTAAATACCGGATCTTAGAATTTTAGTACCCTCTATTACTATTAAAATCCTACTACCTTAAGCGATTCGGGAGTAACGTAAAGAGTTTAAGCCTATCGACGAAATAAATTATATTAAATTTATTAATTACTTAATCTCTAGGTCCTTAAAAACCTTAGTAATTTAGCCTACGGTTATATCTTTAAAGCTTAATACCTTTAAATAAATCCTAAAGCACCTTAATAAAGACTAATAGTTATAGGTAATATTTATAGAAATATAATAGTTCTTTATAATAAAAACCTTTTATTTTATTAACCGCTTAAAGGCTAAAAAGTAATTAATTATTAATCGTTAAGTCTTTAAGGAAAAAAAAAACCCGTAAGGTATTATAGTAAAGTATAAAGCACGGCTAGTTACCTAAGGATTCTAATAAACTTTAGGAATTAATTTCCTATAGACCTACGCTTTTACTATAAGCCCTCTAACCTAAAGAATTATACTAGTTATTATTACGGTATTCGACTAGGATATTAAATAAATAAATTTCGTAGAAACCTTTTTAAATTCGGAAACTAATTTCGATATATATATCGAGTTTCCGTAGGGCCTAACCGAGTTTTTTTATAGTAATTTAGCCGCTATAACCCTGCTTAAGAGAGCTAGCTAGGACCCTATAGAAAATTAAATTATACTTTTAAAAAAATTTTTCTATAGCCTTAAGTAAGCGTCCTATTTATAGTAATAAAAGGTTTTTATAATGGCCCGGGTATTGGGTTTTAAGCTATTAATTTTAAATATAATTATTTACTTTTATTTAAATTATATAATTTTTTTTATTAATTATATTAATAATTATTTATTTATAAGCCTATAGTATTTATAACTCTAGACCTTAAAGAAAATAATAGGTAATTATTACGATATTAAAGATTTCGGCCCGGCTCGCTATTTTTTAGGTATTTAAATCGAACGTAATAAGCTAAATCGTTACCTCTAGCTTTACTAAAAAGTCTATATTAACGAAGCCGTTAAATACTTTAATATTAGTATTAAGTCTATACCTTTTCCTTTAAACCCAGGGCTTACAGAATATAATAATAAGTCTGGAAGCCCTATAATACTTATAAAGTAGTACCTTTACTAGTAATTAATCGGTATTACTATATATACTATAGTCCAAACGAAACTTAATATAGCCTTTAGTATTTAGTAGCTATTATAGTACCTAAAAGTATTTACTTTAATATACCTTAAGGCTATTAAATCCCTTCTTTTTTACCTATATACTACTATAGATTTAGCTATTAGTTACGACTCGAATAAAAATTTAATACCTATTAGGTTTACGGATAGTAATTAAGCTAGGTATAAAACTAGTATTAAATTAATATACGGTTAGTTATTTATACTTATTAAAGGACCTATTAACTAGAAGTCTAAAAAAGCCTTTACGGTCTCTTTTAGTACCCTGGAAGCCGAGTTTATAGGGCTTATAGAGGGCCTTAAGGAAGCTATGTGGCTCAGGGGATTATTCTAGAAAATCGGTAGGCCTATCCACTAGCCTACCCCCC
Source organism: Podospora anserina S mat+ (assembly GCF_000226545.1). Classification (NCBI taxonomy): domain Eukaryota; kingdom Fungi; phylum Ascomycota; class Sordariomycetes; order Sordariales; family Podosporaceae; genus Podospora; species Podospora anserina. Next base: position 76,195 of record NW_001914832.1, read on the forward strand.
TATTATATAATAATAAAGGCTCTATTACTACTACCCATAGCAGCAAGTATAATCGCCGAACAAAATATATACTTATTAAATTCTAAAGGGTTAAGGAAGCTATAGCTACTAGAGTGGTTACTATTACTTACCTACTTATTAAGAAGATACTAGCTAATGGGCTCACTAAAGCTCTTCCGGCAGCTCTATTTAATAGATTCATAGAGCTCTTAAATCTCACTAGACCGTTCTAGCTACCCACGCATTACGGCTATAGAGGGGGTATTAAAATACAGTACTTATTTGTGGATTTTATAGTATATTTTTTCTCGTGGCTTATAGCACTTAAAGGCTTTAAGCCACAGCGCCTATAACGCCCACAGCGGTCATAAGGAACTATAAAGTTTTTATATAAGCTACTATAGCTAACTAAACCGGTAGAAGTTATGGGGATTAATAAGGAGGAAAAAGAGGTTTTGGATGCCTATAAAAGACTCCCCTTCCAGTGTATTTGGAATAATCTTTTTCTTTCTTAAGTTCAAGTTAAACAGTCAAAATCAATATACTAGTTTACTACACTTTTGCAGGGCATAGTTCCCTATACTTGCCTTCCTTCGGTGCCACCTCACACCGTCGTACCTCGCAGTCCAAGAACCCCAGAGTCTTCAGGTAATTGCTTCCGACCTACCTGGAAGGCATACAACTAGCCTGCCGACGACATATCTCAACAATATTTTATTATTATTTACGAAATTAATAATTATGAATGTCGATATGTTATAATTTGTTTATAAAATATTAATATTTACTATAATAAACCGAATTATTTAAATATTATTATACTATAGTAAAATACTATTATTATTAATAGATTAAATATTTAACTTTTACATTAAACGAAATTTATATATCGTTTTTTAATAGCTTATAAAAGTATTAAGACTTTAAGCTTAATAATTAATTTTTAAGTAATAAAATTATTAATAAAAGACTTATTAAAATAAATTTCCGTAAACTAATTATTACATTATTTTGTATTTATTTAATAAGTTTATAAGTTAAAGTTAATAAAGTAAATAATTACGTTAATTCTATTATTATACGAGGGAGGGTTTCCAAATAGCACGGTAAGGCCAGACCTAGTGGCTCAGGTCCTACTGCTAAGGTAATAGTTTTGCTTATAGTGGGTCAAGATGACCAATCCACAGCAATATGCTGCTGTTGGTAGCTAGCGTCGGCGATCAATCACATCTTTCCTTCATGTTGTGCAAGGGGCAAAATCCTTGCGGCCGAACGAAAATATTCCCTCCTCTTATCCCCTTCCAGCCCTCCCAGACATCATCAGTGAACTGCGTGTCATTGTCTCTACCTACCTTATCTACTCAACAGCATGGAGTACGATCCATTCAACCCCGAACACCAACCCAAAAGCGAGCCACAAGTGGCTGTGACGGAGGCCTATACCTTTAACCAAGGCCCAGAGAAACACGAGACCGGATTAGCTCAGAGTCAGGCCTGGTGGCACGCCTGGTGGTTAGAAGTAGTGTCTATGGTTGTCACTATTGGATGCTCAGTCGCCATCATCGCTATTCTCTGTGCATTCAACAGGCGTCCGATTACCGACTGGACCGACAAAAGCAAACTTGCGGAAATCATCAGCCTTCCAACGACGTTGTCTATATTGGCGACAGCTGCGAACGCCACAACCACGCTCGTCCTCGGCAGTGCTATCAGCCAGTACAAATGGGTGTATTTCAAGGCCAAGAATCGTTCGTTGGCTGATCTGGATCTGTTGGACGGGACCAGCAGAGGGACCCTGTGGAAATGCCTGGAGCTATTAGTGAAGAGGATGAAGACACTGGCGAGCTTAGGTGCTATTGCCATGATCCTGTCACTCGCCGTCGGTCCATTCTATCAACAGACGGTCCAGCTTACCGAGTGGGATGTGCCAAGTGACGACGGGAAGGCCTCATTTGGGCTTGCTCATCAGTACATCGCTAGTGGGCGTCCAAACTTTGCCGCCGGCGGTGGTGCTGACGCCAGTTTGCCAAGTGCCTTCCAAGTTGAAGCTGCAACTGCCGACAGCCCGATGCAGGGTGCAATCTACAGAGGGTTATTCAACCTTGATGGCCCTGCTATATTCAACTGTACCTCGAACTGCACATGGCCAGATCCCGGGGCGAGCAAGCCCTATGTCTCGCTAGGCTTTCGCAGCGATTGTGCGAATGTCACAGAAGCAACTCTGCGTGCTTCAGGGTGGGACGATACCATCGAAGGTTCCCCTCGAGGTATAAATATCACGACACCGGGAAATGTCACATTGGACACCCGCTTCTCGTTCACTTCGTACCAACCCGTTGTTGTTGTTGCAAGCAAGTCCCTCCTTTGGCACCAGATCAAAAACATCAATACCTCTCCATTCGACTGGACTGGTGATACTGTGGGTCACACTATTGCTCGCATGGCTGTATTTCGATCAGAGTTGGATCCTCGCAACTTTGAACTCGTCAGCAGCAAGATGCAGGTTACCGAATGTGACCTCAGCCTTGTCGCCTATCGCTATTCCGATATCTCTGTATCCGACAGCAAACTCACGATCGGAAAGGAAGAGTTGATTCGGCTTCAGTCTGGCGTTGTAGAAAGACAAGATGACGGGAGGTTCATCGGTGTTTTTGACACAGTGGTGGATTCCTCCACAACGACAATTCCATTAAAGGTGTCCTTGGCAGACATTGGGGCCCTCACTTTGCTTTTCACCTCAACACGATTCATGGGCACGCTTTATGCAGGCGAGCCGCCCGATCGTAGTCGGATTCATCGGCCTTCCGGCATGGGGGATGCCTTTCTCGGAGGTGACATCACTGACCAACTTGTCATTGAAAGATTTGAAAGAATGGCGGAGAGCATGACTCTTCAGTTGCGGTCAACCAGCGATGTAACCGCTACCGGTATTAGTGTCTACTCTATTGTTCACTACAAGGTTGAGTGGGCATGGCTTGTTCTCCCGCTGGCAGTGCAGCTAATTACACTGGTTTTCTTTTTCTGGGTCCTTGTCAGGAATCACCACAGTGGACTGCAGCATTGGAAAGACTCGGCACTTGCTGTCGTCAGTCACAGTCTACAGGCGGCGGATGAAGACATTCACCAGGTGGAAGTGATTGGACCCATGCATGTTGAGAAGATTCAGGAATTAAAAGACTGGGCCAATCGGACAAAGGCAAAACTGCTGTAGAATACCTAGACTCGTAGCTTCAGGCTGGATAGGTTACCCAATAAAACCACTACACAGAAGTGTCAGGTACCTTGCTCTTCTTGTACTCACCTCTCACTACCCGGTCACAAACATCCTTCAACACTCCTCCAACCCACTTAAAGTCCTGCAAGTCAAGGTAAACCTGCGCGCTGAGCCTGGCCCACCACCTTCCCTGAAAGACAAAGACTGCTACAAAAGTCTGATACTCCTCCATGAGCGTGCCGAGGACGTAGGAATGAACTGCTGGTTCCTCTCCACTTGCCTCGATATCCTCTGCCGGTAAAGGCAACGCCACATTGGTCATGGCGCATGCAGACATCGTTCCCTCCTTGTTATCCAATACCTCAGTTCCCAACGCCTCCGCCACCAGCCTGCCCCCTTCCCTTGCCATCTTGATCAGCTCGTCTCTAATTCTCACCTCACCACCAAGAACTTCTTCCCTCCACTTGATCGCGTCTTTGACACACAGGTAAGGCGCGTTATCCACCGTCCCCACAAACTGAAAGCCGTTCACGAAATAGCCCTTCCCATTGGGCGGCAGCGGGTTCACCCTTCTCAAGTTCCCACCCTGCAGTTCAGCCGCCTCAAACCCATGCGAAGTCGGCACCGTCGATCTGATCAGTCCTTGATTCCTCAAAGGGACGTAAAAGACTGCACAACCCCTCGGCACATGCAACCACTTGTGACAGTTGGACACAAAAAAATCTGGATCAACCTCGCCGAGGTGATTAAGCTTTACCATGCCTATCCCCTGCGCGCCATCAACGAGCGATAGAATCCCATGCCTCTTGCATGAAGCAGTGATGGCTTCGAAAGGGAACCGGACCCCGGGATTCGAGCTGACCACATCAAATAGCGCCAGCCTGACTCTCCTCCCCTCCTTTTCCACCTCTTGCACCGCTTTCTCAAAGTTCTCAACGATATCCCCGTCTGGACAGGGGTATAGAATGGGCACACATCGACTGTGAACCAATCCACGGTTGTACTCCACCACATAATCCACCGTCTTTGCACACCCGCCGTAGATAGTCTCAAAGAACAGGATCTCGTCTTTCCCATCCTTGTTCCACACGATGTTACGGAGCACCGTGTTGACGCCCATGGTGGCGTTGGACACAAAGACGCATGTCTCCGTTGGGACACCCAAAAGCTTGGCCACGGCAGCGCGGGACTCATCGAGGAGCTGAGGGTATGTATATCGGATGAAGGGATCGGGCTTCGCTTCTGCTTGGTCTTGATATTGCCTCATCAAGTTGCGGATGTGGGAGGGGATGGTGCCAAATGAGCCTGCCACGGTGTCAATAAGTCGATTGTTTGCAGTCTGGCTAAAAGGAGGAGCAAAGACCGGGAGATGGACGAACCGTGGTTGAGATTGCGGTACGAAGGATCGAACAAGAATTCAGAGTCGCGAAGGGCGCGGCCAAACTTGACAGGTTCAGACCTGGTCCGGCCGCATGTGGGTAACTCTGAAGTGGTGTCGCCCATGATGACTTGGTGGTTGACTGGGATGCCCGGAGTACTAGGAATGAAGCAGTTCAGATCAGGGTGGACAATATAATAAGCATGCCCTAATAACTCGTCAAATGGATTGGTTGTCATGAGTCAAGGATGACTCGACGTCAAATAGTGAAACCCTTGCACTTGGATCCTCGACTGATCTACACCCCCACTTGCCCGGTCAACGGTTTTGGGCCAAGTTGGTACCACATCTCTCCACACTGGACTTGCATCGTGCATAGCTTGGATAATAACGTGATACCGATTGTATTCCAAAGGGCGGACTCTTCACAGTGCCCCATGTCCCGGTGTGGGGACGCCGCCAGTCGGCTAGAAAGGGGTTTGTGTTCACAAACTAGCAAGCCGCGGCCAGCCGAGCAACCCTTCAACATGAAAAAAGACCACTCAAGCTCGGCTACGCTTCCGAATACTGAGGTAATCAAAACCCCTCACTGGTTCAGTGCTTCTTGTTTTGAGCATAGAAGAAATTGGCACCTAAAAGATATCATGAGCGACTGCTGTGGCAGGTAATATATGGCGTACTTTGGTTGGAAAAATGACTCACCAACAGGAACAAGCCCATTCTCTGCAGCCCATTCTCTCACCCCTTTCGTGTCTTTGTCTCCATCATTGCCAACGTCATATCCCCAATGCTTTCTTGCACTCGGCCGCGACAAGTGCAGCTTTTCAGTAGTACCGTTGGCAGGGGCAAATGCCAACAGAACATACCGATGTTTCCCAGTCTTCTCGGGCGGTGATGGAGGCTTGTACCCCATGATCTCATCAGAAAAGGTAGGGCTAATCCCAGATGAGGTCGGCACGCCTATTGCGATCCAATGGCAAAACTCGGACCATTTCGGATCATCGCGCGATGGAGCATCCGGATCCGTCATGGCGATAACGTAAGTAACGCCTTTCTTCCAGAGGGTAGGCTTGGATGCCATCAGTTTCACTGAAGGGGCTGATTCGAGCAGGGAAGGTTCGAGGGTGTTGCCAAGGTCGGCGTGAGTGTGATGATGGGAAGACCATGTGGCGTTCATCAAAAGTGAAGGAAGAAAATCGTCAATGACTATGGTGAAGCTCAGCATCTACCCTGGTGATCAACATGAGTTCTGATAATATAAACTTACCAGTAGGGATGATTTCGGCATCCTGGAGCCTACGGTGTAGTACCTCACGTTAGTTTGGTCATCTAGGAGCAAGCGGTCAAACATATCGTACGCTTTCTGTACATCGTCTTGGGTGTTCCAGATACTATTACCGGTCTTCGGGAGAGGATGCTGCTCGTTGACAATAACAATTGCCCCAGCAGCAAAGGGTCCAATGAGTATAAAGAGGTGCAATAGGAGGCTGTACAATGTCATTATGGTTATTTCTCTGCTTGGTGCAAAATCCTGAAGTGAGCTGGACACGAGGTAGATACCTAGAATGAATGCAAACACCTACCTACACAAAGCTCAGTTGAGCAGTGGACCCAAAATGATGTCACCATTTCTACCTTAGCTGCATCACCCGAGCCCCACCTCCAACAGAACTGTATGCAACTGCCAAAATAAACTGCAAACGCTGGTGATTTTCCCCACTTCTCATGGTGCATTTACACATGAAGGATATGAGCAAGCTCAAGTACACAAATACCATGAATTTCACTACCTCATACCTCATGTGTAATTATCGATGAAGAGTGATCTTCTCTGTGATACCTATGCAACTCTATAGGTAGGTGCGGCGGTAGCCCGCGCTTATCTAATCATTCCTCGCAATAGAAAGCATCCTCTTATTGTGAATAGCCTTGGCTAAACATATATGTGCCCACATGCACCGTCCATTTAGTGGGGACCAGGCTCGCAGTCGGGAGCGTCGATGGCCTCTGTCAACACCGTTAGAACATGCATAAGTAAAGGCAGCAGGAGTGAGAAGGCGTACTGCACTTGGCATCGCAGTCCTTGTTACATTGAACAACATCGGGGACGTTGACGCAAATCTTGTAGAGGCAATCTGAGATGCAGGTCCAGAAAGCCTCAGGAAGCTTAACGCAAGGAGGCTGGTCCTGCGGAGCTGGAGCCGGAGCAGCAGCGGCAATGATGGCAAGGGCAAGGACCCCGAATGATATGGCGAAGCGCATCTTGGGCGTAGAGGTTGTGGAGTGTGTGTTGGTTGATGAGTTCAATGTAGTAGGTTGTCGAGAGGGGAAAACAGCCGCATGTAGTGCTTGAAATAGTTGGCCCAAGGAGCAGGAAGCAACCGCAGACTTTGGGGAGGTGAATTACCTAACCCAAGATAGTTGCTCCCGTGATGGAGCGCTGCATCCCAAGTTCTGATATCTTTTTAGGATGTGTTTCCGACTTTGACCCTCCTGACTTGAGTTAAGTGGGGTAATGATAGTAAGGGAATTGCCGTGCATATCCGCCCATCACATGCTTCTTATCATTAGAAGAAATGACTGCGTCCCATATACTAATAACCTGCTAGCATACCTACCCCTTCGGTGACGAATGCCCCAGGTCAGTTCTGGCCCGGGCCACGATCAGGGTGATATTCGCACATCAAAGCGGATTTACATGAGGCAGTTACCTACCTAGGCGGGCAGTCATGTATTATTTTCTTCTGATTGAATATTCCAACTGTTTCTGAGCTAGACCTTCATCTCCCAACGCACAGCAACACTACAAGTTTGTTGTTCTTGGGGTGGCAAAGGATGACAGGTCTGAGGCTGAGGATGAGGGGGAAGATGATACGTCGGTGACAGTGGTGGGCAACAACAGACCGACTCAAGGGTTGGCGCATAGGAAGGGTGGGCGTCCAGAGTACAGATGATGCTCACAGTGTATACCTGGGCATCATGTGCTTTCATGTTGGTACGAAGCTGGGATAGGTACGCAGGTTGATCGAATCAAGAGTGCTTGGAATGTGCTATTTCAGGGTTTGAAAAGGGCTTGCATTGAGGTGGTCCTGTGAAAGTTCTCATCACAAGAAGGCTTCACATGTGTTCATAATCATGTCAATCACCGTTACCTGACTCTATTTTTACGTCCGACTAACCCCCTTTCCGTCTCTTTTGCTTTTCTTTCGGCACCCGGATGATTTGTGGCTCCAGCAGCCAACCAAGGCTACACTACAAAGTGCCTATTGCCTTGGCAGCAGCTCTAGTTCAACGCCCACTAAACCCTTCCCAAGAAGACGTACCGAAGACTACCCCCTCACCGTGGGATTCACTGCACGTTTCCCGCTTCTTCTGCAGTTCTGGGAGCGGTTTCGGCACGTCTGCCATGCCAAAGCCGAGCCCGCACCATCTTACTCTAGGCTAGGGAGGTGGGACGTTGGTTGCATTTTCTGGGGAGGGGTTACAGCGGACCCCCCCAGCCCCTGTCAATAGCCTCACGGATGGTACTGATGATGCCTTCAACTTGGGGTATATAACAGCGTTGCGGCTTACACCTGGCTTCCAGATAGCTCATCCTCACTCTCACCCTCTCGGCCACAGCAGAAGGAGGAGAAATGAAGCCGTCACGATTTCTCTTCGCGCTCCTCCCCCTTGCCGCCGCCGCCAGGGGAGGAAGTTTCCGTGGCCTCTCCCACATCGCCACAGAAATCTTCTCCTTCCCCCCCACCAACCCGATCTTCATCGAGAACCTCCTCGTCCTCCCCGACGCCCGCCTCCTCCTCACCTCCTTTGTCCACTTCGGCCCAGACACCAACTCACCGCTCCACATCCTCAACCCTGTCACCTCCTCCGTCTCGGTGGTGACCACCCTCCCCAACTCCACCTCCCAGACCGGCATCGCCAAGTTATCCGGCGCAAACCGCTACGCCGTCACCGCTGGAATCCTCGGGGACAACTTTGAGTTTTTGAACAACACGGTCAACGTGTACGTCGTGTCGCTGGGGTGGAACGCGTCGAGCGCGACGGTGGTGGATACAATCCCCGTTCCCGGGGTCATTAGTGCGAACGGGCTCGTGGCGGTGGGGAACGTCGTTCTCAGCGCCGACTCCCGGGGCGGGAGGATCTTGAGGGTCGACACCGTCACCCGGACGAGCAGCGTCGCTTTTGCGGACCCGTTGCTGTTTGGGGACCCGGCAAACGTGAGCGGGTCTCTGGGGATCACGGGGGTGAACGGGCTGTTTCTCAAGCGGCACGGCGGGCAGAGATGGGTGTATTTCACCAATAGTGCGAGGGGGGTTTACGGACGGTTCAAGGTCAACAGTTTGGGCCATAAAGTCGGGAGTGTGGAGGTGTTGATGACGGCGACAAGCGATGATCCTGTTGGGTTTACGAACTCGCTGGATGACTTGGTGGTGGATGGGGATGCGGATGGTTATATTGCCTGGCAGGATCGGTCGTTGCTCAAGGTGAAGCGATACAACAACGGGACCACTGCGCAGACAATTGTTCTCGGGCCTGGGGGTGTTGCAACTGGAAATACGGGCATCACATTGAGGACGCCCACGTCCGTTGCCCTGGGCCTTGACGGGGGTCACATTTATGTTGGAACAGGAGGTGCTGTAGCCGGAAATCTGACCGGAGGACAGGTGGTCAAGGTTACGATCTAATTATGAAGATATGGAAATTCACAGATAGCTGCCAGGTACATGGTGTTTATGAGAAATGAATGATAAGACGGCTGAATATGACATCCTTTAGACAAGTGAGAGTGGCATGACCCGGTTCCCGGCGTGCGGAGTAGCTTCATGGAGGAAAAAAACCCCCAATTGGTCACCACTCAAGCTTGCCGCCAAGAATGCGGGCAAGCTCACGCTGGGGAAATGGATTCATTTACCCGGCATTTGACGACCGTGGAAGCTGTGATTTCGCCGTCGGTATACACATCCGATCTCCGAGATGGCAGTGTTGGAATGAGGGGGAATGGCATCCAATTGCGGTGCGTTCAGCTGCTTATTACGACATGAAACGTCTCGAGTCGTGGGCCCAACACTCTTTTGTTGTCAAGGTTTTTTTTCTTTTTTTCTTTTTTTTTCGAAATGGCTGGTGAGGAGAGATGTACCTTTGACTATCTCAAGATGCTATCAACAGTCTTCATTACAGTAGCCCTGGGGTTAGGAATCACATATTTCATCCTCAACTATCCACGTGTGAGTTTCAGCATCTGTTCCGCTTGCACATGGTTTCATCCTGCTAACTCAACCAGTTGAAACAAAACTATCACCTCTCCCGCCACCGCTCCTCACTCCCTCCTTCACCACCAACCCTCAAAACAGGCATCTCCAAACCCTGGCTCTGGTTCCGAGAACTCCACCAACAATACGGCGACGTAGTCTACCTCCAACTCGGCCCCACGCCCACCATCCTTCTAGGTTCGGCTCAAGCAGCATGGGACCTCCTCGAGCGCAAAGGGAGCATCTACTCCAGCCGCCCACGGTTCATCATGGGCCAGGAGCTGCTCTCCAACAACTTGCGAGGGCTGATGGCTGGGTACAATGATTTCTGGAGAAGATGGAGGAAGCTGCTTCATAGCGGGTTCATGGCGAGACAGTCAGAAAAGTACAGGTGGATTCAGAGCCTGGAGAGCAAAGTCTTGATGAAAGAGCTGCTCGACAAACCTGAAGGATTTAGGGAGTGGATGGAGCGGTATGCGGCCAGTGTGGTTGTCATGGTGACGTACGGGAGGAGGGTGACGGACGTGAGGAAGGACGAGGTGGTTGAGATGAACAGGTTGGCGATGGAGAGGTTGACTTTGGTGAAGTAATTTTCCCCTATCCCACCTACGAACAGGTTCAGTTAGCTGATCGCATGACAGTATTCCAGGTAAATATGCAGTCGAGCGTTATCCTGCTCTGAAGTACGTTCCCGCCGTTCTTGCCCCTTGGAAGAGAATGGTGTTGGAACAAAGGGAAAAGGACGTTCAGATGTACACCTCGTTGATGAACGATGTCAAGTCTCGAATGGCCGAGGGAAGATTGCCGGACTGTTTCGCCAAGCACTTATTGGATGAACAAAAAGGACTGGGAATGACCGACCTGGAGGTGGCGTATACGGCAGGAACACCTTTTGGAGCTGGCGTGGAGACGGTATGTTGTTACCTCTGAACCAGCCCCCTTTTTCCCCTCAAGACTAACCAAACAAAACAAACAACAGTCCGCAGGATCCTTGGCGTCGTTCATGCTTGCTTGTGTCAAATTCGGACATTCGTTCATCCCAAAAGCCCAAGCTGAGCTCGATGATGTTGTTGGCCGAGACAGGATGCCCACGTTTGACGACCTGCCGAATCTCCCCTACCTCAACGCCATCGTTTCCGAAACCCTCCGCTGGAGACCCATCGCTGTTTTGGGTGGCACCCCACACGCCACCACGGCAGATGACTGGTACAAGGGGATGTACATCCCGAAGGGGAGCACCATCATCGCGCCTTTGTGGAGTAGTACGTATTCCTTCTCTGCTGAAGTCTCTCAAACAGAGTTCATACTAACAATAACAGTCCACCTCAATGAAAAGGACTTCCCTGATCCCCACACTTTTCTCCCAGAGCGTTTCTTGAACAAGGAGAGGATAGCAGTCTACCCCGGCACAACCGGCCACAGCGCGTTTGGGTGGGGTAGGAGAATTTGTCCGGGGATGCACCTCGGCCAGGCCTCCGTCAGTATCAACATTGCAAGGATACTGTGGGGGTTTGATGTGAAGCCTGCGAAGGATGAAAAGACCGGCAAAGAGATCGACGTTGACATGTGAGTGTTCCCTTCCCCCCATCAGAGGTCTGCAAGAAAGGAACTGATGAGTGAAAAGATTTGCCTTTTCGGACGGGTTCAACTCTAGCCCGTTGCCGTTTCCCTGCGAGATCAGGCCCCGGTCGAGCAAGCATGTTGAGGGTATTGAGCGGGAGTATAGGGAGGCTCGTTCCAAGCTCGAGATATATGAAGTGTGAAGTTTGATAGGTACCTTGGCTCAAATGAGAAGTAGCCGTGTGTGAAGAAGGCATCAAGTCAGACCCAACAAACATCTGTGTTATCTGTACACCACCCCCTCCTCAGGCCTCTTAACATCCTCCGGCGCCGTTGTAAAGGCACACTTGCCTAACCCCCCACTCATAGCAATTACCCCCCCACTGCACAAAGAGCAAATGCCCTTCCTCCTCATTCTCAGGAAGCGCATGACACACAGCACTGATTGGCTTACTATTCGTCGACGCCATCCTCATCACCCCGTCATACCTCCTCATGGTACTCAGACAGACATATCCAACCACAAGCGCGAGTCCTGTCAAGATGGCCGTGACCGATGCCGCAGGGCTCTACCCGCAGGTCGAGTGAGAGTGCGCCAGCAACAGACGCTGTGAGAGCAACGAGTGCAACCGGTCGACTCAGACACCCGTAAAGTCTTGCGAACGTTGGGGTGCATGTACGGCTGAACTCGTGTTGAACCAGAAACGTTGTCAGCGAGTCGTCGGCTTGCTGTTGCTGCACTGGCAGCGCGCGAAGCGCCGATGAAAAGATCATTCAGGCAAAACCTGGCCTCGATGCATCAAATTTTGGGTACGGCAGCATGCATATGGGTAGGTACATGTATCATGTTCAATATTTGGTAAATATATAACGGCCAAGCATCTGATTCCCCTCGGTTCCCAAAGCTTCTATCGAATATCAACTTTGCAAGCCAACGCGCCATGCTTGGTGTGTGTGGTATACTGAATGGCGGTAAGAAGTGTGGTATAATGATAGAGAAAGAGACTCGACCTGAATAACAGACCGTTCGACAAGACCAACCGAAAGAACACAGAATAATTGTCCATAGTGACAGTCATCCAAGACTCCGATGACAGTATGTGTGACAATGGACAAGGCCAAGTATCCTCCCTCAACGCCAATCCTAATGCAAGCAAGAGAACACCACTTCCCAATGACAACGTGTAGAAATATTCAAGCAACGACACCCTCAACCCCGCCAAGAAATCTCCTGACTCTTCCAAGTTCAAGCTCGCCCTTCTCCGACTCGACGGCTTTCGTCAAAGTTTCGAGCAGCCGGTCGACTTCTGCCTCTGGCCGGCGTGTGCAGAGTGAGACAAGTTTCCGGTACTGCAGCTCCCGCTGCTTGCTCCGCGCTTTCAGTCTACCAACCATGTGTCGTGTCTGCTCCCCTCTGGCGTGAACCGCCCTGATTCTGGCACGCAACACGGCGGCACTAGGGAGACGAGCAGCGGGATGTGGCTTGTCCGCGTCGGCGGCGAGGTGGCCGTCCACTCCGGTGTCGTCGGCTGCTTGCTGCTTTGCTTCGGTGAGAACCGCCCTGAGTTCGGCTGCCCAGTCCTGCTCAGGCCCAAGATTGTGGATGGAGACACGGTGTTGCTGTACGAGTTGACGAAGTCCCATTTCCTCCTCCTCACAGGCCAGCGCAAGGTTGGAGGCTTTTTGACGGGCGAGCTGCTGGGCAGTAAGCTTCTCTTGAAGAGCTTCTAGGTTGCGGCGAGCCTCGCCAACCTGGGCCGAGGTTGTGCGCAAAGATCCGTGAAGCGCGTCGATAGCGTCTTGCTTCTTCTTGAGTTCGCCCTGGAACTGAGAGGTTGACTCGTTGATAAGATGAGAGATGGCTGAGGTTTGAGTCAGTAAGGATGTCGCATGACGAGGCAAGGAAATGAACCCACAGTTGACAACCTCATCGCTATTCTCCCTGCTCTTCTGTCTCGACCCCTGAGGAGCGTTTCTCTCCCCGGTCTCGCCACTGGCGGAGTGTCCATGTGCCAGCCCAATGCCAAAATCCAAGGGACGTAAACCGGCGGTATTGGCGATTTCAGGGTCTGCGCCAACCTCGATGAGTTGTGAGATGATGCTTCGGTTGCCCACACGTGCTGCCACGTTCAGGGCTGTGTCACCTCGGTTGTCTTGTGCGTTGACAATCTCTCCCATGAACCGACCAATGTTCATTCTTGACGAGGCAAGCCCGTTGCTTCCATAAGTCTGGCTCTGACTGCTTGGATTGCTCCCTTGGCGGACCACCCACTCAAGTAAGCTCTCAAGGTAGTACCGGGTGCATACATTCCTACCCTGTACCGCACTGACGAGGGCAATGTGATGCAGCACCGTCCTGCCCTTGTCATCTCTCACGTCCAGGGTACCGCCCAGGATGTCCAGAAGATCGGGGAAGCACCCGTGTTCCATGGAATTGGTGGCATTACAGGCCCTCATCAGGGCCGTTTCTCCGGATGCGTTCACACGGAATGGACTGGATCCCGCCTCCACGAGGGCTCTCAGGAGCGGCATCCGGGCAAGAGTGGCAGCCCAGATGAGGGCTGTGTTGCTCTGAGCATCAATGGGACCGTCAAGTTCTTGCGGGATCATGTTGCGGAGGATGCTCTTTTGGTTTTCGTCAGGGCCGGCCGTGTTGAGGAACAGCTGCATCAGCATGCTGCGTTTTGCCTCGGCCTCGGGAGCTGTTTCGTATGGCAGCGGACGCAGCGGACCAGGAGCATACTCCGGCTCGTTCCGGGAATAGATGAACGACTCGTTCGGCTCGGTGGGTGACCCGGGAAAGTTCTCGGCGTAGGGGTTCATACTTGGATATGTCGGGGTGAGCCCTCCAAAGCTGTGAGCGGGTGTGAGAATTCTTTGCCTCTTGCGCGCAGGCTCGACCGTCTCGTTGACCACCGGCTGTGTCTCTTGAGAACCAAAGGCAGATTCGGGGGCCCCATAGTTGGACACAAAACTGTGCTGGGAGTTTGGTGGGAAGTCACCAGCATCTTGCATGGACGGCTGGCGTTGGAAGCTGGGAGCGCGAGACGGAGGGTTGCGATTTCTGGGAGCGGGCGACTCGAACCTGGCTTTGCTAATAGCATTGATAGCATGGGATGCGGTCGACGAAATGCTCTTGAAGAATGTGCCACCCTGTTGAACACCACCTCCGCGGCTCTCCTGAGAGCTTGCGTTGTACAGACGCTTCCGCTGGGCAGCCATGGCCTGTTCTTTTGTTGGCGTGTCGACATCGGGGGCGCTTCCTCCATCTTGGCCCCGCTTATGGGTGAGAAGTGCATGGAGCACCTCATGGACGCCATACTGACGGCAAACCTCGAGACCGCGTTCAAAAGGGATCCATGTGCCCTGGTATTTCCCGTAGCCACCCTGAACCTTTTCATGCTCGCCCGTCTGGATCTCCTTTTCCAAGATTTTTGTCCGGCGTCCCTTTTCCACCCCTGCCACCTTTAGGATCTGTGTCGCATTGAGCCAGCCATCACTCTGACGGCGCATGACGGTGATGCCATTGGCTTCGGTTTCGTAGACACCAACACCCGAGTAGAGAGCCTGGAAAGAGTTAGTAGCTGTCCACACACCAGGAAGGGAATTCAGGATCCAAGACTAACCGAGTATATGGGCATAACATGCTCAGCGGGCTGTGGTGCTGGGTCGGTATACTGGCGATAGGAAGACTGCAAGTTGAGAGTCTGGGAGGAGGGTTGGCTCATGGAGAAGGGCTGCTGGGAGGAGGGCTGGGGGTACTGGTGAGACTGCTGCGAGGCGGTCATCTGTTGTGACAACTGCATAGTGGCAGCAGTCTGGGGAGGTGGAGGGGTGGGAGTGGGTATCAGAGCGGTGGAGGCGGGCCCAGAGAAGGACGGGCGATGGGAGGTGGCAGCGACAGAGGTTGCGACGGTTGCCGAGGCCATTCAGCAGGCCATCCGGGGAAGAATACGATACGGTAAAGATATTATGTATGTATGGGGCGTGATTAAAGATATGCCTAAGTGTGATGTCGTGGTGGTTGTCGTCGATATTCTCGAGAGAGGGGGGGGAGGGCAGAGGGAGGAGGGCAGAGGGAGGAGGGTAGAGGGAGGAGGGCAGAGGGAGGAGAGAAATCGGCCGTCTGTTGCGAGCGGTGGTGGGTCGTCGAGGAGAGATCGTACAATATAGCGACAGACCAAGCAGTTGGTCCAAGTAGTTGAAGCAAAGTATGGAGCAAAGATACGGATAGAGTTCCTAATCAATTAAGACGTGTGATTTTCGTGTTCTTTCGCGCCTTGTCTTGCTGCGCGCCCTCTGTTCTCGTCGCGTGCCCTTCAATTACTCGGAAGCGAGGTGGGGCCACGTCTTGGCGCCGCACACTTCACGCGCCAGCCGCACAGACCATCCTCTTTTTTTCTTTTCTTTCTTTATCTTTGTTACCTTGCAGGTTGTGTTTTTCTTGCCTTTTTTTTAACCGTGCACCCGTTGAGCCTCGACTCCAGGTGGTCCAAGCTCCCACTGGAGACCATCATTCTTTTCGACGGCACCTCTTCCCAACTCTTCTCCTATGCACAGCAGTGGAAGCACTCACTGCCTGCTTCATCAGCTAGCCATGGCACGGGAGCCTGGGTGATTTGATTCTCCGCAACATGTCCCGACCACTTCAATTACCCCCTCCAACGACCACTCTTGGCCTCTATCGACAGCTCCTCCGCGAATCGTCATACCTGCCTTCGCTGGCCCGTCCACATGTCGATCACCAGATCAAGGACCGCTTCCGTCGATATCAGAAGGGCCACGTTGACAATGGCCGCCTTCGAAAGAAGCTCAAGGATGCCCATCATGAGCTCCGAGTCTTGCGCGCTGCCAATGCCGGAGACATGAACCGGATGCAGAAGATTCTGCTCAAAGCTTTTGGCCGCACTGGCAGTCGACGCCGGGACCTCTTTAGCAATCTGGTACGACGCCCGCCCCCAGCTACCACCGAGGAACTGGAAGCACAAGTGAGCGGTACCCGAGCGTGGAGCTTTGATAGGGATCCAGACTGGCTGGATGGGTGGGATACCGAGGCCCTTCTTGCATTTGCCAAGGTCCAGGCAAAAACAAGTCTTCCATCCTCTCCCAGAGGGCCCCTGCTTCCCAAGCACGCCGTCTCGCCAGACAAGGATATCCCAAAGGAGAATGTGTACGGCAATCCGTTCCCGGAAAAGGTGGCGAGAACGAAGGTCAGGAAGCTCTATGCCAGCCTGGCCGACCGAGTACTTCCTCCGTTGCCAGAATCCGAATGGGACAGGCTTGCTCTGGTGGCCGAAGGGAAATTTGAGGAGGCCGGATGGTATGTACCCTCTCGGAGGTCTGCCGCGAAGAGTTTGGCAGGAGATGCCGACGCGCAAGCAGGCGAGTGGAAATGGCAGCTCTACGCTACGAGGCCGGTTGGCCTGGTTGATGTTGCACAAAATAAGAAGCAAAGGTTGCTCAGCGGGGCTTTGGATGAGAACACGCCACACGGGAACACCCAGCCAGTGGACCGTCACATATACACAGCCAAATTCTGGAAACGTCTCGTCAAGTCGATATGGCTCCTCACTGCAAAGGGGACGCGGGACCCAGAAAGGGGTGGCTATCGTGTCACTTGGGCGAGGGCACCTTTCCAGGCTCCAACAGCAACAACCTCTGGGATGGAATTTTTTGAGTCCCTGCCAGTCGACGCATCGCTCAGCAACAAAACCAAGGGCCCAAAAAAGAGGGGACGGAAATCGGCACGATAAGGCTCTCTTAGTCCAAAAGTGCTGCCAACTTATTCAACCCCTCGCCGTCAACACGCATGCCAACCCACTCGCTCATCATATTGGCGCCAATGCTTTCGTAGAACTTGATGGAGGGTTCGTTCCACTTGAGCACACTCCACTCAAGCCGCCCTCCCTTTAAGGCCACGACTTCCTTGGCCAACTCGACTAGCAGTCTCTTGCCGTACCCCTTTTTGCGCTCGCTCTGCTTGACGTAGAGATCTTCGAGGTAGATGCCGGGGCGGGCGCGCCAGGTGCTATAGTTGTAGAAATACAGCGCGATACCAGCGGGAATGCCTTGGGGGCTCAGGAGGATCAGGCAGCGGGCTGGTTTGTTTGAGGATGTCGACTCGGTTTCGTCGGCAGCAGGAACGGTAGATGTGGACGAGGAGGGGGCAAAGGCGATGGTACATAGTAGTTTTTCCTCGGTGGCTTCGACGCTGCTGAGCTCGTGTTCATAATCGGCGAGTTCACGGATCAGCTCGAGGATGGCGGGAACATCTGTGTTGTGCCAGTCAATACCAAGCTTGTGTGACGGTGTATTCCGGGCTGGAACAGCTGCAATCGGTGGGAAACATACCCTCGCGTCTAGCGTGACGAACAATTGGATCTGGAGACATGTTGTACATACGCTGAGCTTCTGTGTCTTGTGGAAGACCATCGAGTCAATAATGCCCCGCACTATAACAAGCTCCGTGGTGGGGTCAATTGGATAAATCAATTAGGTACCACCAACCCAAGGGCGCGCCTATCCATTGACAGTGTTGACCGCGTGTACCTGGGGATGTGGGGATCTGATCTGAGCTGATCTGATCACCAGTTCATCCTCAGCATGTGTGTAAACTACTGGGTCGTCTCTTGACATGGCTTGTGCGATTTTGTGTTCTGCTTACTCCAATCAACGACCCCGCCATCCATTTCCGATCCCTCACCGCACGCTGCAGAGTGTGTCTGTTCGGGCACACAGCACACCACACCGGGGAATTCCGTTTCCCTTTAACAACCTCCCCATGAGCTCTGCTTTTACCCCTCTGACATCATCCCCCTCTGTACTGTACTGAAGCATTCTTACCACCCATCAGTCAAGGCATACTCATCTGATCTTGGCCAATCACCAGCAAAATGAGTGCATCTCACACCCCCACCGCCGAACCAACCGTCACCTTTGCCTCGGGCCGTGACACGGTCAATGACCCCCCCGACGTCCGCATCCTCCACTACAACGATGTCTACCACCTCGACTCCTCCTCAGCCGAACCCGCCGGAGGCGTCTCCCGCTTCATGACAGTAGTAAAAGAATACCGCTGCCCGCCCCAGCCCAACAACAACCTCCCCGACCTCGTCCCCCTGTTCTCGGGGGACGTCTTCAACCCCTCTCTTGAATCCTCCATCACCAAAGGCTCCCACATGGTCCCCATCCTGAACAACATCGGCACCCTCGCCACCTGCGTGGGGAACCACGACCTGGATTTTGGGGTCAGGCAGTTTCGCTATCTATCTTCCAAGTGCCGCTTCCCCTGGCTCCTCGCCAACGTCCTTGATCCTGCTTTGGGCGAAGGGGTCCCACTGGGTAACGCGAAGAAGACCCACATGATCACCACGTCAAACGGGATCAAGATTGGGCTGATCGGTCTCGGGGAAAGGGAGTGGTTGGACACGATCAACTCCCTTCCGCCTGATATCGTTTACCGGTCGGCCAGTGAGGTGGCGCAGGAGCTGGTGCCGGAGCTGAAGGAGCAAGGCGCTGACGTGATTATCGCGCTCACTCATCAAAGAGAGCCAAACGACAACAAGCTTGCGAGGAATCTGGGAGGGGGCATGATTGATCTTATTCTGGGCGGGCACGACCACTTTTATGCGCATAGTTACATCAACGGGACCCATGTGCTGAGATCAGGGGCGGATTTTAAACAGCTGAGTTATATCGAGCTGAGGCGGAATCAGGACCTGGAAGGGACGGCCAAGAAGTGGGACGTGGATATTGTTCGGAGGGACATTGTACGAGCGATCAAGAAGGATCAGGAGACGGAGAAGCTGGTCGAGGGCTTGACGGCGAAGCTTAAGAAGAGTCTGGAGAAGCCGATTGGGTGGACGGCGGAGCCGTTGGATGCGCGGTTTACGACTGTGAGGACGAGAGAGTCGAACATTGGGAATTGGGTTTGTGATATCATGAGGGGGCATTACGGGGCGGACTGTGCGCTGATGGCGGCGGGGACGATAAGGGGGGATCAAATCTACTCGCCGGGCCCGGTTAGGGTGAAGGATGTGACGGATTGTTTCCCGTTTGAGGATCCGGTGGTGGTGATCAAGGCGGCGGGGAGGAATATCTGGGACGCGCTGGAGAACGGGGTGAGTTTGTACCCGGCGCTGGAGGGGAGGTTTCCGCAGGTGTCGAATATCAAGTTTAGGTTTGACCCTTCGCTGCCGGTGGGGGAGAGGGTGTTGAGGGTGGAGATTGGCGGTCAGCCGCTGGATAAGGAGAAGGTCTATGTCATGGCTACTAGAGGGTATATGGCCAGAGGAAAGGATGGGTACAAAGCCTTGCTGATCCAATCCGAGGGTGGTGATTGCGAGGAGGTTGTTTCGGAAGAGAACGGCATCTTGATCTCAGCGATGCTGAGGCAGTATTTTATGGCGCTGACCGTCATGAACAAGTGGGCCAGATGGGGTCCATCATTGGCAAGACATTGGTTTGTTTCCCCCTTTACTCGGACGCGCAGAGCCGTCAGAAAACTAACAGGACATCAAAATAGGGACAAGGTGGTACAAGAGACTTCCTCCAGCTGTCCCACTTTGCCAGCGTCACCAACCGAGACCCGCCAGCCAGGAGACAGGAGAAAACACGGCGACACCACCAACAACTCGCACAAGGGATGGGACTATTTCACACCTGCCAAACTCCGAGAAAGGAGATCAAGCGTCAGCCCCTTGGTTGGTCACGCAGAAGACGACTCGTCCGACGAAGAGTCACCGGATGAGGACGTACACCGGACCGAAGTCAGAGACACTGACAGGGAGCTGAGGGTGATGCGCAAGTTCTTTAGGAAGTGGTGTCGTATTGCGGGTGTTGATGATGGCAAGGACTGCGTGGAGGGGCTCAAGGACAGCGAGGGTGAGGTTAGCTGGACACGGGCGATTAAACCCAAGTTCGAGGGGAGGATTGTGATGGTCGCTTCTCAAGCTTAGAGTTGCACTTCAAGATTCGCTCAAACACTGGGCTTTTGGATACCTTGTCGGAGAGACCATAGAAAGAACGGCGAGGATCTGCGAAACAATGGGCATGTTGCTTTTGTCTTGTTTGGTACGTATGCACGTAGGTGGATGTGTATCATGAGCTGCATGTGCTGTGACATTCCGTGCTTCACGTATTAAAATAGCCTTGTCAGGGCCATCGACTGAGGGGGAAATTACCGAGGGTGTGCTGTAGTCTTTGCACATGACAGCTTGGCAGTTGATGCAGACATTTTGGGGGGGTAGACGATCCAGCTCAGTTGATGATAAAATTCTTCCTCACAATTGAGGTGTCAGTGACTTGATAATACAATATGGGCCAATCTTGCACCTTGCCCGGCCCAAACCGATGAACAGACGGGATCTCGGGCCTGGCTTCACCCCGCGTTTTCCTTTCCAAGTTGCAGGTGGACCACCTCACTGACCCCGCCGGGCTCCCCCCTGAATTCCACGTGCATATTGTCGCCCAGACACCGAACTGAACCAGCCCCCCGGCGGCGTGCGAGCGTTGATCCTTTGGGCAGCATGGCCCGGATACTCCGACCTACTAATGGAAGAAAAGCATGCCGAAGAGAATGGAAAGATATTGACAGGCAAGTTGGACTTGATATGTATTGCAATAACAAACCCAAAAGGATGTGATGAACTTCGAAGCGAGGACGTTGCTGAATCCGAGCTTCTTGAGTTCTTGGTCTATCCCGTTTTCTTTCTTTTTTTCTTTCCTTTTTTTTTTGTTTCTTGGCCCTCTCGGGCTGCAAGTGTGTGCCGCATCGCGCTAGTTCCCGTCAAATACACGCCACGCATATTGCTTCCATATCAGTTTCTAGAGCATTGGCAACGGGTTGCCCAGGGAATTGTCCACCAGGTGGTCCATACATATACAACTGCCTGTGTGAGCCAATTTGTTTCACACCCTCGATCTTTTCTCCCTGATGAGGTTTGGTGTCTGCTCATAGTCTTGAGCCCGGGCGGCCATGTTATCTATCCATTGTTCCGTTAGCCGGAGTGGAGCCTGCCCGGCGTAGGTGGAGCCGCAGTAACGCTGGAGATGTTGAGGATGCCGTGGATTCTCGGAGAAGAAACTCCTCTTTCCGCCTCTCTCTCCGTCTCCAGTCTTCTTCTCCACGATCCGCATGGAGCCGTGGAATCTGTCAAAATCGTTCAAAAGATTGGAGAAAGCGGGGCCTCTCGGGTCAGGAAAAAGAAAGCGTGATCAATCGATTGTGAGCGACGAGACGCGCCATGACGGGCAAGGCCGTGCGTATCTTTTCTGAATGATATCCAAGAAACGCTAGCTTACGAGTTCATAGCCGGTGTTAGGTAGCGAGTTGTAAGCTGCAGCGATAGGCTCATCAATGTCCCGGTACTCGAAGGGGAAACTGGCTTGGGTGGATGTTTGAGATTGACAGCCACAGATGGGTTCAGGGGTACTGTTGGTCACCGTGACATTTTCTGCGCAGTGTGAGGGTACCAGCCGCCTGGTGAGGTGAGGCATTTGGGAGGGTCCCCGGTTTTCTTCACGCCCGGAGCGCCCTCGAGCATTGGCAATCGGCGGGTCTGTCGCATCTTGAGAGATGAAGAAGCCGATGCTGGGCCCTTGGCTCGACAGCCAGCAACAGAGGCTCTTGCAGTTGGGGGCAAAGCGAAGCCGGGGATCACCCTGTTGTTATCCCAACGTCTCTCAACAAGCGAGAGAACGACCGACACAAAACTGGTTAGCTCACCTGGCTGCAGCATTCGGGTGCGATTTTCAAGCTGGTCGTCGACTGGCGAATGGGGGCCAAGCCGCCGTGTCGAAGGTGACATCGATTGGCATCCCGCTAGTGTTGGTGGTTTTTTTCTCCGTTACCTCTTCTGGAGGATCTGACTGTCGCGTCGATAAATGGTGAAAAGCACAAGGGGGCGGTGGGGGGAATTAGTGTGAGGAAGATTGTCTGTGTGCCCCCATGAGTGCAACGTCCAGCAAACGAGTGCCAAATATGGACGCGATATATATGAGGGCCAGCCTTCCCCGGAATCCCTTACAGAACGGTTCCTCTCCTCTGGGCTTTCTGGTTCCCGTTTCCTTCTTTTGATATTCCTTTATTCAGCCTTGTAGGCGACAATCACCTGCAGCCACAGGCCATCCCGTCTTGTCCCGGTTTTCTGTCCTTCACATCCCCATCGACTTTGTACATACATAGGTACATCAACACCAACCGGGCAGGGAGATCACCGGCGCGAATCTCGCATTCTTCTCGACCGCAAGGTCGGGGAAAGAAAGAGGTCCACGCTAAAGAAACTGGATTCGGGGATCACTACGATTTGGGCGGGCAAGGGACGACAACCCAGGCGCCATGAGACTACCACCACCCGAGGTCAGAGCCAGCTGGCCTCCAGCCAATTATGAGAATCCTGAGACGAGAGGCCCGGCTCTTCTGATCATCCAGCTCATCATGCTTCCCATCGCCCTCATCGTTCTACTCCTCCGTTTCTACGTCCGTATCAGCATCATGGGCAAGGTCGAATCCGACGATTGGTTTATGGTGGCCGCCGCTGTATGTTTTATATGCCCCTATTCTCGGAGTAGCTTTGGCAGGATGTGACCGTTTTCTGACCTGACTGGTACCTAGCTGTGCGGAACGGGAGTAACAGTGTGCGTCATTCTGGCGTCCTCCCTGTACGGCTGGAGCCTTCATATCTGGGATCTCAAGTATGAGACCATCGTATCCAACCGCAAGGTGTCCATGGCCGTGCAGGCTCTATTTGTCTTCGCGACCAGCTTTGCCAAGGTGTCTATCCTGATCAGCTACCTCCGTCTTGCGCCCCAAGGGTCGTGGTTCCGAAAGCTCACTCGTGCGTTGTTCTCTTGCCGTTCTGGTAGTACGTTGGTCGTTGATATGGTGCTGACATGACCACAACAGAGGGCACCATTGCGTTTGTCGCCCTGTTCAACTCAGCCTTCATCGTCGTCCTCTTCACCCAATGCCGGCCAACATCTTCCTACTGGAACATCATCTTCAGCAAGTCAGACTGCGTCCCCGAGGGCCCGCCGCTCATAACCCAGGCGTCCCTGACCGTGTTGTCCGATTTCTTGGTCTGGATTTTGCCACTGCCGACCTTGTACAAGGCCCGTCTCCCGCTCTCGCAACGCATCGCGCTCATCGTCCTATTCTCGTTTGGGGGCGTGGTTGTCATTGGGGCCATTTTGCGACTGTACTGGATCTGGCATGTGGTGGAAAGGACATACGACGTGACTTGGGAGGGGTTTCACCTCTGGATCTGGACGGCCGTCGAGGTGCATTTGGGAGTTATTTGCGGTTGCGTGCCATGGTTGAAGTCGCTGGTCAAGTTCTGGAAGAACGGGGGCTCGACGGCGGCGGGATATTCCCACAACCGAGCCGGGAGTAGGAGTCTGGGCAAGATGACTGCGGGCAGCAAAGGGGGGAAGCTGAACGGGGAAGAGGAGGGTGCCGATTTCAGGTGTGACCGGGGGGCTGTGTTTCGGATGGTGAGCGTCAATGGCAAGAAGCTGGACGGCGATGCGTACATGGACCTGGACAGCTACGACGGCAGCAGTACCGCGAAGCTGGACGTCGAGGCAGAGCAAGGCCCAGCTGCCCGGAAGTAGATTGGCAGAACGATGCCTAACCACCTGTTGTAATTAAACACCGACAGCGTCAATGTATCCATCCTTGTTATTTTCTTTTTTGTTTTGTTCACAGACACTACCCCAGATTGCCGGCGCGGCAGTTGAGGCAGCGGAGAAGTGGAGGCTCAAACGGCGCACTCGCTAAAAGAGACCGAAAAGGAAGTGGCCGAAGAAGAGGGGCGTCAACCCTGCCGACCCTGCCGTTGAGCCGTGGCCGGGTTTCATTGCCGATGGAGCTGTGTTGCATCGCTCACTGAGAAATCGATAGCCGACCTTCTGGATGAGGCCGAGTTTGCGGGCGCAACAGAAGCAGAGTCTGTTCACTGTAACTGTGTCATCTCACCTCCAAAAATCAGCACATGTCAGCCATCATGGTGAGCTACGACCACACAAGCTATCCGTGCGTCAGGATACATACCCCGCTTTCTCGGCGGGGAACTGGGCCTGGCCTCATCATTGTCTCTGGCGACGACTATGAGGTGCACGACGACCGCGTTAGCCAAACACTGGATCCGCACCCGACCAAGAAATGGGCAGAAGAGGGATATGCGGTGGCCGAGGTGGGGGTAGGTCTGGTCCAGAGGGAGCAACACGATCGCGTTGACAGAGTGCTTGAGCTCAAGAACCAGCTCACCGAGGCTGTTGATAAACTGAGGGCGACGCCAGAATGTCAGGGCGAAGAAATTGGCTTGATTGGTAGGTCATGGCCAAGCCGTCACAGAGAGGCTCATTTGTCGTCTGGAACAAGACTGACTATGGCATCGTAGCATTTCACCACGACCACATCTCCAGGCATCTCCTCGATGCTGTCAAGGAATTTCCTGAGATCAAGGCAGTCATCTTTTATGGCTGGTCACCAAGCGAAGCACCGCACGTCCCGGTTCTTGCCCACCTGGCTGGGAACACTCGTCCCAGCAGTCATGTTCCGGGGGTGACCATCTACACCTACCCGTCTGCCAAAGACCACCTCTTTGCTCTGCCAACTCATGCATCATTTTTGGCGAGCGCCGTCTCCGTCTCCCACACTCGCTGCTTGTCTTTTCTCAAGCCCAAAACGAAGGGCCCATACTTTGACCTGGAAGCTATATGGGACGAACACACGCGGTTCGAGTTTGAAGACCGCAGTGTGGAGGAAACAATGAAGACGATGGTGGATGAGCCCTATGTGAACCATGTGCCCACCTTGACGGGTGGCATCGGGCGAGCAGCCCTGACGAGGTTTTACCGGGACCACTTCATCTTCAGCAACCCCGACGACGCCAAACTCGAGCTGGTGAGCCGCACCGTGGGCATTGACCGGGTGGTGGACGAGTTTCTGTTTCAGTGCACTCACACCAGAACCATTGACTGGCTGTAAGTTGAATAGTGGCCGAAGCAAGACAAGCACAAGGTGAAAAGAGGCTGACGATGAGACCGAAAGGATCCCTGGAATTCCCCCTACCGGAAGGAAGCTGAGTGTGCCCATGACCAGCATTGTCAACATTCGCGGCGATAAGCTCTACCACGAACATATTGCTTGGGACCAGGGAACGGTTCTTCGACAGCTCGGGCTGCTCCCAGAATATCTGCCATTCCCAGGGACCCAGTTGGAGTACCGTGTGCCGGTGGCCGGGATAGAGACGTCGAGCAAGATGGTGGATGAGAACTCGTGTGCTTCGAATGAGATGTTGGACTATCAGGTGAGGGAGGTGAGGGAGGTGAGGGAGGTGAGGGAGGTGGGGGAGTAATTGTCGGTAACAAACACGTCATTGTTGTCTGCACGTACAAGAAGAAAGAAAAATGAAGAAAACGAACAGCCCAAAATGCATTGTTGAAACGCGCACAGTGCCAGGCAGTGCGCGTAGGAGCGCCATGTAGGGCAAATGGCTGGAGTCTAAACTGTGCCGTTCCACAGTTTTGTATGGCAGAGGTCACGGGTCTGGTCACGGGCTCAGGCCAAAGTGGGCCTAGCTCGGCATTCTAAGTTTCCACGACCACTCGAAACTTTGCAAAATCGGGAAAGCTTTCGACTCGACTTGATTCGATCTCCGCTGTCACCAACTTCTGACGACCGCACACATTACACCCTCTCTCGCTCCCCACCTGCAGCATTGCCACTGATAGCTCCAGCAACTACGATTATTTTATTCTGTAGCCTCCTTGTCGACTCTCGACTTTCGACTCTCGATCCCCGACCCGTCAATCCCTCAAACAACCACCACCAACCACCCTTGGCCATCCAGCTCTCCGACGACATCAGACATCATGCCTACAGGCCTGTCTTCCAGCTTCGCCTCTGCCGCCGCCGGCCAAACCCGAGATTCCAGAGGAAACGGACGAGTCGACACGGGACGTACTGGCGGGAGCGGTGAATGGTAAGATGATCAGAATACATACATGCTACGTGACATCACCCTCGTGCCTCGAGGCTAATATGGGGTGCCAGGCCGCGCTCGAATGGGACTAGGACTTTCCGCCGACCCTCCACCACTCCCTTCAACCAAAACCCCTCGTCCAACCCCGCCGATCTCATGCAGTCTTCCGTTTCCGACACGCCTTCTTCGTATCCAAACAGCCAGCCAGGCTTTGGGGAGGGGGCCGCGAAATACACGAGGGAGGAGCTGCTCGACATCTTCAATAGTATTGAACCCGCCAAGATGGATGTCTCCAGTCTTTTGGAGCCGAATTGGAACCCGGGCCATTTGAACGGTAGCCATCCCTCTGCTCGTCCATGGGGCAAAAGTGGCGACTCGGGCCATGCCCCACAGGATCCCAGCGTGTGTTGGGACGCAGATGGCAGTGTCAAGCCCATCGGTTTAGAGGACATGACCGAGGAGGAGCGCCTCATGTTTTCGACTGATGTGAACTCGACCATGAAGCCACCTCAGCCGAAACAGCCCCAAGAGGGGAGCACCCCTCAAGGCGGGGGCATCAACGGTCGCAAGACGTCTGTGAGCGCCTCGAATTACCCTCTCGCCTCCCCGTCGACCTCCCGCCCTGTGACCAGGCGTAGGGAGACGGCTGACACGAACCCGTTTCCATCTGCGTCTGTGGCCTCGCCGACAGCCTCTCGCTTCTCCCGGGATGAGTGGTTTCCCCGCCGCAACACGGCCGAGGTCAAAGAGATGACGGATGAGCCAGAAGAAGACCACAATTTACGCGAGGCTCCGGCCAAGAATCAACCTTTTGCACTGCGTGCCAACACTGGCGGTCCGACTGGCTTTGGCAATGCAAGTTCTCTCTGGGGCCCAGGCACGCCCACCTCGAGTTCTGGAATCGGTGGTGGGGCATTTGGCAACTTTGCCATTCCCACGCCCACCACTGCCGAGAAGCGCTTCCCATCTTCGGGCGGGAGTCGTCTTGCGCACCTGATCCCGAAGGACTCGACTGAGAGCGCAGCGCCCAAAGCAAGTGATGCCGCCAGCTGGCGTCCTCGCCAGCGGACTGATACAGACCCGTTTACGAACCGGGACGATGGTGCATCTGGCAGTGCAGCTTTGGGCGGGGCTCAGGACAACAGTCCGCCTCTGGCCTCGGCCCAGCCGCTGCGCAGCAACAGTGTTTTTGACACCCCTGTGAAGGGAAGTGCTGGTGACTTTGGCATGGCCAATCTGCGTCTTGGTGACCGCGGCGATGGACATGGCCCAAACAGTCCCTCGGACACGAACCCTTTCCGCAGCCCCACTGCGGTGGACGGCCGCGAGGAGCAGCAAGACGACCATCACGACCGTCAGCACCACGATGTTCTCCGCAACAACCAGCCCGGCCCAGCCCCTGACAACCATTCTGGCTACAGCACGCTTCCTCGTTCTTTCGGGGCTACTGGCCCCTTTGACGGCAGCGATCGGAGCCAGACCTCTAGTGTCGGTGCCAAGGGCTTCCCCGCTGTGAACCATCTGGGCGGTTGGCCTTCTGCACCCTCTGTTGGCACTCCCGATCGTGATCGATCTTTCAACCCGTTCGGACCTGGCATTTTCGGGTCCATTACCGATCTCCCGTCCCCTGGCCTGGGCGGTCTCAACAGCGTCTTCGGCGTGCCCACTACCTCGAGACTTGCCCGTGGAAAGCTCGAGTCTCTTTTCCCGACGGCCATGCAGGCTCCAATCCACCCTCACGACCAAGACGGGCTCGCTGATTCTATCCCTGATCTTCGTCAGGCCAATCCTCTGGGTGCTATTGGCCGTGGTGCCATTGGTTTGCCCCGTGAAGCCACTAGTCCTGTCCGGGGCAACCGGGCTGCCTTTGAGGATATGTATTCGACTCCTGACCAGACCCGTTCTCCTTTCTCCGCCCCCGATCAAGACCAGCAGGGTCTCACGAGCACCGCCCCGGGCCAGTCATTCCCCACCACCGGCGGTCCTTCCTTCGTCTCTGGCCAGGCTGGAGGAGATCCGGGCTCGGTCAGAACCATGGTCATGCCGGACAGGATGCGCTGGGTTTATCTCGATCCCCAGCAAGTAGTTCAAGGGCCCTTCAGCGGTCTCGAGATGAATGACTGGTACAAGGCGAACTTCTTCACGCCTGACCTTCGGGTCAAACGGCTGGAGGATCGTGACTTTGAGCCTCTTGGTCAGCTTATCCGGCGCATCGGAAACTCCCGGGAGCCTTTCCTCGTGCCGCAAATGGGTATCCCTCATGGCCCTGCTCCTCCCGCTGGGGGCTACGGTCCTGGAGTGTCTGATCCTGTCCCGCCTCTTCAGAACGCCTTCCCTTCCTTCGGCCGCACCCTTACCGCTGCTCAGCAGAATGACCTTGAACGCCGTAAGCAGGAGGAACAAATGTATCATGCCAGAGCGCGAGAGCTGGCTCAGTTTTCCCGCCATCCCCTCCAAACCTCTGTGCCCAGCACGCTCCAGCACCACTCCAGCATCCACAGCCTGCAGAGTCAGCCCAGCTTTGGCAGCATGACGTCTCCCATCACCATGCCTCCTCAGCCTCCCATTGGTCCCATGGTTCCGGGCGCCCCTTTTTTTGATTCGGGTGCTGGCATCGCCCCCGGTCCTGCGCAGCCCCCCATTGGACCTTCTGCCGACCTTTTTCCTGCGGATCTGAACCTCAGTGAGCGCCAGATGCTCGCCAACATGCAGGCCACCGGGTCACTGCCGGCCGTTTTCCCCTCGCAGTCAGGGGGTGCCAATGTTGCCGATGGTGGCCTCCAGAGCCAACTGCCTCATGTCGACCAGCTTCAGCAAGACTCCGAGGGCTTCAAGGACAGGCTCCTCCAGTTTCAAGATCTCCGCTCTGAGCGTGATGCTGAAGAGGCGGCCGCCACTGCCACTGCCCAGGCCCGCAAGGTCATCGACGAGGTTGTCAAGCAAGAAGAGCCAGCGCCGGCTAATTCTGCCCCCGCTCCCATGTCAGCTCCCGTGCCCGCTCCTGCTGCTCCCGAGACTCTCGTCGCGGCCCCCGAGCCCGCTGTCGCCAGGAAGGCTGCTGCCCCAGCCCAGTCTGAACTGTCTCTGACCGAGAAGGTGCGTAAGACGCAGGCCGATAACGCCAAGTCGGCGCAGAAGCCTTCTGCTTCTGGCCTTCCCATGCCCTTCCCCCCCCCGCAAAACGCCCCTCTGCCTGCTCCCACGGCGCAGCGTCCTGCTTCCAACCTCCCTAGTCAGTATGGCGACCGGTCCGCCTCTGGAACTCCTGACACGTCTTCTGAGGGTGCCCCTCTTGCCCCTCCCCCTACCGCTCCCTGGGCTCCTCAGCCTGGTGCTGAGGCTCACAAGGGCCCAAGTCTGAAGGAAATTCAAGAGGCCGAGGCCAAGAAAGCTGCCAAGAAGGAGGAGGCCGCAGCCGCCGCTAGACGCGCGGCACTCGAGCAAGAGACGGCAGCTCTTCTGGCGCGTGAGAAGGCGGCTGCTGCTGCCAGTATCGGTCTTCCTGCCACTAGTACCTGGGGTACCGGCTCGCCAGTCAGCACGGCCAGTGGCAGCCCCTGGAAGCAGCCCACGGTCGTCAAGACTCCCGTGTCTGCCAGCACTCCCTCCAAGAAGACTCTGGCCGACATTCAGCGTGAGGAGGAGCTGCGCAAGCAGAAGGCCAAGGAGGCTGATCGCCAGGCCAGCGCTGCTGCCGGTGCCGCTCTTGGCAAGCGTTATGCCGATCTTGCCAGCAAGACGTCGTCGCCCGCTGGTATTGCGCCCGCTGGCCCCGCGACACAAGCCATGACTGGAGGTGGATGGTCTACTGTGGGGGCTGGCGGCAAGGTCAAAGTTCCTACGGGTCCCGCTGCTCAGAACCGGTCTGCTAGCACCACCGGCATCAAGCCCTCGGCCACGCCGGTTGCACCCAAGGCCACACCCAAGCCCGCCCAGACATCGCTCAAAGATGCCAGAAACCTTGCCCTTGACGAGTTCAAGAACTGGGTCCGCCGTGAGCTGACGCGTGGTGCTATCAAGGAGGGTAAGTCTTGACTTGTCGATTCTTTTCTGATGTTCACGTTGCTAACTGAATGCGTGTGTAGCCGACGGCCTCACTAATACTTTGTTGGAAATGCCGCTTGATCAGCCCGATATTATCTCGGACGTTGTGTACAGTTGCGAGTACACTCTGAACGGCAAGGACTTTGCCATGGAGTTTGTGCGCCGCAAGAAGCTGGCGGACAAGGGCATCATCGAGAAGGACTCGACGGCGGCGTCGATGCCCAGCGATACCAAGATGGTCAGCAACAACGGCTGGAGCGAAGTGGCCAAGAAGGGCAGCAGCAGTGTGCAGGCTGCAAAGGAGGAGGCGGCGGTGCCTGGCTTCCGTGTGGTCCCCAGCAAGAAGAAGGGCAAGAAATAGGATCCTCTCGCCGCTGACCCCGCTGACCGTGTCGACGTTGGAGCCGAGAACTACTTCAAGGCGCTGCAGTTCAAAGGAGGAATGAAGTAACAGACGGAGGGAAGGGGGGGCGGGGGGCATGATGGGTTACATGCAGTCCGTTTTTGGTGCATCTCTTGTTGGCAGCGTAGCCAGTTGGCATGGCAAGCCCTGAGCGAGTATTACATGTAGCAGTAACTGTGTTGAGTATGTAGCGCTTGCCTCGACACCAAAAATATGGAGCGAGGAATAGTTATTCCGAATGTACGTTGGTTCGCCATCTGCGTGATTTTGTCATGACAGTTGGAAGATATGTTGGTTGGGGGGAGGGCAGCCGTATGCAGGTAAGGAAGCGCAAGGCTGAAGTTGGTGCCCCGGGGTGTCTTATGTAATCCAGGAGCTCACCAAAGGTGACAACCCCGCCATGGCTACACAGTGTGAACGGTGCGCCCCACTTTATCTTTGAGATCGCAAAAATGGAGGGGCACAAGTGGGAGGTGGTTTTCCGTATCATACCCTTTTGCACCACACTTTCCTTTTTTCTTTTTTTCTTCTTTCCTTTCACCGGATTGGAATAGGATAAAATCATTTCACAATGGGGTCACCAAACGGCGATACCCTCGTTTCCTCCTTGCCTGAGCTTTTGGAGCAAGGCAAATACCTCGAGGTTTTGCTGTCTGAACCAGGCAAAGCGCTGATTCGGAGCTATGTCCACCAGCAGCAGTCGCCATCACCACCACCACAGGACCAGAATCACAACAGCAACAGCAAAATTGTCGGACTAGCCGCTTTTAACGCTTTCTTGCAGGGGAATGTCACCGGCCCTGTGCTTGACGACACCCTCCTCTCTCGGGTCGAGAAAGCGTTTGGGACGACGGAGAATGAGAGGAAGGATCTCGCGAGGAGATGCCTGGCGGAGCTGCAGGTGGATGGCGTGGGGGTGTACGCGTATGTCCCGCTGTTGGAACTTTTTGGGTTGGCGAGGTGGGTTTTGTTGGGGTTGGGCGATGATGAGAAGGAGAGGTTGAGGGTGAATGTCTGGCATTACAAGCTCTTGACGGAGCCTAGTCTGGGGAGCGGGAGCAGTTTCAACAAGGGGTTGCAGTGGTGTGAGGTGCCCAGTTTGAGGGCGGAGATTGAGCGGGCGCTGGAGGGGGGGCAGGAAAAGGACGGGGAGGCGTTGGTCGAGAGGGCCATGGTCTGGATTATGCTTGGGCAGGAGAAGAAGGCTAGGGGGGTGCTGGAGGAGGCGAGGAAGGAGAGGGGGTTTGTTTATACGCTTACTGGAGCTTTGGGTAAGAGGACGAAGTTTCAGGAGAGGAGCACGAGTCAACTTGTTGTTTTGGCGAGGAGTAAGGGGGCGTTTGAGAGCGGGGGTGGGGAGGTGAAGCCCGAGGGGCTGAAGTTGAATGATGATACTTTGCTGGAGGAGTTGAAGTTTGATAAAGAGGGGGGAGAGACGGATATCGGGGAGAGGGATGATGAAAAGGAGGATGTGCCGGTGGAGTTGAGGGATATCAAACCGGATGAGCAGCCGCAGCTCGCGCCGCTGGATCAGATTATCTTGTTGGCGGAGGCTACGCTCAAAGATGCGTTCTCACCGGCGGACACTTTGAGCTCGGAGGAGGTGTTGCCTTTTGCGGTGAGGGTCATCTCAGATCAGGGCAAGACAAACTGGCAGATTTATACGCATGCGCTGCTGGTGAGGTCGAGGATTGAGGTGCACAGGAGCAGGACGATGGAGAGAGGGGTGCTGCAGATGCAGGCGGTGGTGGATCAGGTCGTTGTTGATACCACACAGCCGGAGCGTGCCCAGACGCAAGAGGAGAAGGAGGGAGAGGAGGAGAATGGGGTACCGGAAATCAAGGTCTCTGTGCATGGCGACGAAGCTGCCCCCGTCGACAACAAGCCAAAATCCTTCTTCCCCGCCGCCAAACCGTCAGAGACAGCACCTCCAGAAGTCAGATTGCGGTACATTCACACGCTGAGCTCGCCACCACGATGGCATCTGGAGTCAGAGCTGGCCTACTCCTGGGCTGGTGTCGGATCGCTGGTGTCCGCCCTGGAGATCTTCAAGCGCCTTCGCCTGTGGGCAGAGGTGGCACTTTGCTATGCCAGTAATGCCGCGAGGGAAGACGAAGGCGGGCGCGGAAAGGATGGAGAGGCCAGGGCAAAGGCTATCCTCCGGTGGAGGCTATTCAACAAGACGGGAACCGCCCCTGAGAACTCGGAGCAAGACGCAGACGAGGAAGACGTGGACCTTGACAAGATCCGAGAGGCCGACTACCACGGCCCCCAGCGGACGCCACCGCCCTCCAACGCCCCTCGCCTGTGGTGTCTTCTTGGAGACCTTGAGAACGAAAAGAACTACTACGAGCGGGCCTGGGAGATTTCGGGTCAACGATATGCCAGAGCCCAAAAGTCTTTGGGAGAATACTACTTGCAACAAAAGGATCTGCTCAGCGCCCGAGATGCGTACAAACAGGCGGTGCACGTCAACAGGCTGAGCAACGAGTTGTGGAACCGTCTGGGAGACATCAGCTTGCGCATGGGAGAGTTTGCCGATGCCGCTGAGGCGTTTAGCAGAGCCATCTCGTCCTCCGACTCCAATGGCGGCGAGGATGCCAGGACGTGGAGTAACCTCGGCAGCGCCTTTTACAGTCTCTATGTCGAGCGGGTCAAGGAGTTGAGGCAGCAAAACGAGAACGGCGTGTCAGCCGAGTCAGCAGCTGTCCCTGGTGATGATGAAGACGAGGAGACGGTTGAGAAGGAGGCGAAGGACCCAAAGACTTTGCTGACCCAGTCGTTGCATGCCTACAAGAAGGGGGCTTCGATTTCGCATGACAACTGGCGCATCTGGGACAATGTTATTACCCTGGCCTCTCGGCTGCGACCGATTGCTGTCCAGGAGGTTCTTCTCGGCTTGCAGCATGTGGTTAGGATCAGGAAGAGCGAGGACGCGGTTGATGTTGATGTTTTGAGGCTACTGCTCAACGAGGCTGTGTTGTCTGTGGAGAAGCCGGCTGGAACGGGCATCTACGACCCCCCTCGTGGATCGACCGAGAGAGCGGTGGTGCAGTTCTTGGAGACGTCGATTGTTCCCCTGACTACGGCCCGTTCTGAGTTCTGGGAGCTCATCACCAGAGAGCGAGTTTGGAAGAGAGACTTTGCGGGCGCCATTGACGCGGCTGAAAAGGCCTGGCGCGCTGCCATGGGCGGTGCTGGCGGTGGCCTGCTCCCCGGTTCCAGCAGCACAGGGCCTGATGGGAAGAGCAGGAACTGGTTGGAGGACAAGGATGCGTGGGCCGTCGTTGTCGAGAGAACAGATGAACTGGTCTCGGTCCTCGAGAACTATGGCGAGGAGGTTCCCGAAATCGGGGGCAAGTGGAAAGGCAAGGCTCGGTTGGCCGTCAGAAGTGTCATGGGCAAGGGCAAAGAGGCCTGGGAGGACACGGAAGGGTGGGATAGACTCAAGGGCTTGCTGGAGGGACTAAAGTAGGTAGAGCGGAACCTCGAAATAAAAGATAAGATTTGTGAGCACTTTTTCTTGTTGTCTCGAGATCGGCCTTTGCCGTCTCCAATTCATACTCGTACACCAAAACTCATTCATACACCAACGCTGAACCCGAACGACCCGTCGAACACATCTGCCTTGGCTGCTTCGATAGCACTTGCTCTCATCCCCCTGAGATCATGGAAGCTTGGCACCCTGTTGGGCTCATAGAACGTGAGCAGGTTGGTCATGTCTTCGTCCGTCATCTCACACATCTCCTCCCAGCTGTACTTGTCGCTCACGTCCTTCATCCAGGACATGCGCTTGGGGCCCTCCTCGGGCTCGGGCGCAACCTGGCGCAGCTTGACGCGCAGCTCGCCAATGGCCTCAATGGCCCTCCCAGCATTGGACGGCAGCTGCTTCGCAATGAAGCGTCTGATCATGCTCGCCAGCCTCGGCCCCTTGCCATTGGTGGACACCATGATCTGTAGCGGTCCATCGCGGTGCACGCTGCCAAAGTAAAAGTCGCACTCGGGCGGGACATCGGCAATGTTGGCCACCAGGCGCTTCTGCTTGCACAGCTTCCAGATCTGGGTCGAGGCGGCAGGATCGTCGATGGCTACGAGGACCATAGACCAGTCCTTGTCGTCGAGGTCCGAGGGGAGGAAGATCCGGTCGACGTGGGTTACCTGCTTTTGGGCGACACGGTACGAGACTTCGGCGTTCAGGCCGCTCGAGGGACAGATGACGGTGACGACGGCATCGGCGTTGAGGAGGTGGACAATCCGTCCTGCTGCTACCTGGGGAGATGTTGTGAGATATTGTACAGCATAGAAACAAAAGGCAATAGCTGTCACGCACCTCACCGCCGCCGATGACAAGGACAGGTTTGCCCTTGACCTGCCATGCAATCATCAGGCTCCCGCCGCCCTGGATGGCGGGGTACTTTTCCTGCGGTCGTGATTCAGCCATGCCGCCGTGTGTCTTTGCGGTCGCGACGATGGCGATGGAAGCACGGAAGGGGTTGGCAGCAGAAAAGAAGACATGGCGATGGCGAGATGGGTGGAAAAGCAGACGAGATCGAAAGCGCCATTCAAGAGTCACCATTGGTCCCGTCCCCAGGGCATCCCCGGCCCCTCCACCGCTTTCTTTCTTTTTTCCGTGATGGTTGCTAGGGGCCCTGTGGACCTATCGATAAGCCTTACGGATAGGTAATGGCGCCTGGGAAGCCTTGAGCACTGGGACACGGCAACCGTGCAGCCCGCACTTGCAGTGCAGCACACAGCACACCCTGCCCTGGAGCTGCAGCTGCAACCCTGCCTGAGGTCCATCCTGCTACAGAGTACCTAGGCCCGGCATCCCCAACACCCGACCCCGACCCCGACCCCGACCAACAGGAACAAGCACCTCAGCATCATGCCCGTTCCTGGGCTCTCCAACA
Organism: Podospora anserina S mat+; assembly: GCF_000226545.1. Lineage (NCBI taxonomy): Eukaryota > Fungi > Ascomycota > Sordariomycetes > Sordariales > Podosporaceae > Podospora > Podospora anserina. The sequence goes on from NW_001914832.1 coordinate 111,943, forward strand.
TCGCATTGCCAGCAACGATACCTTATCGCTATAGGGCTAGTATCGCCGCCCACTCGGCCCTCAGGCGTGCGACGGGCAGCATCAGCATCACCGACATAGGCACCGCAACATGTCGGCGCCCCGGAGGCTGGGAGGTGGCCGCATCCTGGGCAGCGGCAGCAAGGGGCTCGCCCCGCCCTCGTCGTCATCCTCGACTCCCGCTCCAGGAGGTGCCAACCCACGACGGGCCAGCGCCAACACAGCTCGCGCCGTGAGCCCATTCCCGCCCTCGGAAAGCAGTGTTAGCGTCGGCTCGTATCATTCGAGACTCTCGTCTCCCAACTCCCTCTCGCCGCCTTTGTCCAGCACGCTTCCGCCCTTCGCCCAGGATCTCGTCTCCCATGTCAGCCTCGCCGGTCCCTCGAACCGCGCCATCAGCAGCGGAGGGCTGGTTTGCCCAATATGCAACGAGGAAATGGTTACTCTGCTCCAGCTCAACCGCCACCTAGACGACGTGCACCAGGAGCTCCCCGAGGCCGAGCAGGACGAGGTCAAATCGTGGTTCGACAAGCAGGTGCTCAAAGCCAAGCGGTTCCAGCCGCTGTCTCTGATCAACCAGAAGCTACGCGGCATGGACGTGTTCGAGTCCAACGAAAGCCAACCTGTCTCAGCGCCGGCAGCCCCAGGCCGGATTGCAGAAACTGTTATCGATCCCGAGGAGCTGGTGACGAGGAAACACTGGCAGAGGCCATCGGGCAACGACACATGCACAGACCCGACATGCGATAGGAAATTGGGACCGCTGAGCGGCAGCGTAAATTGCAGGAAGTGCGGGAGGTTGTTCTGCGAGGAGCACACAATGTACCAGATGAAGCTGTCGAGGTCAGCCAACCACGAACCGGTCCGGGGCATCTGGTGTCGCGTGTGCGAGACGTGCTACAAGTCGAGGGGGGGCTACAATGACCACAATGGTGTTTCACGAGACCATACGGCGGACTTTGCTGCCGTGCGTGCCAGGAAGGTGGAGAGGCAACGCCTCGAGGTCCAGAGGCTGGAGAAGAGGTTGACCAAGCTGACTAGGCTGTTGGCCGAGGGGCCTCAGGACGCGGGTGTCAACTCGGCGTTGCTATCACCGCTCGGCGGGGCAAAACACATCAGAAAGACTATTGAGCAATCTGTGGTGGCTTGGGAAGAAGATGCGTCTGTGGCGAGGTGCCCGTTCTGCAAGCAAGAGTTTCGGTCTTGGACGTTTAGGAGGCATCACTGCAGGATATGTGGCAGGGTTGTGTGTGCGGATCCGGCGACGGGGTGTTCGAGTGAGATTGGATTCAATGTCGCAACCCGCATGTGCTTGCTCGTCCGATGGCTCAAGAATCTGTGCTAACTGTTCGGTAGCAACCGCTTTGCCCGCAGCCGAGAAGCCAACCGGTGGTGGCCATGTCAGTGTCGATGTCAGGATGTGCTGCGACTGCAAGACGACCATTTTCTCACACCGAGATTTTACTGATTCGATTACCCACAAGCCTCCGGATCAGATCGCGTACGAGAACCTACGCCAGTTTGAGCTGGGCATCCGAAACATGATGCCAAAATTCCACAAAGCACTGGTGGCATTGCAGCCGCCTGACGATAACAGCAACAAACCACCGCCAACACACGCCGAGATCCAGCACGCTGCCAGCATTCGCAAGCGCCTCACATACTCGTTTCGCCAATATGGCGAGGCAGCAAAGCGCATTCAGAACATGCCCACCGACAGCCCTACGCAACGGATGCTTCAACAAAAGATTTATGCCGCTGCTTCGGCCTTCATGCACACCAATATGCTTCCCCTGAAGAGCCTGCCATCTATTTTGAAAGCCAGCGGGCCGGGCCACCGGCGCTTGCTCTCCAACGGGCCGTCGCACTCGCCCCTGCGAAACGGCGAGTCGGCCACATTCGATGCCGAAACTTCCAGCGTGGGAGGGGCGAGCGAGGTCAGCACCGCCGTGTCGGCTCTCGAGACAGAGGAGAAGGAGGCAAAGGAGAAGCTGATTGTCTTGGAGGAGCAGCGGTTTATGGTGCACGAGATGCTCAATCATGCAAGGGCGGCGAGGAGATTCGAGGAGGTCACGGCGTTGACCAAGAACATCGAGGAGCTGGACAGGGAAATTGAAAGCTCAAAACGAACTGTGGCCGATGTTGCGGAGAAGTTCCAGGGGCTTTATGTTGGAGGAGCATGAGGCGGCGACAGAGAGGAAGGATGAGTATTTAGCGGGCATGGCTCGGAGTTTGGGAGTCATCTTTTGTGCCAAGGACAGCTGGTTGGAACGAACCAAAACATGGGAATATCAATCTACGCTTCGGATATTCATCGCAAGCCCGGGGCGATCTTAGCTTGTCGATGTCAAGCAGACCCCACTGCTGTCTTTTCGAGCTCAAAAGAGCGGTTGACAGACGGGGTGGCACTGTCACGGCTAGGTCAAGACACAAGCTCGAACTGCCCATGGCGCACGAACGCGGCGTCTGTCCGTCTGCCCAAATTAGCGGCCAACCAGACTGCAACCTCCGGAGCTAAACATCTCGGACACAACTATCTGGCCTGTATTCCGCTCTTGCCGCCGTCTACGTATACTTTTGCATCCCCAAAACCGAAGGCAAGACCCTGGAGGACCTGGCGTGCCTCTTTGCCCACGGCTGGCTGAGATTGACGAGCAGAGACACGGGGCCAAGAACAGGGAGTTCCTCCGGAGAGAGGAGGCGTACAACAGGAGGAGGGCCCGGAGGTTTGTCCGTGTTTGAGTCCGTGGTCAAGTCTCGCGAATGGACGACGTTCAAGGACTGGGTATCGAGGTGTCTGTCTCGCCGGACGAGGCCGGGGGAAAAGGTTATGTCTCCTGGGCTGCCCCAGGGTTCTTGTGCCTCTGCTACTTCTTCCGCTTCTGTTTCGAGACGGACGTCGGTGGATGACAAGACGAATGTGGTTTGCGAGTCGTTCGCCACGGGTCTGGAAGAGCGGTATGGCGAGGATCAGGCAAGCAGATCACGAAAGAGCTTCATCTTTAGTGTCATCGGGAAGGGGAGGCGGGCGTCCAGCGTGGCGCTTGATGGGTCCATTGCTAGCTCGCCTCGGGATGGTAGTGCGGCAGGTTCGGTGTTTTGGAGCACAACTTAGTGGGAGAGCACTGGCTCAGGATGGTGGAGATCTGCCAACTCCTTCCTCGAATCCTTTGCAGCCGGGCCACCAGATGGCAACGGCGGCCCATTCTGACGTGGAGGATGCCTCGTCGGAAGGAGCGGTGTCACCTTGCACGCTGGTTCCTCCCAGCGGTAAGAAGCAGAATTTGCCCCTGGCTGTCGTGATTGCAGAAAGTGGTTTTGTAAAACAAGGCGTGGATGGAAATTGACTGCTTAGATTGATGGAATGGCCCATCGTGGCTGACTTTGGCGGTAAAATAATTGACCACTGTTGGATACTTACCTATCACACAAAGGCCCGTGACTCATGATTCTCTTGCCTCTAAAGGAAAAGGAAAAGAAAAAGGGGAAGAAGGAACAGGAAAAGGAAAAGGGGAAGAAAGGAAAGGAGAAGGAGGAGAGAGAGGACGGGCGTCAGGGCAACCGTGATAGGGTTAGGGTTATACACCGGAGATGTCAGTGTCACCCCGCCAAAGTGGCCAGTTGATGGATGGAATCGAGGAGGCCAAAATCTAAGCAATATTCACCAAAACACATCTTCAACAGTGCCTTCACGCGCCGGTTACAAGTCTCCATCATCCATTCACATTACCTTTCAGTCACTGTGATTCCCCATCATCTTCCGACGCGACAAAATGCCACCCTCACCCCCGCCCACCATACCCCCCACCGCCAATCCAGACCACTCCAACATCACAATCTCCACCTCCCCAACCGACGACTACCGCCCCAGGTACAGATTCTACAACAACACCTTCTCCCTCCACCGCGTCTCCCCCCTCTACCTGGGACCCGAGCCCGACCACAGCGGCGGCGCCGACCCTCCCCCCACCACCATTGGCCCAGCCCAGCTCCGCCTCGTCGCCCAGCGACTGCGGGATGTGCTTGTCGGGGATGTCGCCCGAGGCGTGGAGGTCGGTCTCACAGCTACAGACAGCGACAGCGCCAGCAAGATCGCCAACAGCATGGGCAGCCTCGAAGTGGTGGTGGTGAGACCTGTAGAGGCGGCTGATTTGCTCGATGTGAGTCTGGAAAAGATGAAGGATCAGTACCGGCAGGACGAAGGGAGCCAAGAGCTGGCGCGTTCGTGGCGCGCGCTGGAGGCGAGGGTCAAGGGAAAGCTGGGGTTGGCGATAGAGCTGGTGTATGAGCATTCGATGGGCCTGGCGTTTCTCTTGCCTGACCTGTCCAAGTCGTCGGCGTTGGCGCCTGGTGCGGCGGATGATGAGACGGGGACGGGCCGGTTTCTGTGGCTGCCGGTCATGTTGACGAGGATGCCTGCTCCGGTCAGGGTGGCGGTGACGCAGTTTTTGGAGAGGGAGTTTGACTGCAAGATTAGTCCGACCAGGTTTGGAACCAGGACGATGGTGGGGGGGTTGGAGAGGTGGATGGAGACGTTGGAGAGGAACAAGAAGGAACAGGAGAAGGATCTGCTTGTGGCGGTGGGGTTTAACACTGTAGCGATGATGCCGAGGCAGATGGTGGCGGTGGAGGGGGGGAGGGAGGAGTTGAACAAGCCGGGCTTGGCTACGATTGATGTCATTCTTCCGTGGCGCAAACTGGTCCCGTTTTGGAAGCGCGGGAAGGAGATGGAGGAGGGGGAGATGCGGAGGAGGTATGAAGAGGGGGGTGTGGAATACAAGGCTTCGGCTGTCACGTTGGCCGGCAAACAGGGGATGAGGGAGGAGGGATGGGGGTGGAGGAGCGAGGTTCAACAGCCTTTCCTTGAGGCTCTGTCAATGTACACCAAGAGAACCATCGCGATGGGACTGTTTCATCCAGCGGTGCGGATCGTCAAGGTTGGCTGCTCGGGATTCACGGCGGCCGAGGGAAGATTGAAGATCTTTCCTACGATGGACAGGGCTGGGGTGGTAGACTTGTTGGCTATGTTGTGTGAGAAGGCTGTTTCGCAGCAGCGTTGAGCGAGTGACAGAACGGCGGTACGGGGAGTGGAATTGTATGTTTCTGCGCTGACTGATGAGGATTTGTTTCGGGACACCAGCGTCATGGTGCAGCGTCAAAGGTGCAGCGTCAAATGTATTTGATTTTCAGTTTCAGGCATAAGAAAAGAGATGTCAAGATGTGACACGGTCATTCCTACATCCTTTTTATTTATGACTGCTAACTCGAGTGATCCTACAGAAAAGCTCTTACAACCTCCAGGAATGGTCGTCTATCTCATGAACCCCCTCTTGCCATCACCATCAGCATCCTTCATGGGGTTCAGCCGGTCGAGCAAGCTGGGCTTCGCCTTCTCCGTGTTGATGCTGCTCGAGCCAAGACCGGTCGTGCCAGTAGTGCTGGAAATGTTCTCTTCGGACGAGGACATGGACGAAGAAGAAGAAATGCCTGATGTACCAGTGGTGGCAGTGCTTCTGCTGGTGCTCGAAGTCATCTTGTTGGGAGCGGGTCCGCTGCCAATCTCGTGGCCGCAGCCCTGCTGATGCACGCCCTTGGGGCAGCCCTCAAAGGCACCGTAGCGCTCGGAGCTTCCTCCCAGAGCACCACCCTGCTGCTTGAATTCTTTCATCGACATGGCCGGGAGAGTGGTGGTGCCGTGGTGCTTGGCCTGCTCGTGGTGGACCTCGTGGATGGGCACCGTGGTGTGGACCACTGAGGGTTGGATGGTCTCCTTGTGAAGAACAGGTTGAATCGTCTCGTGGACGTGGCTGCGATGACGAGTCAGTTGGGCTGTTGCTGCAGGCGGGATGTGGGGAAAACATACTGGTGAACCTGCTCACCCTGAACGACGGGGGCGTGGCTCTGCGTGTGGGTGGTGCCCGTGACGGTGCGCTCATCTTTGAGCTTGCCGGCCTCGGCTCTCAAGGCTCTCTCGGTGGCCTCGTTGTCGCGGTTGTCGAACTCGCGGTTGACGACCTTGCCGCGGTTGTGGATGTGCTGCTCGGGAAGGACTTCGGTGTCGTGGATGGGCTGGACCTTGCGATGGTAGTGGTCCTGGTGGACCTCCTTGTCGATGGCGGTGTTGATCTCCTCGTGCTGGGTTGGGCGGACGGTTTCCTTCTTCACGGCGGGTGCGACCTGCTCCTCGACGGTGGTGTCGTGGTGACCTGCCTTGGAGACGAACTCGTCGACGGCTTGCTTTGCTCGATCCATGATGGTGAGTTGTTTGTTTCGGAAAGAGAGCTGAGGGTGAATTGGTGTGGGGAAGTTGATGGGTTGCAATAGACGGATCATGGATGGTGGGATGGAGTTCTTATAAGGTAACTCGCTACGGGTAGAACCTGGGGCTGGGGGGCATTGTCAATGGTGACGTTGGTCGATGACCTCAACCGCCATTGCTAGTGACGTTGACTCGTCTCCCATCTTGCTCGGACTCTGCGGCAGACTAGGTTCGATGTGTTGAGCAGATGCTGGCCATCTGATCATACATTACATGGTGTAGGTTCGCGGTTCGGGAGTCGTCGGAGGAAACGGTCCTCATCAACAAGGTAGTAAGGGTGGTGTGTTGGAGCCAACATGGCCAACCAGTCTCCAGCAAACCCAACGATCGAGAGATCGGCGGATCGCCCGTATCCTCGTGCCTTAGTCCCGGGTCCAGACTCACAGGGCTATTCCTGGTTGATTGGTTGCAGTAAGGGGGGGGAGAGGGGGGGGTTGCTAGCCACTGCATCACCACACACCTCCAGCACAAAGATCGAAGCTATGGCCACGCATGACGCTGTCCAGTGGATCAACAACGCTTACACGCGGGGAGAACCTCCAATCATGACGTTTAGCCTCTTCCAGATGGATACGCTACGATACGTGCTCGGGGAAGATCCGATCTCAGAGAGCATGGCAACCTACGGCAAGCTATGGCAATGTCCGTTGAACGCCGGCTTCTACCACGACCTAGTCTAGCTTCATCCACCTCAGCTCCCCCTTCATCGTGAAACATGCTCTCGTGTCGGTCTACTTTGGCAGTATAAGCACCAGTTCAAACTTGGGGAATCAGTATGGGACAGAAGAGCAGTTGCCTCGCGCACAAACATACCGGTTTAGGAACCGCATCGGCCGAACAGCATCGCCAGCCTGAGAACGGCACAGCCCAGGACCTTCTCAAGGATATCGCCCGGAAAAGCAAGCTCCAGGCTCGCGGGATGTCGGGGAAATGTCAAGATGGCGAGGCTGGCACCGGGAGCTCGATGCACGTAGCGGAGCAGAATGGAAACGCAGTTGGCGAGAGTGCATCAACAAAGCGGTTGAGGATCACCTCAACTGAAGATACTGAATACGGAGACAACTGTTACTGCGCGTAAGTTTGTCCCATTCTGTCGTCATAAAAATTGCATGTGGCTGACAGTGTGCGCACCGCTTGTTCTGATCTAGCCGTCGTTCAAGAGGTCGTGAAACCCCACGTCCACGAGATTCGACAAGAGGAAATCCATCGCGACATTCATGTACACACAAACCACACCATTATCCAGCCTGTCTACGATCTCGAAGCTCTACCACCGCGGCACTTTGTCCCCGACGAGACTGGAAAGCTGGTTGAGGTCAGCGAGTTAGACCTACCCGCGTGCACGGGACGAAATGCCCAATGGCACATCGCGGCTGGCCCCGTCCCCGACAAAACCAAGAGCAAGCAGGCTCTCGGGACGGCGGCGATTACCAAAACCGGGTCACCCAATAGCAGCAGCGGGGCCGTGAACGACTCGGACACTTCCTCGTCGACGGATTCCGTGCCCGTGATGGAGGTTGGCCAGCAAGAAGAAGCGGTAAGAATGATGACAACCACCCTATGATTGCGAGAAAAGACTCAACATCTGACTCGCAGTATTGCCTCGCTCCCGAGCATCAGACGCCAATTGTGCAGAAGGCTGCCGTACCAAGGTCAACAACGACGCAAGCCAATGAAGGTACGACAAAGAAAACCTCTCGACTGCCGAAACCGTCGACTGCGGGTCAAACAACAACGGTGGCTGCAAAGTAGCAAAGCCTGAGCTGCATTTGTGTCCATCTAGGTGTGTTGCGGGAAGGCTTTGTCATTGGTTGCCTATGTCTTCCTTTTGTTGTCAAAGTATGTTGGTCAAAGACACGGCGATTGTCAGTTAGTGGCTTGTTATTAAGCTTGGTGAGAGATGATTCAAGTTGGGAATGGTGGAAATTTAGGCGTGTCCAAGGTAGATACCTCCCTACAGCTAGGTACATGATTCTCTTTAAAGAAAAAGAAAATGGATATGGGTAGTGACTTTCCAGCCATGATTACAGTTGTGTATGGGAGCCAATATCATGCTTGATGATAAAAGCTGAGATATAATGATGCGACTTGTGTCTACGGTAGGTGCGTCAGTTAAGGTACCTAGGTAGGTAGCTATTGTACTTAGTCTGGGCATCAACATGTGGTAGCTAGGTCTTTCAGATTGTCCTTGATAGAATTGTGGCACAATTCTCAACTCATGTAATGGCTAGAATAAAAGCAACGAGTCGTCGTCGTCGCCGTTGAGGTGACATTTCCCGTTGCCTCCAGCCCCTCATAATCACGGCACCTCCCTGTAGCACCCACTCCACATTGAAGCATGCGATTAAGTGATTTTCATGCTTCTCTTCGATCATCAAATAGCCTAGAACTTCCTTTTGGCACAGTTCCATCACCACACATCACTAATGTCGTGTTGGAACAGCACAACCTCTATTCACCTCGGGTCTGGTAAACTTGTCACCCGGTCGACTGCATCAAGTCAAGTTTCCGAGTGTCGAAGTGAGGTGGAGAACAAGGAGAAACTTGATCAGTTTTGAATACCATACCTGTTCAAAATGAATCCCTTCGCATAAAGACCAAAAGCCAAAAGCGTCACTCCCTCTTTATTCATGAAGGCTGCTCGATCTGTGACATTTCTACATTGTTGTGAGCCTTCAGAGGATTTATACATGTCACAATGCCTCAGGGCCATCGTAACTGGGTGTAACCACCTCATCTGCTTGAATCCTGAGCAAACGGCCTTTTCGACATTTTTGTGCTCTTGCTTGGGAGGCATACCGATTAGACCTACCTTGGCCCACCTACTCCTACCCATTGTTGCTTAGGCACACTATCGATTTTAAATTTGCCAGAATGGTCGACGTCACCGACGAAGATAATTCGTACTGGTGGGCCAGATCGCCAGGCGACCTACAGATCTTTGATGTGCCTGACGTGCCGGTGCCCATCCTCAACCTTCATCCGATTCTTTACGAGTATGAATACGACAAGTGGATGGAAAGGGTGGGAGCTATACCGGAAGCTGCAGTCGACCTTGACCCAAACTACAAGCCGTTACCCCCGAAGGATCTCGCGCCGGAACTTATGACGGTTCTGAGGTTCGGCAGAACACCAACTTGGCCAGACCTCTGGCGGGACGCGATCTCATCGCCCTACTTCGCTTGGCCAAACTACAAGCCCTGTCTGGGCGGCCCGATAACCTGTTTCACTTGTCTCAAGCCCCTGGACATCCCGTATGCCCAGGAGCCGGAGGGTGCCTTCGGAAACTATGACGGTGAGGCAGCATTCGAAGATGCCGTGATCGTCGAGGGATGCTCTCATATAATGGGCGCCGATTGCCTCCAGGCGTGGTTGAAATCCAAATACCCAAACGATGGCCAAAAGGACTTTTACCGTTGGGTCCGCGGCGAGATCATGCTAGGCGAATGGGATGAAGACTTTCAACAGAGAATCAAACCCTATCACGAGAACCCGGCCCTGCGGAGAACTATTGAACCTGGTTGCCCCATATGTGCTGCTCCCCAAACAATCGACACAAACTATGGCACAGAAACCATGGATCGCAGCGCCGTGACCTTCAAGTTCCCCAACATTAAACGCATCAACGTGCAGTGCATTCGGTCGTACGCCGAAATGACGGAAAACGACATGCTCGTTGCTGGGTTTCCCTGGATTGTACTGCGGTCCAAGAAGAGCTATCGCGAGGAAGTGGAAAGGCAACGAGTCTACTTTAGAACCATATTAGAACAGCACGAACAGCTGGGTTGCGAAACACATCCGGACGTCCCCGGCGGGCCTTACAATGCCCTGGACTACGCCTATTTGAGGAACAAGGCCTACGAACGTGTGCTCATGCTCCACGTGGGAGAGTTGCTTTATCAAGATCACCTGTGGAGATCACAGAACCCACACGTGGATGTTGACTCGGGCTCGGACGAGGATATGATGGATGTAGATGATGACGACAATAATCCACCGCCGCGGGGAGGGGGGGGGCCTGCCGCTGGAAACCGTCAACAGCCACGAACACCACCGAACCGGCAACCGCGACCACCAGTGGTGCATCGACCGCCGCCGCCGGCAAACCCACCGAACCCGGGCCTGGCGCGGCCGCCGATTGTCCCACGGTGGTTGAAACAAAGCAAGCGCAATCCCAACCCCCATCCAAGGCCGCTGGATCCAAACGAGCCGGCACCACCGCCAGTCCTTCCGGCGCCGGACCCCTGGCCCCTGGACTATGACACTCCGGAAGAGCTGAACCCCCTTCGGTGTCCCTGGTGCGGCAGAGACGATTTCAAAAAAGCCACCGAAAGGCGCAAGCACGAGTACAGGTTTCATAACCGCCCTGACCTGGGAATGGGGGGGAGGCTAGCTCGAGATGACCGTCGCGCTGCAAGGAAAGACGCAGCAGACATGCTCCGAGCAGCGCGTCGACTGCAAGAACTTCAGGCGGCGGACCCACCGCAAGGGGACGAGCAACAACTTCGACAAGCGCAGCAAGCCTGGCTGGATGCGCGGAGACCACTGCGACCTGGGACGCAGCCGGATTCACCGCAACCGCCAGGAGAGGCCAGGACAGGCAGCCCGGCAGCGGAACGTGCAGAGCGACTGAGAGCCTTCTGGTCGGAACGTGCACAGCAGGATGAACAACAACGTGAGGAGTATAGGGCTAAGATACAGCGCGAAGCTACACGACGTGAGCTGGAACCACATGAAGAACTGTGGCTGCAAGGGGGTCGGGCTGAAGAGGCACTTGTAGCTGCCCGGGTTGGCCGGGAACAGCAGCAGCAGCGATTCGGGGCAGGACGGGCTGAAGCAACAATTTTAGCTGTGCGGCGGCAGCAGCAGCAACAGCAGCAGACACCAGAGCCCGAATCACCGCCTGACGATATATACGGCGTATCACCACGCAGGTCGTGAGGTACGGTAGGTATACAGAATAGATGTCACATATCCGCTTGCTTGTTTAGCATGAATTCAACAAGGCCTGCCGCAGAAAAAGGGCGTATTTAGCCAAAAGCAAACATGTGCCGCGTCTTCCCCACAAAATGGACGTCGAAATGCCGTGTTCCAAACCACCATGCCAAGGATCACCATGTGTAAAAGCTCCGATTGGCTGGACTGATCGGGAACTGGCATCTCAGATATAGCGGCTTTGCGGGGAAGTCGATCCATTGATTATTTCCCAGAGACACGAGCCGTCAGGGTTTACCGTCTGGGGTGTTCCGGCTAAGGGGAGATCCCAGGTGATTAGAGGTACCTTACCTAGCAGGCGGAGGGCCGATGTTGTCATCAACCGTGGAGTTTGCAACAGCTGGGAAGATGAACATACTCACCAATATGCTATGAATACTCGACATAAAGACATAAGACCTAAAGAACACTGGTAGGTGGGTACCTATGAAGGGAACAGTGAAAAGAGGACCTACCGTCAAAAAGGTTGACAGGTGACCTAACATCTAAGGGGCGATGGGAAAGACATGTAATTAACATCAACACAACCTCGGCAATCATCCGCCGAGAAGATTACCCTTTGAGCGTTCAGCCACCCGTCCATCCGGACCCGGTCGAGGGGGATCTTCAACATCATCTCTGTCTATAAAAATCCTCTCGTTCGCCCCCAATTGAATGGGCTCTGAAGGTGTCAGCAGTGAGCCGAGCCTCGACCCGTCACCAACCTGTGCTCCTCTCATACCGCCTCTCAAAATGAAGGTCTCAACCATCACCCTCCCTATGCTGGCCAGCCTGGCCACCGCCAACCCAGTCGAGCTCACCGAGCGACAATCCTGCCCCCCAATCCACATCTTCGGCGCCCGCGAGACCACAGTCCCCCAAGGCTATGGAACCTCCCAGGGGCTAGTCAACATGGTAGCCCAGGCCTACCCCGGCGCCACGCGGGAAGCGATCGTCTATCCCGCCTGCGGTGGGCAATCCCAATGCGGCGGTGTGAGCTACGAGAATTCTGCTCGCCAGGGGACCGCCGCCGTGGTCCGCGCCGTTACAACCCTCAACCAGCGGTGCCCCGACACCAAGATCGTCCTGATCGGATACTCCCAGGGCGGTCAGATCATGGACGGCGCGCTCTGCGGCGGGGCGGGCGCTACCCTCACGGGTGCTCCTCTTGCTGCCGTCAAGGCGGCTATTTTCATGGGCGATCCGATGTATAACCAGGGGTTGCCGTACAATGTTGGGACTTGCAGGGCTAGAGGGGTATGTATCGTCCTTTGTATCTGTCGGTATGCTGGAGGTGCTGACGAGAATTGCGCAACAGTTTGCCGGCCGACCCAACGGCTTCCAGTGCTCCCCGGGCAACCCGGCAATCATCCAGTCGTACTGCGACTCGACCGACCCGTATTGCTGCACTGGCAACGATGCCAACTCGCATCAGCAGTATGTCAACAAGTACGGGCAGCAGGCCTTGGCTTTCATCCGTCGCCAGCTGGATGCTGCGTAAGTTGTTGGCCGTGGCTTGGCATCAAAAAGGGGTTCAGGGGTTCAGGGGGGTTACAAACAGTAGGGTTAGGATAGCCTAAAATACCTATGACATTTCAGAAAGCTTCTCTGTGATTGCCCTGGTGAACGATACGTATATGTACCTCTTTCTGGAGCCTGATGTAAACAAAATGCCATTGTTCTTTTATCATGATGACGAAACTCGATGTTTAACAGACCTGAGGGCGCCTGAAAACCCTAACCCTCTTTCCAACCAAATGCCTCAGCTGGGTCAACAGTCAACATACGAACAAAGAGACCTCAAGGGTCCAGTGATTGGCTCCCAAATTCAATATGAGAATACGGAGACAGCTCCGAAAGAGGTTTACTCGCTTGGCAAGAAAGAAACCCGCATCCGGATTGTCAACACCAGTCTGGCCGCAACCAGGTGGTGGCTCTCATCGTGGTAGATGTAAAACAGGACCAGTAGAAGATGAGTTTCTTTATTGAGAAACATAAATCCCGGAGCCAATTCTTGTCCATGCCTCGGTTTGGACCATTTGCTTACCCCGTCAACTCGCAAGACAAGACAGCACTGAGCGAGCTCTCTCGAGCCATTCACATCGAGCAAAAGTCCGAGTCTCGTACCATCCATAAGAGCGAAAATGGGAGCCACATCCAGAGTTCTCCTCGTCCTATGCCGTCTAGGCGAACTCGTCTGCGGAGCCGTCGTTCTCGGTCTTCTGGGGCAGGCCTTCTCCTTGATCAACGACGCCGGCGTGCTCGAGCCCGAGGGACGACTGATCTACACCGCTGTCGTGGCCTCTCTGACGATACTTGACTCGTTAATATTCATCGTCCTGTTTGCGTACTCGTACTGGTCATTTTTACTGGACTTTATCCTGTTTGTCCTGTGGATTGTGGCTTTTGGGCTGCTCGAGTCGGTGAGTTGAACCAGAATGGATCTGAAAGATGAATATACTGACGGGCGTTGCAAACGAAGCTTACCGGCATCCACACCTGCTCCTCCTTCTGGTTTAACAACTACTGGGGTTATTACTGGGGCAGGTGGTATGTCCGCGGGCCACCTGGCATGGACATCAACTGGACGGGCTGCAACGCGTGGAGGACGGTCTTGGCCTTCAGCTTCATCGCCTCGATGATTTACCTTGCCAATGGCTTCTTGGTGAGTGCCTCCTACCTACCTACTTTTCGCTGCCTTGTCTCGCACGCTGACTGACCGACACAGGGTGTGTACTGGACTCTGGAGTACGGCAACATCAGAACAAGGTCCAAGGGCTTCTTTGAGTAAGTTCGGCTTCTATACAGCCTTCGCATTCTGCCTACTTGAAACTTTCGCTGACCAACATCTGCACAGACGCAGAAGAGGATTGGGTGGCGATACTGGCGGCGCCAGTGGACATCTTATCAAGGAGGGTGGCCCTGGGATCACGCAGACTCCTGTTCAGCATCGCAATGGCGTTATGGGGGCTGGACTGAACAATGCCGCCCCTGCAACTCCGGTCAACACATTGCCAGCTGATACCGTAGACCCGGCTGCAAGAGTGTAGACGATCGAAGGCTGCGGGAAGGGGGTTTTGAGACGGCGAGCTCGTGGTTCGACGGTTATGTATCACGGCCGTCAATTTCATACGTCGAAAGCCTTGCATGTGGTGTACCAGGTTCATCAGATATGATCAAGGCGATATATGGAATGGGTTCAAACCTGACACGTTGCAGTGAGAATGAATAGATTGGATCACGCAGAAGAGGGTTGTTCATATGAGTCACCATATATGGTTCATCTCTTCCAGTTGTGGTCACAAGTGGACGCACTGTCATGTTCCATTTCAATCTGGAACCTGATGAAACAAGTAAGTTGCCCCCAGAGATCAGGTAAGACTCGGGTGACGACCAGCTGCCTTGTCGTTGTCAATGCGCGTAGGCAGGCCCTACAAATTTACAGCAGAAATAGGCTCAGTGCACCGTCAACACCAGTCCTGGGTATTGACTTTATTCACTAATTGTACATCAAGGTTCATGCCTGTTAGGCTAGCATAACACCATCCCATCTGCTAGGTAGGTAAAAACTCAGGGGCTACTCCACACCACTCCACAGACATTGACACATTAACACATTACAGTCATTACCCCCTCTTTCCAAATCTCCCTCATAATCCACCTTCATTGCCTATCAGACTTCTTCTACCTTTTATCAAGTACCGAGCAAGATAAATCAACATAATAATAACAAGGTACCTGTGACATGCCACTTCTAAACCAAGCCTGACATCTTTGTTGACTTTCACTGTGGCAACTTTAGTAACCTGCCTGATTGGGCGTCGTATTCACAATGATATAAAAGATCGCCCAGGCAAGTACCGCAACAACCCAAAATCTCGGTGTAATCCACGGCTTTCCACCCCCACCACAAGTGTGTAACGGTGACATCGCCCAAGACAAAAAACGTTGCCTGTGATGATCCAAAACACCACCATAGAGTGGCGTCAAACAAAAGCATGTGGTAACTCCAGGACGGTTAGACGCATAGCCATGATCAAAGTGTCAATCTACCTACCTTACCTACCTCTTCCCTCCATCACGAACAAGAGACACCACAACCTGCAACCCACAGTTGTTTGATCAGAATTAACATTTACCTGGTATCCAAAATCCCAACATGCCTATCAAAAACTAATGCTATCCAAAGAAAAAAAAGAAAAAAAAGCAAAGAAAAAAAAAGCAAAAGGGTATATTTGTAGCACAGACAGACACACCTTTCTCTTGGCACCAACAAACCTAAAGCCTGCAAGAGCAAAGATTACTTTCCGCCAGAAAAAGAACATGCACCCCCCCCATCCAGCCAAAAAGCATGGCGTGAAAAGGCCTCCAAGATACCTGAAAACAACAAGAAGCCCTGACAAATTTCCACCAGAAACAGAAAAGATGCTCTACTAATAAAAATGCGTTCGCGCGCATGTGCATGTGTGTTGCTCCGCCAGCTCCCAAAGTTACCCATGCCCAAGAGTCCCTTTTTGATAACCGATACATGGAGTCCCAGGTTCCCTACCTAGGTACCTACCATCCAACCCATTTCACCGACACCAGAAACAAAACAAGACGGGGAAAAAAACAAGGAAAAACAAAAACAGGAAACGCAGGAAGCCAAAACAAGATGGGTGACAAACACATGAAACAAAGACGGGGCAAATCTCCAAGGCTAAGCACAACCAAGGCAACCTCAAAGTCCACAACAGTCACAAAGGCTGCGCAAGCAGACGACGACAACGACGACGACAACCACCTCACACGTCCTTGAGCACAGCCACTCCTAGACTCATGCCCTCCCCACCACCATCGAACCCGTGGCCTTGAACAAAAGCCGGACAATTTGCCCCCGAAGCCCCATTCACAACAAGACATCGGGTAGATATCTCCCTCCCGCCCCCGCCCAACAAGAGAGAGGGAGGGAGTGAGCCTTGATACCGTTGCCAAGAGCCCCCATGTGTATGCACCTGACCAACAGGGGGGAGGTGTCCTGCCGGCATCTAAAGTCTCGCGAACGTGTCTCGGGATCGGATCCGGATGGCAGATGAGCAACCAACCTTGACCAACGCGGATACGGTGCGTCATGCAGACGCCATAGGTAATCCCTACCGATCCCGGCCAGCAGCAAGGCAGGCAGATGCTGCTCCCATGGCTGGCTGGTGTGCGACCACCCAGATCATGCAGTAAACCCGGAACGGTAGTTCCATTCGTTGCCGTATAGACACACGCCCAGTCCCATCTTCTCGAAAGACAACCTGGAAGGTGGTCGAGTCCAAGCTGCCCAGACTTGACAAAATAAAATGCGGGTCGGTCGGAGACTTTGAGATGGTGCCACACCTGGGGGAGGGGGGGGGGGGGGGGGGGTCCTCGGGACGTGCCTAGCGGGCGAGATGGAGGTGGCCTCTGGTCAATGATTGGCCGTGCCACACCAGCTGACCCAAACTCCCACTACTAGATGTCCCACACACCACACCCATACACACACTCTAACAAACACACACACACACACACAACGGTCTCCGCCCAGGTTTGTCGTGAGAGAAGAGGCAAGGTCCTCTCGAATCCTGACGGTCCTGTTCGGATGGTTGAATCCCAGTTATCGACAACCCCATCTGATATCCTCGTGCGCGCGTGTGTGCGTGTGTGTGTGTGTGTGTGTGTGTGTGTGTGTGTGTGTGTATGATGTTTTCCCGTATTCCGTGCACACCACCAACCCCTTGGCTCCTCCATCTGCCACGGTCACAACGGCTTTGACGTCAAAAAAAGCGCTGCGGGGGTTTGTTGTCGACAATGAGGACCAACAGCCGACGGCCCACTCGATCAAGCCCGCTGCGCACCATCACCGTATGCCCCACCACCATACACCCCGCCGTGGGTACTGCTGGACTGGGCACCATATCCATCCGTGACAGAGTAGTTATCCCAGCTTCTCGACTGTCCCTGTGATGCAGGCACGCCCGAGTGAGCACCATATGCCCCTTGGCTGTGGTGGACGGCGTGGTGAGATGGTCCCGGAATGCCGTAGGGGGAGGCCATCCCTTGCGCCGCCGTGCTTCTGTGATCGTACACTGCGGGGAGAGCGGACAGGCGTAGGCTCGACGAGTCGGTCTTGATGGTCGGCGAGAGCGGTTTGGCCGCACCGTACGTCGGCCAAGAAGAGGCGCCCCCGGTGAGGGTTCGTGGACTGGTGAGCGGGTCGGCGTGGTGATGGCCGGCACCGACATAGCTCGCGGTCGAGATGGAATCCGGAGCGAGACCCGAGGACACCGCGGCGGACAAGGCCGGGTACGGACTGCCAAGGTGGTCCGCCGACGCGGGGGTGGCCATGCGCACGCGGGGGGAGTTCAGCGTCTGCCCCATGGCGGGCGTGGACGCGCTGTACTTGGAAAAGATCTTGTGGAGCGCAGCATCCAGGTCCTTCCACTGAAACACCTTGACGTCCTTCTCGATGTTGCGTGGCTTGGGAGCGCCGAAGCCCATGATGATGCCGAAAAAGGCCTCGCTCTCGTGCTTGCTTTTGCTGACGGTCATGGGCCGGTATCCTTCCAGGTTCCGGCGGATGCGGTTCTTTTCGTCTACCGGAAACTTGTGTGGCGCGTAGAGGAGCTGCTCCAGGAGGGAAATGGTGTCGACCGAAGTGACAAAACACGCCTGCCTCTCTTCCCACCAGATGCAGCTGACGCAGATGCTGTTGTGCGGGCGTTCCGACTCGGCCACCGGCTTGAACGACACAGTGATAACGTTCCCAGTCTGTTGCTTCTTGAACATGACAATCCTCCGCTTCTTTGCCCCTTCCTCGGCCGTCCAGTTCTCCGCCATGCTGCCCAGGTCCCCAATCAGCCTCAGGGTGGCCTTCTCCTGGTACAGTCCTGCTCCGTAGCCCGGGTACCCGCCGTTTGCGCTGCTGGATGACTGTCCGATGGTGCTCGTTCTGACAAGCTGTGGCGTTGCTGCCGTGGTGCT
The DNA here is from genome assembly GCF_000226545.1 of Podospora anserina S mat+. Taxonomy (NCBI): domain Eukaryota; kingdom Fungi; phylum Ascomycota; class Sordariomycetes; order Sordariales; family Podosporaceae; genus Podospora; species Podospora anserina. The sequence continues at coordinate 130,244 of NW_001914832.1, forward strand.
GTGTTGGAGCGATGTGAGACTGGGCCGGGTGATGGACGTGTGGGAGACGTGCGGCAGACTGGTTGACGGGCTTCGCAGGGAGTCGAGGGGGCTGTTGAACATGCCGGGCCACGTCCCTGCATGATGCGGCGACCGTAGCATCGGTGGAGCCCGTGAGTATGGGTCGGTCAACGTCAACCCTGTTCGGAAACCCGAGGTGGAAAGCACTCTGTTGCTGTTTTGGCTGTACGATACGTTCGCCGAGGCATTAAAGTCCTGCTGCTGGCCAGTGGTGCCGGTTGTCGAGACTGCAGGAGGGTAGCCATACGGGTTGGGTGCCGCGTCTGCCGGTAAGCTGTGCTGGTGAGCCGGTGGGCTCGTACTCTTTGACTGTGCGTCCAGGTGCTGGTGTGGGGGGCTCGCCCTGTGATGATGGACAGGTGATCGACCCGTGTTCTTGGGAGACCCAAACTCTGGTGGACTGCTGTCACCAGGCACTCCGGCACCCACGTTCCCACCTGACACTCCGCCCTGGTTTTCCTGGTACGAGAAAACGCCGCAGCTGTCTTGTCGGGCTAAGCCTTCGCCGCCGGAGCCTTCGACAAGAAGCGTGAGAGGTACATTGCTGAGCGACCTGCAACTTGTGCTTTGAAACTGGGGAGCCTCGACAGTCACAGTCCATGAAAAAGATCCGCTCCCATCACGGCCGTCCTTGATCACGGTTGCTTTGCATCGATATGATCCAAAGAGGACATACACATGCGGAGCAGAGCCAGACAGGCCGCCTGCGCCCAGAAGATCGTGTTGGCACGAGACCTTGAGCGAAACCCGGGTGCCGAAAGATCCAACGGTGGGCTGGCTCGAGATGACAGCGAGGTGAAGTCCCGGAGACGTCTGACCCGATAGGTACTGGCTTGCTGTTGCGTGGCTGTTGGCCGCAAAAGCCATCTGGTTCAACTGAGAGGCCGCATTTTCTGTCTGCTGTGTTGAAAACGACTGGGTCGAGTATTGTGAATACGGCGAATCTCCGTACCCTGCATGTTTGTTGGCGTGTTGGTTAGCTACCTAGCTTTTCTAAACGCCCCGGACTGCTCCTCCAACACGATCTCGAGACAACCTACCGTGCATCTGGGCTGCCTGAGCCTTGTACGACATGGGCAGGAGACCAGGGGGACAGTCCCCGCTGAGGTCCCCTCCGTTCTGCGCGGCCTCTTCCTCCAGCCTGATGGTCAACGTTTCCGGTGACTCTATCTGCTCTTCAAGGATGATGGTCCGTTGCGGATGGTAACCGGACTTGTTGGGTGAGAAGACGCGTTAGTGTGAATGAGGACGAGGTGAGGTAGGGGGAGTCAACGGAGAAAAGTGTAAAGCATCCGAGAAGGCTGTGTCTCGCGGACCGGCCGCCCTTACCGCTCGTGGTTGGCCGATTGGGAAAGGAGAGATTTGAAGGCACAACGCCCGAATCACCACCAAAACAGCCTCGGGTGCAGCAAATTGGAAATTTCAGACACTCACCGGATAGACCTTGAAAGCCGGCTCTTCAAACTTGGTGGCAGACATTCAAACTGATTTTGTGCCGAATAATTCAAGTAAGATGTGTTCTCTGCGGCCGTGATCGAGTTGGCTGAGTTTCGAGATCAGGATTGTCAATATCAACGAGGAAACCTGTGTCTCTTTTTTTATTTCTTTTTCTTTTTTTCAGTTAGGTATTTTGCTCAACATTTCTGCTCGGTCCGTTCATACCGTGTTGATTGACACCGCGGTTGGGAGACTGGCCTACCTTGAAATGGTGGTAAGTCGCTCGGCACAGAGAAGCAGACTCTAGGTCTTCCGTCTTCCGGACTCTTTTGTATCGAAACAGCGCCGTTTGAATGCCTTCGTTGTGATATCACCTCCTTCAAATCAAAAAGAAGCACCTCTTTTTCGGAGACGAACCCGTTCAAAGAATGCCCAACCGAAAACTGCAAAATAAAAGCTCGGTCAGCCCGCACTCGGATGTCGTCGCAGGGATAGCCCCTCGTGAAGATTTGGTGACACGAACCCTTTCTCTTCCAGCCTGAACCGTGGTTCGTGAGCGCAGAGGAACGAGAGGCGAGATTTGACTGTATGCAGCTATCCCGAACCTGTTCGCATACGTAGTCAGATATCGAGCGTCTCTGCAATCAGATGCTGAAGGGAAGAGCAGCAGGTTCCCGTAACCGGTTCGTCCGCTGTGGACCCTTGGAGAGACAAGAGGGAAAAAAGGGTGCAAAGACAAGACAAGGTCGAAACACCACGTCGTTGGATGTTTTGGGGAAGGGATCCCTAATGTGTGGGAGAAAGGGTGAAGATGATGCCAGTGAAGACACGGGAGGATCAACACGGACCAGCAGCTTGCATTTTTGGGGAGGGTTGGATCAAGTGGTTCCGAGGAATGCTGTCCGGGAGTCCTGCTCTCGACGACACTCGCAACGAGCAATCGGCACGTCCTGGGGCCGGATTCCGGGTGCGTTTGGCTGGGCAGAAGAAGCAGGTGACGACGACGGAGGACAGACGGTAGGTTTCTCTGACGCGCGGGTGATACACAGGGTTTGCAAGTGATTCAACGTTGAATGCAAGATTCCATGGTCTTTGTCGAGATGCGGATCATGCAAGGGTCGCTGGGAGGGTGGTTCCGTGGTGGAGACCCGTACCCGATAGGTGTAGGAATGATGGCCCTTTTCCCCCCGTCCGTGAACAAAAGCAAAAGGCGATGTTGCCGCGGAGCAGAGGTGGAGGTTGAAGGTGTGCAGATGAGATGAGATGACCATTTGATAGAGCCAGCAGCAACTTTGCAGCCAAGCCCAACGACGAAAAGCCTCGGGACGCAGCCCAAAAAGACAGGGAAAAGAAACACTAGGTAGCAAGGTAGGGAGCTGTGCTTGTACTGGTACTTACCTCGCCGTGTTGGTGTGCGTGTAAGTGGGCGGGCAGAGGTTGGTGGTGGTTGTGGCTATGTCCACGCCCGGGGGTGGTACTCGGGGACCGTCTGGGGCAGAGTTGGCCGAATGGAGGCTGCTCAGGGTGAAATTGGTTAGGCGCCGCTGCAAGCCTTGTCAGTAGTGTTTACTATTGGATGGCAGTGGGGCAGCCAACCTGAAGGAGCAGCTGCACGGGCAGGGGGTGGTGGGGGGGGGAGATGATCGTCTTTGGCGGATCTTGGACCCCAGATCAGCTGTGCTGCAATAAGCTAATCCCTGTGATCGAGAATGCGACGCTCGGTCGTCGTCCGGCACTTCCACGACCGTCAGTTGCTCAGTTGGCGGCGATCCGGCCAAAAAGAGGTTGTGAATGGCGCCGTCCTTCCCGCTAGCTAAGGTAAAGCTACCTGGTTTGATAGAACCAGCAGCAACCGTGCTCCCGCCTCCCCGCGCGCAAATAAAATGCTTCAAAAAATAAAATAAATATAAAAATAAAACCTATCCTGCCTCCTAGGCGCCAGTCTGTGCTCGCTCGCTGTGGCAGGCTGGAAAATGTGCGGGCGTGGGCGGCTGGCGGCTGTATAATAGGGCCGTTCAGTCTCTGGCTCATTGGTAGGTTAGCTGGGGGAACTGGATCGCCGTGGGGGTGGGTGACTGATGATCCGGGGCAGGACACCACCGTTGATGTATTTCCGACCCGGAAGTGGGTTCCAAATAGGGCAGTCTGGGGCCGGCGGCTGTTGGAGAGGCTGGAGAGGAAACTCACTGAATCTGCCACCTAGAAGTAGCCTGCGCTTTCTCAAATAAGAATACCTAGGCAGTTTTGAAAGTTGGTCGAGGTTGGTCAAGGTAAGGTAGGTGAGATATGAGAAGGAGTGCTCGATACATAAAGCCTCTGGGCTGGTGATATCCATACCTTACCACGACGTTGCCAAAGGTTGATGAGGCCAAAGCGCACATCACACCAGCAGTTGATGTCCAGGAGCACTATCGCGTCCAGCCACGACAGCAGCCACGGCCGCAGATAGAATGTTGCAGCAGCGAGTACCCCGGTTGACATGGCACCACGTCGAGGGTCGAGCCGGCCAGAGTGTACCGCGGGGTATCTCTTCCCTGTGTGAGTGATGTTGGCTGCATGTCTCTTCCGGGATCAAGCATCACTGGGCAGAAGAAAGTGTGGTTGAACAGGAAATATTGCCTGTGGCAGCTACGGGCGTAGGCCCTGTTGCATGATGCATCTGGCTCCTGGGCGAGGGCGAGGTTGCTGTTGCCAGGCCTTCTGTTTCTTACAAATACCTACCTACCCAGGGCCATCACCATCGGCCTCGGAGGCCAGGGACCAGCATCTCCGGCCTCAGGAGACGGCAGCCCGGGATCCCATGAGCTCTTGGCGGCGATGACAAGGGCTGGGGCATGGTGAAACGTGTCGACCATCCTGACAAGAATAGACGCCTGTGGCATCTGCTGCCAGTGAACATGAGCCGTAACCACCATAGGGATATCGCCTGCGGCACTGTCAGCAACTGTATCACGGTCGCAGCGAATGGGAGGGCATGCTCACCGCAGTCATCCGCGCAACGAAATCGGTGGCCAGTCCCTGGTGCCCTAGGGTTTCCGTCGTCTTGCATAGCTTGGTGGCGACCTGATGCTGGAGACCACAGGGATAAGTAGGTCAGGTACCTGAGGAGAACTAAGGTATGTAACAAAAACGCTCATTCAGCTGCGCATATAGACAAAAAGTTTTCAGAGGCAATAGGTTAAAGAATTGCCTCCCTTCTTTAGACAAGACGTTGTCCGCTTCTTTGTTCAAACCAGTTGATTATCAAATCCAGACCTAACTACCTACCTACCTTGAGCATCCAACAAGGCCTTTAATCACACACTTTGTCAAAAACCCACTGCCCACCTATACCGGGCACACCGAGGGCTCAGGAGATGATCAGTGGTCGAGGTGCTCATCACTTACACCACCACCAAGGTCATGGTCATGTAAGGAGGTATGTAAGAGGTCTCGTTCACGGGGCTATCCCTACCTCGCAACTCCTTTGCCACCACCTACGGCCGTACAAGCCAGCTTCAGATTCGACGCCCTCCCGCACAGCGCCCGAAGCCCCAGTGCAACGTCGATTCCCATTGATATGGCCCCGGGGAGTCGCGGGTAACCGCCATTATCCGCGCGTCGAGTCCCGTCCAGCGGTCCCGGCTTTGGCGTGACACGGGCTCCTGGGGCCTTGTGCACCCTTCGACCCCAGGTACGGGTACTCGACGGATCGAGGCGCTGTGGCCGTTATCCGGGTTGTGCAGTTCCCATTGCCGCCGTTCGGAGGAAGCCGGCAGATTTCGGTATTTGACCCGCGCCACTACAGATCATGTCGCAGATCTCAAGCCATTCTGTCTGTCTATCATCTACCTACCTACCTACCTACCTACCTACCTACTTACCTACCTATCTACCTTGGGTGTCAATCGTGGCCAGAAACACAATGATGGTCGTGCACATACATCCTAGATGAGCCTGCATATAAGAGGTGGGACAAAAACAGGTGCAGAGTGTGCTAGTAACTATCGACACTCGAGATCATGCATGGCTATAGTGTTGTGGTCGCAGATCTGGCAGCCTCAGTCCGTTCCCAACCCCAGCAGCCGACCGGCCCAGCATAGAGGCCATCTTGGGTCCGGGTCAGGGTTGGAACGGAGGTACCTTAACCTCCTTGGACAGGTAGGTACGGTAGGTTTCCTTCCAGCGCTCTTGTTATCACGGTCAACGGAACGGCCGTATACTCGCCTTGGAGCGCTCGCTTTCCCAAGGCTGTTGCACAATCAACAACGGCATAGACAGGCGTTCCTAGCTTCTTGCCTTCTACTTGAAAAACGTGCCTGGGTCAAGCTCTGATAATTCTAGGTGCGTGGTTCCATGTACCACTCTGTGCCATGCGTTTGCGTGGAACAAAGCTGGCAGTCTCCTCCGAGGTCTGCTAACCGCTGAGTCTGCTCGCAGGTAGGTAAGGTAGGTATGCTCATATTGCCCCAGCATCGCAATCATGTCATTACCATCTGCGAGCAGCCGGCAGTTCACATCATCTCGGTCTATCCCTCGATCCTGCAGCAATGCGACAAGGTCAATATGGAGCTGGGTCACAGCTGCTCCTTGTACCATGTGTAGCCTTACGCCCGTATGGCACAAGTGACAAAATGTTGAACAAGAGATGGCGAGAGCATGGCCCGGCATCTTCCACTCTGAGCATCAGGCAGGGGCGGCGGCGATCTGGATTCTCATTTCCGGCGGCTGGGTCCTATTCGCGGCGCTGGAAACCCGCTGTATCTGGCCCTTCTCAATGGCGGTGAGGTCCTTGATGATACGATACCTACCTACCTACCTACCTACCTACCTACCTTACGACAAGGCGGTACACGCACGAGAACTTTTGTCACCCTACCGGCGACAGCTACCCGACCAGCGAAAAGAAAAGCCCAGCGGTTATCTGCTGGGCAGTCCGGACCAGAGCAGAAGGTGAAACACAGTGTTGATTTCGGATGCAACGCCCCGAGCCAGAGCCTGGTCGGCTGCCAGATCTTAGACATCCCATAGTGAGGTGGGGCAGGGAAGAGGGCGTGTCTCTTGTTGTTGGAGACACGTTTTTCGGATTTTTCAGACGAGGCCGATAGCGCCTTGCTTCGACGACATCTCAAACTGAGCTGCTCTGGGTGGAAAAGCCGTTGAGATGACGGCATCCTGCTCTGAGCCAGTGCTTATTTAGTAGCATTCCTGGCCGGCCTCCACCCCGTGCTCCTCAAGATTTCCTCCCATGATATAAGCCCCCCTCTTCCGGTTGCCTCTGGTCTGCTCCCAAGGTATAAGCATAACCAGATTGCTGGGAACATATACACTAGATGGGGTGTGCAAGATGCTGCCGCTTTCCGCAGCTTTGTCTTCCCTTACGCAGACACCCGCGGTGGGAAAGCTCAAGAGCCAAACAGAGAGCTTTCTTGACCGGCAGACCGCAGAAACGCTGCTGCAAACGCCCTCATCCGAGCTCTGAAAGTGGACGTAATAAGGTCCTGAAGTTACGGGAGCGTGGAAGAACTCCGGGGCCCTGTTTGTGCATCCTCAACCATGCGAGCTTCTCTGCTAGGCAGGTAGGTAGGCAGGTAGGTACCTTAGCTACCAAACCCGAAAACACAGATATCGCGGAGGACGGAGAATCATCAGGCCGACTCTCATCTCCCATTGTCGGACCGCTATGGAGATGATGGTTTCCGAAAACATCGCCTTGCATCACTGGTCTCTTCAAGGATTTTCCCCCCTCCCACCAGCATTTTTGTGATTGCGGTACAGATTTGCTTCGGCGCCGAAGCAGACAGAGGGGATCACGACAAATCAGCACTTTGCGCGAGCTCACTGGTTGAGATGGCCCAAAGTACAAGTACATACCTCTCATTAACAAATGCTTCTTCCCAGCCCCCCGTACCCTCCTATTCACTCCACTAGGGTGCGGTTATCCGCAGCCTTGTCTAGGATGTGCTGCCCAGATCGCCGACCAGGATGCGGTCCCGATTACTTCCTCTCCGATCTTGGCTCCGGCGTGTTTCGTTCGCTGCTGGGCAGAAGGGGGAGGCATCATGATCTGCCGCTGTCATCCCCAAGCCGGAGAGGCGCAGAGGCCACGAAACGGTCTGCTGCTGCCAGGGGGGCAAGGAGAGAAGATGACCTAGCTCCTACTGTCGCGGCCTTTTCCGATCCCTTCCGTGAGGCGGTCTGAGTCGATCTCAACGGCGGCCCGCGTCAGACATGTCCACCGGCGCCGGGCACGGCAGTCCCCCATCATCAATCGCCATCTTGCATTTCACTCAAAGCATGATGCTGCCTTAGTATGCCACCCCAGCTTACCCCTGGCGGGCGTCTTGACACGTCTCTAGCGTCTCTTCCCTCCTGTTCTTCTGTTACCGCAGAAATGAAAATGGTGTGCAGGTGCAGCAATATTTTTCAGCTCAGCATGGTGCAGCCGCGCCAGCTACCTACCGTGTCAGGGGCCGCCGCCAGCAAAGCAAGCAAGTCACTGACCGCCTCACGTGTGTGTGTGGGTGGGTGGGATCCCGCACAACACTGCACGACACACACGTTTGCCTGCCTTTTTCTTTCTCTTGTTGATAAAAGGAGAGCGAAGAGAGAGGGAACCAACGCTCGAAACTAAACAAAAGCCTGGCTTGGCGATCTCTTGCCGATCATTGCTCGTTTCTAGCCCGGGACGTTGTATTTGCTTTTCAGGCCAAGGCCGCCTTGGCACAACCCAGTCGCCCTTCCAAATCGGGGGGCCCTGTCTGTGTGATCTGTGATCTACCGGAGGATTTGCGCAGGCTTGCAGCGCGGTCGGCCAGCTTCTGCTCCTTCGGTCCCATTTTGGGCCAGGGGGCTTGGACGGCGATGTTGGACCAGGGGGGGTCGTTGACGGATCATCATTGCCAAGAGGCTAGCCAATCTGCACCGCATCGTGAACTTCGGGGGAGGAGGAGAGCTGGTGGTGGTCTGCATCGTTACCTGTCAGCTGTCAGTGACGAAAAAAGCCGTTGCTTTTCTTCCCCCCTCTTGAGCATTCCAGGTCAGGGCTGACATACCTTAGGTATGTATGTACAGACAGCGCACAGAGCGCCGCCGCCCACGCATATGTTTGTTCTCTAGTGTATGGGTGTATAGTCCGGCCGAGCCTCGCCCCTCTCACACTCACCCTTGTCCCTTGCCGGCGACTTGGATGACGATCCCCTCACTTGGAGCCCAGGGATTGGAGCCAAGGGGCGGAGCGGACGAGGCCAGGGGAATTGCAGATTTCAACATCTTTGCCCCGAGCATTCTTCCCGCGATGAGACAGGCCAGTCTAGATTAGCGTATCATGACGGAGATTTCCGCATCATTTTTTCTTTCCTCATCAGAGGGCGTCATTGATCGTCCGCCATCCACGGCCCTGGGATGGGGGAGGGGGTGCTTTGGTGATGCAATCCCTAGCTTATCATGCCGATCATCCAAAACTTGTAATTGTTGCGCGCCTGCTGGAAGCTGATGTCGAGCCTGAGGAGCAGATAGGTATGCTGACTGGCCCGGGTGGAATCTGTTGATCAATATGACGCAGTGATTTGACAAAAGCCTCAATGGAATGGAAACACATCGCTTGCCGGCGCTGCCGAAACATGAAGCCGACCAAAAACGGAGCATAATCCTTCGTTCTGTGAAGTGGAAGATAGGTGCCCTTCTCTCAGATTGGTAGAAAATCTCCTCGTGATTCAAGACTGTCTCAAGAGTCTTTGCCCGCCTTCTTCTTTGTCTTCCGGCAGTCAGTCAGACACCGGCAAACGGGCGGGGCAAACGTCTCCGCAAGTCGGCTTTGGGTTCATGTGAAGATTGATTCATGAGAGAGCTTCCATTGTGACATCCGGACAAAGGTCCGTCATGAACTAGCTACGTATTGTGCCTGCTCACATAATCACATTATATTTCTTGCCTGTAGGTCCTTTGGACAACATCGACATCTGGCCCCGTCTCACCCACCTTCTTATACTCCTTTGCCACGTTGATCCTCCTATCCACACCCACAAACCACTGACCCTCCCTGTCTTGGAACCACCCGAACGAATAGCATCCCTCGGATGTAGCCAGGCCCAACGCCGTACTGTCTCTGACATCGTGTAGCAAGTGCTCCCCTCGGCACAAGTAGACCATCTTGGAGACAAGAGTGTTCGGCCTCCGAGGCGCAAAGACACGCCGATAGAGTAGAGCGTTGAGGAAGGCGGCAAGTGAGATGAATGGAGCGATATAAGAAAGTATCTGAGCCAACAACGCAGGTCCACGCAGGCATCCGGGCACCGGCGCGTATATCCCTTGTTTTTTGACTATTGCCAAGGTGGAGTCCCAGAGGGGGTTGACGAGTAGCATCATGAGCTGGAGGTTGAGAGATCCGCCCAAAGCCATTAGGCACAAGCTGGAGCCCGCGGTTACTTGAAGGAGGGTCGAACCTGGGGCGTATCTTTGTCTTAATCGGCGTTAGCTATCAGGAGATACCTTTGCTTACTCGTGGCAGCATACCTACCTGATTTGTTTCAGACTGTCATGGCTTCGAACCCGAGGCTCCTTGGACTGACGACGCGCTGTTAACGAGGCAAATGGCAGGATTGCGCTCAAACTGCTTTGTATTCCTGACCAGGATACGGTGTTGATCAGCAGCAGAGCTGTGAACAATGGCCTCAGGATATCCGGGTCGAAATCATCCGGAGGAAAGGTTGCAAGAAGAACAATGGGAAGGTAGACACCCGACACCATCAGTTGCACTGCCCATACAACAGGTGGGAATAGGTTGAATGGGTGTGCGTCGAGACTTGTGTTCCCAATCCCAATGGTCCGGGGGATGGATGCCGTGTTTGGATCTTGAGAGGCCACCAGCTCTAACCGCCGGTGCTGCTTGTAGGAGAGTCGAAACCGGCAATGCTGAAGGGCTTCTTGCAGGGCTCCGCTGTCGGCATGAGATGGGATTTTCTTCAGCATAGAAAGAAACTGGGGGCTGTCGCATAGCAGGCGGGTCAAATCCTCAATGGAGGATATCTCAGATAATAGGCCCGACCGCCTCCTCTGAATAATGGCTAGACCAAGGCCGCACACAAAAGAAAGAAGGCAGAGAACCTCGAGTACGCGACACCATGATTCGTGCATGAGTACCACGACAGTCGTGTCACGACTGTACGCAGGCCAAACCATAGTCCATGCCAGCCGAGTGAGCAGCGGCGACAGTGTGAAAGTCGCAAAGTAAACAACCGAGGCGAGGAAGACGGTCCAATGGTGGGCCATGGCCGATTTCACCGGCACCAAAAAGGTCATCGTATTGATGTACCCCATTGCAAGCGAGCTCTCAAGTCTTGCACCCTCGGGCCGTGATAGCTGGTAGAATGGCTCGAGCTGACAGGTTCTGGCGTAGACGACCTCCCACAGCAGCCCGTCGACAAGAAAAAAAGCCATGGCTGGGTACTGCCAGGAGGCATATGATGACGAGTCGTCAGTCTTGAACTGAAAAGGGGCCGACTTGTGCTTCTGGAGAAGGGTTTCCAAGACAATAAATGGAACAAGTTGAAGAATCGCGAGGATTGCGATGGTGAGAGGCCGAACTGAAACCGGCTTCCAAGTTGCTGCATAGCGGGTTTGTTCATCCTCGGATTCGACATGAGCTGCGTGATCTTGTGTGACTGGGAGTGGCCGTTAGCGTTGACTAGTTCATAGAAGAAAGTTGGTTGGATGACTTGCCCCCTTGAGATTTCTCTTGGGAGTTACTGTTCTCTTCACCTCTGGCCATTGTGGATCTTTCGACTCTTCACCGGATAGAATGTATCAAGAACTGTGTCTGCTATTGACCCAAACATATCCAGGTGTTCTCGGTTGCTTTTGGACATTTCCCAGAAGGAAAGACAGTGTAAGAGCATTTTGAACCCCGCGTCCAAAGCTGCCTTGTCACCCAATATTGTGCCTTGAGCCAGCCACTATTTCCAGCTTTGGTGCACGCCCAGAAATTCTGACAACATCACACCAATCAACAGCCCAGTCACGACTTCAGCTCAACAGCAAGACTACGTACGTGGCTGATAACAGTCTACATAGGTATACGGTAAGGTATCTAGGAAAGCCGAGTTGTCTGGCTGATGAGTGTATACTTGTTTTCCTGCGATGAGCCAATCCAAAAATCGAGTTTCCCCTCAATTGCACCAGCAAGCATAGGGTTTCCCATTAACCAGTATTGCCATCAGTGTCTATTTCTAAGCAGCATCCATCTCGGGGTCAGACAAAGGGGGCAACAGGTGGTGATAAGGGGTAAAAGTGCATTGTAAACATACCTATAACCGTCAATCCGGGCAAAGACAGCTAATTGTGAGAAATGTGATTTCAAATTACCTATATTCGATGTCCCTCTCTTTCTGCATGATGTGTAGCTATGAGGACGAGAGAAATGCTACCTCATTCGTATCCGGTGTATCCATCTGCGAATTTCAGAAAATTGGCTTTTCCGATCATCAAACTCACTCTTCCATTGCTCCTTACGTACCATGGGAAAGCCGACTCAAGCCAGGTACCGGTGACGGCTCGGAGCGGACATGCAACGGCCGCGCAACTACCTAAGGAACCTTGACCAAACAACAGCAGCCCGCATGTGCCAAATTGCAATGCCATTTCTAGAGGCTGTGTCTGTGCCGGACTGAGCCTACCACCTTACACCCTGCAGGAGCTGATCGGAAAGGGGCTCATTCGGGAGAGTCTACAATGCAACCGGCTCGACTTCCACCAACGGGAACAAGCTGGTAACCATCAAAATCATCAACATCCACCGCGCAGATCTGAACATGAGCCAGCATCACCCCGACGGGACTTTTGGCGCAAAGTGCAGCTGTGCGATTTTGGAGTTGCGGGCTTGGTCAAGGAGCGAGCTGACAAGAGGAAGACGGTGACTGGGACGCTTCAGTGGATGGCACCTGAGCTGTTTGACAAGACGGTGGAGTATGGCAAAGTCCACAGAGGCACAGGTACATCCTTGGGACTGAAACAGCAGCCCTACCAGTGTTCTGTCGGGTCTTGTCGCGAGCTTCCAAGAGTGAAAGGCCCAGGGAGGAGACCAAAAGTCGCTGCTTTCCTCTGCCGGTGCAGAAGCCTTTCTTGGCTGTCTAGATCGGAGCCAGCAGGACCATCTACCGCGCGACTTCCAATCCCGACCTCAGAAGCTCTTCCCTGACCGAGGACGAAGACGATGAAGGTACCTACCATCTGCAAGCTATCACCCGACAAAGCCACTTTCACGGGAGGGACCTCCCAAGACGAGGGAACCATCACTTTGCATCCCCACTGAGCAGCCCAAGGCGTTCTGCGATGCACAAGAGGTGGTGGTGCCCGAGGAACAGCTGATATATCACTCTAAGCCGCGAGAGCCGAGTTTATGTTTACCGACACTGGGGATTACCATGGACAGCAGCGCGGGAACCCGGATGAACAGTCCTACGATACCGCAGATTGTTGTTGATGAAGGTGGTGAGGGATCTCCAAAAAGATCCAGGGAGTGAGGCAAGAGAACACCGCCTGCACTGCCGAGGCCTCCAGCGGAGGAGGTGTTGTTGGCGAATGGGGAGAGGGATGCATTGCGGGACACAATGGAGAGATTGTGTTGGATCTCAGGTATGTTCGAGCATTTGGAGTTTACGGAGGCGGTGATGGGGGGATTGTTACCGCTTGGGAAGCGGGGCGCGCAAGGGAGGTGATGCTATAGGTAATAAAGGGACAGATGCTTCATAGGCGTATCAAAAGACCCGAGTGCGAAGAAGCCATCAATGCATTGACCGTCTACCTCTACATCTCACTTCCCGAAAAAAACAACAAATTATCCCCCCATCAACCTCCCCCTCTCACATCATTCCAAAAGCACAAGCAACAGCCGCCACCCCAGCCAACACCGCCGCCCCCCTTATGCTGACCCCCGGAGCAGCACTCTTACACTTGGACAGATCCGTAGCCTTGGCCAAGAACTTGACCTCGGCCGAGTTGGCCCCCGCCAACGCCAGCGAGGGCGTAGCAGCCAAACAATCTCCAACATCAAGAATGCTCTCCAAATTCTCAGGACGAGCAAAGTAATTGTCCAACGCGGTCTCATAAGCAGCCGCAGCTGACGACACCGTGGCAGGGACGAAGCGCACGAGGGCACAGGCGTCGCCTTTGGAGATGACAGAGTTGAGGTAGGTAGAGTACGCGCCTGTCGGGGTGGGAAAGGCTGAGTAGAAGGAGGTGACGAGGGCTCCGCAGGTGGCGCCACCAGAGGTCGTGGTTGAGAGGGTGGTACCCGGTGGTGTGGTGGTGATGATGGTGATGGTTTCGGGGGTGCCGTCGCTGACGACGGCTTGGGACTCTGTGAAGATGGTGCCGGAGGGTTCGGGCTGGCTGTTGTCAGGGATGGGGGTGGTGGATGGGGCGGGGTTTTCGTCCTGGGCTTGACGAAGAATGACTTCGTTGGCTATGGCGCTGGCGGCCAGAGTGGCGGTGAGAAGAAGGTTCTTGGACTGCATCTTGATGATAAGGTAGGTGGGAAGTACCAGGTGTAATAGGTATTTGTCTAAGACTGTGGGTGCCAAATAGGTGAGGTGAAGGGTGCGAGATATTAGAGGTGATGTGAAGCTGGTGCTGTGAAGAAAGAAATCATGACGGTAGGGTGTCCTTATATACCTTATCTTGCAAAACACCTGTGTTTTCATCATGAACAAAGCATTATGATACCTATTTTGAGTTATGGCTCACCTCATCCTCACCTTTCCAAAGATCATATAATGCTCTCCAAATCTGGCATTCCTGCCTCTTCAAAACATCTTCGTAACAGCCTCACTAGGTATTGGCTTAGTTGCGGCTGAATCGTGTCTGATTGGAATCCCCTGAACCAAGCAATCTCATTCCGTCAGCATCAGCTGGCTTTGCCCCAACGCCTCGTCTCATGTTTCTTTGGCATAAATCCGTGTGGAAGGGTAGTTGCTGTTACTCATTCTTTTTTTCTATCTGCCGTTGGGGGCGGGCAAGGAAATAGGAAGAGATGAGGGTGCGAGTGCAAAATCAAATACTATCTACCTTGACTGTATCCTACAGCTTCGTCAAAGGCCTCCTCCAAAATCTTGGGCTGGCCTTGATTTTCTCGAAATTTTGAGATATTGGTGAGTAGCTTCGCAGCCAGGTAAGAATGGATACAACCATTGAGTCAACCGTTGGAATAAGTCTGGGAGACCAGGATCTCTTTGACGTGGTTGACTAGCTCGTGGGTGGATGTGGCACAGGGTCAGACCTGAGCTTATGAAGCAGCTAAATTTGAACGATCCTGCTGACTGAGGCCGTTCTTTCAGCCCTGGGGTTCTCCCAAGTAAACATTGCCGAGACCCCAAGTAAGCCTCTCAAAGAATCACCTGCAGTACACATTAGTGACAATTTTCAGCCAGTTTGATGGACAGGTTTGTCTCTTGTCAGGGAAACCCTAACCCTACCATTTGGCTCGACCCCTTGACTCCCCCTGAACCCCTGAATCCCGTTTTTGGAATCTCTACCGGGAATATTGGTAATTGAACCGAGCCATTAAGTTAGAGATAGCTTGGGTAAAGTTGATTTAGTGTCTTATTTGTTGTGGCATTGGCTGCACTCTTCTGGAGCCGTTGTCATGCTTAGCTACCTACATGTACCCTAGCCCAGGTGTTCCAAATCATTTCCAACCCCCAACTTACTGTGACCGCAGCTTCAACCACCCCTCACACATCGCGTGCCGTGGAACTCTGTATCACCCATCACGGGACGAACCACAGGAAACAGAAACACAACTGATCCGAGATTCCCCGCTCTGTCTCTGTCGAAGTCATGGGGTTTCATGTTCCCGATTTCCTTCGACCATGGCGGGCCACGCGTCATGCAGATGAGCTTCAAGTTGGACGCGAAGGGCTCGAACCCCTGCTGGCTTGTTCACTCTCCAACGAGCCTTATTTACCTCGTTTCAGTGAAAGCAGCGAAGGGATAATGAGAAATATCGACCGTGATGCGAATGCCGTGGTGACAGCTGCCGAGGTATGGTCCACTCTCCTTCTCTCAGTTCTCGTCATCTACCTTCCCTTACCTCTCTGACACCGCCCAGAGCCGCGCCGTCCGCCGTAAAATAGACCTCATCATCCTCCCCCTTCTCATCTGGGTGTATTTCCTCCAAATTCTCGACAAGACCGTCCTGGGCTTCAGCGCCATCTTTGGCCTGCCCGAGGACCTTGACCTGCGCGGCAACCAGTACTCTCTCGTTGGCGCCATCGCTCCGATTGCCCAGCTGGTCATCCAGCCTGTCTCCTCATGGCTTATCGTAAGGGTGCCGCACCGGGTGCTGATGCCAGCCTTGGTTTTGGGATGGGGTCTGGCGCAGACTGCCACTCCGTTTTGCAGGGACTTTGCCCAACTCATGACTGCGAGGTTCTTTTTGGGGGTGTTTGAGGGGGGGTGTTTACCGCTGTTTAGTGTTATTACTGGGCATTGGTACACGAGGGGGGAGCAGCCTTTGAGAGTGGCGGCCTGGTATGGGACCAATGGGTTGGGGACCGTGTTTGCAGCTTTGTTGTCTTTCGGACTAGGGAGGGTCGGGGAGGGACATGGTGGACTTAGAGGGTGGCAATGGTGCGTTTTCAACCCTTCAGGAACCCAAGCCATTGGATCGCTGACCCTGATTCGCGGACATGCGCAGGATCTTCTTGTCCACCGGAATACTCACAGTCATTACCGTCCCTTTTGTTTACCTCAGACTGGACAACGACATTCACTCTGCTCGGTTCCTAACCGAGTCTCAAAAGATTGGGGCGCTGGAAAGAGTAAGAGGCAACCAAACAGGCTCATCCTCCACAAAAGAAAACTGGAAATGGAAGCAAATACGAGAAGTCTTGTTAGACATCAAAACTTGGTTATTCTTGGGAATGGCACTGGGAAACAACCTCGGGGCTCAGGTCACCGTCACGTTTGGTCCCCTCATCCTCTCCGGGCTTGGCTACGATAAATACACCACCACTCTCCTCAACATCCCATTTGGCGTCATGCAATATTTCGTCATCATGTTCACGGCCTGGGGGGCAGTGAGGCTGAGACTTAAAGCCCCGACCTTGTGCGCCATGATCCTCATCATCCTGGCTGGGCTGACGACTCTGCACACTCTTCCTCGCAGTCAGAATCAAACAGGAGGCCTTTTGGCAGGATTCTACTGTCTTGCTTTCATCTTTGGCTGCAACACGCTGGTTGTATCGTGGATACTGGCCAACACAGCAGGTCAGACTAAGCGAGCAGCCGTGATGTCCTTGTACAATGCTGCGTCTTCGACCGGAAATATCGTCGGACCATTGCTGTTTCAGACTCAAGATGCGCCGGCTTACCTGCCTGGTTTGCGAACCACGATGGGGGTGTTTGCTGCCATGCTTGTCATTGTTTTGGTTCAGGTTGGGGTTTTGGCTGGACTCAACAAGAGGCAGGAAAGGATACGAGTGGGAAGAGGAAAGCCGGCGCGGGTAGGGGACGTGAGCGTGGCAAGATCCGATGCAAGAGTGGGAGAAAGAGCATTTGATGACTTGACTGATCTGGAGAACGACGAGTTTGTGTATCTTTACTAGAACAACAGCACGGGAGAGCGGAGGAATGGAGAAGTGTGGGGCACCAAAGGGCCCAGGTTTTCCCAGACCCACACCGGTTTGCTCTTGGGGCTGGATTTTCTTACTGTTTACTTTTTAACCAACAACCAACTACTGTAATACCAATTTGCTTACCATTTTTTGGCCATTTTAGCCTCATTTTCGCAGCCAGTGACTTTCCTAGGTCGCCAGCCCAACAGGTTATGAGCTCTTTTGACGCTTAAATCACCAAGCAAACCGAAGTCGACGCCCTCGTCGACAACCCGACCTCGCAAGGCCGAATACCACACCGGACCTTACGACTTTTCGACCCTTGTCAGGCCAATATCACGCAATTGGACCTTTCGACGGCGATTTTGGAGGCGTTGAGAGAGTTAACCAACTTCCCAATCAACGGAAGCCTGGTTTTAACCCTGACCCTCATCTTGACGAAGAGTTGAAGCGACCGACCACCCCTCACCGATAAGAGTGTGGTTTACGGCGCCAACCTTCTCCTGGCCAAGTTTCCTTGGTTCTGCCAATTTTGCGACCTTTTGGCTGGGAAATTACTGTTTTCCGGCAGCAGTCGAGAACTCTGTCCTGCCTTATCAGGAGACCGATAGCGGAGCAAGCATCTCGCCCTCTGCCCAAGTCAATTCAACCCACTGTTGGCGGCCACAAAGTCAGGTGGCGCCTTTCTTTGAGTCTTTCTTTCGACGTCTTTCTCACAGCGTCTTTCTTACGACTTCTCTTTGACCAGTTTTTCTTTCAAGATGGCTGGCACTAACGTCACCATGGCCCAGCTCTTGGAGCTTGTGAAAGCTATGGGGAATGCTAACACCGTCGCTACGGTTAGGCAACGAACCTTTCAAGCCTTGCCGGCTCTGAACTCAGAGACCGATCTTTCCGGCTGGGAATTTCAGTTAACCCAGTCCCTTATGTACCATGGCTTGGAGGACTACATCAAGGCTAATATACAGCCACCAGCGGAAGAAGGGACACCTGCCTTCGACCAATGGCGTACTAACAACCTGGACATCCAGAACCTGATGATGGCTTCCGTTAAGAAGCCCGAGATCCGACAACGAATTCTTAACCTGGGTTGGAAGGCCGACGGCATTGGTGCCTATGGTCTATACCAGAAGATTATCCAAGCCCTACAGCGCGGCACTTTCGACATCGCTGGTATGCTTTTGGAGGAGTATTTCACTCTCAAGCGTGCCAACTTCGCCTCATTCCAAGCCTACTTCAGCCGGCTCGAGGTCCTTCGCCGTCGTCTTGATACGATGGAAATCAAGATCGGCCACGTGGCTCACCTCTGGGCTGCCCTGAACGGCATCAAGACCGCGTACCCCGATTTGTACGACCGGCTAGCAAGGAAGATGGAAGACGGCACCATGACCTGGTCGCTTCTTTGCCAGGAGTATAGCGCCAAGGCCGTTACGGAGGAGACCACGCCGGCTCACTCCAAAATCACCATCGAGACCACCAAGGCCCCGGCCGCGACTACACCCTCACCTGCCACATCATCAACCTCGACGAAGAAGTGCGACCAATGCACCAAGGGCTTAAGGAAAGGCAACCAGCACTGCATGGGCTGTGGTCGTCACCACCCGAAGGGCAAGGCCTGTTGGTGGTGTGACCCTGACAAGGCTCCAAAGGATTGGGAGCACAGGGTAAAGGCACAAGCGGATAGGCAAGAGAGGCGGCAGAGTACTGGCTCGTCAACAGGGACTCTTCAAGGCCATACTGGTGGCGTCACCAATACTGGGTCTTCGAGGGACCGACCTGCCCACAGTACCCTGATGCTGTCCAACAACTTCGCCAATATATCGCTCCCCACCTACCATGACGATGACCAATCGGATTTTCGTCTCGGCCCCCAGAGGCAGCACTCTCCTCAGTAGATGCCCCTGAAGTCCAACAGGCCGTCGAGGTATTTAAAGACCACGTGTACTACGACTCCGGATGCGCGGATTTCGTATTTAATAAACTGAAGTGGTTCACCGAGCTCCACTTATTACCTGAGGGGAAGGAAAAGAGGTTCCTTTCGTCGTCAGGAGATATCACAAAGTGCAGCTACCAGGGTGCCGCAGCGCTGCAATCTACCCTTTCAAGTGGCCAGGCTGTTACCCTGGAGCTCAAGGAAGCGGTATACCACCCACAGGCGCCCGTCAATCTGATATCGGCGGGCAAGCTACTCGATGAAGGTATCTTCTGGGACTAGGAGAGCCACAACCTGGTCCTTAGAGGTACTAAGTAGGTGGTGTGTGAGTTGACCAGGAATAACAACATATACCAGATGAATACGACGCCCGGCGCCGATTTCAGCAAAGTATCCCTGGCGAAGACTCCCATCAAGGCCGTGATGGTATCTATTAACTACCGGGTAATGCATCGCCGCCTAATGCACGCCAACAAGGACGATATTTACAAGGCTTGTACGCAGGCGGGTATTAAGCTCGTCGGCAATGACTTTTTCTGCGAGCCCTGCGTGATGGTAAAGATAACAGATCAACTAGGCTCATCGACCCCTTCGTAGACCAACAACCCGTTCGACTTTATCCGTATCGACGTCGTCACCCACAAGAACCCTGGATATCTGGGTTACAAGTACTCTATCTAATACGTAGATATGTGGAGTGGCTACAAGTGGATTAACTTCACAGTGGAGAAAAAGCAGGTATTCGATAAGGTCAAGGATTTCGAGACGAAGATCGCGCGCCAAACCGGGCATAAGATCAGCATCATCGGCCTTGACGGCGGTACGGAATTTGCCCAGGGCTCTGGGACCTTTGACGACAGCCGCATGGCCGCCTGGGCCGACCAGGAGGGCATCACCATCCTCAAGACCGTGCCTCACTCACCGTGGATGAATGGAAAGGTGGAGAGGGCCGCGAGGACTACGCTTAACCGCACCAGGGCTATCATGCTGGCCTACAAGGTGCCAGAGAAGCTGTTCCCATTTGTCATGCAGTCTGTGGTTTACGTGGGTAACCTACTGCCCTCGAGGGTCAACGAGGGAGATATCAGTGCTCACGAGAAGTATACCACAAGGCTCAACATGCCCGAGGGCGAGCGGAAGCCGTATATTCGGCACCTACGCTCGTACTTTTGCGACGCGTATTACTACGTCAAGCCGGCCTACCGGGCCAATTCGGATAAGCTCACCGCCAGGGCGGAGAAAGGAAAGCTTATCGGCTACGCAGATATACACGGCAAAATATACTGGGTCTGGAACCCAGTCACTGACAAAGTCGTGAAGGTCAACGCCGTGAAGTTCAACGAAGGCGATTCTTACAGGCCTGACGACGATGAGTATATGGATATTGAGTACGAGGCAGTCTTTACTGATAGTACTATAGCCGAAGAAGAAGATGCCGTCACCAACAGAACGGTATCCTTGGGGAGGAAGGTCACCTTCGATGACAAACCTACCACCATACTGGAGCCCGATCCACAGCAGAGTGCTCCAACAGTTGAAACAGGGAAGGCCAAGGACCCTGGGCAGACCATTCTACCTACTCCGAAAGCTACGCCGTCACCAACACTACCTCCACTACCTGAGGCCTCAGACGTGGAAGACTTTTTCGACGCCGAAGAGGTGGAGGATATACGGTCCGAGGCACCTATCCCACCAAACCATGACCAAGCGCCCTATACCACTGACTCTCCTGCCATGAGAGAGCTCACCTCCCCTGCGAGGCTGATGGGGGGGGAGGAGGGTGAGGCTATGGGGGGGCCTGGTGATGACCAGGCCGATGGCAGGCTACTGGATTCAGGCACGGAAAGCCTGGTCGAAGACTCTGACGACGATTTCGAGCCTGATACAGGCCATATGGAGGAAGCGGTGGCTTCTCCGCCGGCTCAGGAGCGGCCTCGCAGAGCAACAACAAAAAATCAGGGACCAGGCTTCTACAAGAAGCTACAGCAGGGTAAACACCCTTACCAAGGTTTTTTCACAGTACATCTCGATAACCCACGACTACGTGAGGTAGTGGCCTACGCCCTATCCACGGTCAAAATCGACCACCTTC
>NW_001914832.1:151505-203823 GCF_000226545.1 Podospora anserina S mat+
CCTCTCATCAGACCTCTGCCTGTTCCGTCACAAAGAAAACAGTGCCCTGGTAGTCCTGTACGTGGATGACCTACTTATATCAGCGCCTACGACGAAAATCATTAAAGATATCGCTACCGGGCTGGAGAGCAAGTATGGCATCAAGAAACTAGGCGAGCCGAAGAGGTTCTTGGGTTTTGATATCGTGAGGAACCGCGGGAAGAGGCAGGTCTACTGTCCCAGGTGGCCTATATCGACGCCTTACTCGAGAAGTTCGGCTATAAAGACATGGCCGGCGTGGCTACGCCGTGGCCAGCCAAGCTGGAGCTCCCTTTTACGTGGGAGAAAATGACCGCGGAAGTGAAGGAGTATATTCGGAAGACCGGTGCGTTGAACTGGCTGTCTACCGGCACTCGGCCCGACATTACTTTCACCGTTAACCGCCTTTGCGGGGGCAATTCTGGGCCCTCACCACGTCACTTGGAGTTGATGAAGCACCTTTTCCGGTACCTGGCTGCCACCAGGAAGCTGTGTATTGTGCTGGGAGGCTCCGAGTTCTCGGCAGAAGATATGAAGCTTGTGGGATTCGCAGATGCCTCACACGCGGATGTCTTACCTTGGAGATATTCCACTGGCGGCCACGTCGTCTTCGTGGCTGGTGGGCCAGTATTGTGGAAGAGTAAGAAGCAGACCTTCGTCGCCCTGAGTACGACGGAGGCAGAGTTTGCCAACCTGACGCCTACAGGGTATTCACTGCAGTGGGTGTCAAAGATATTGGAAGACTGTGGTGTGCCACAGCCAAGGCCATACATGCTGTACACCGATAGTAAGAACGCCGAAATCACAGTTCTGAACCCTCAGAATATCGCCAGGACCCGGTGTATCGATATACGGTACAAGTGGGTGGGTGAACAAGTGAAGGAAGGAAGATTTGGTATTCAACACATCTCTGGGTTGGAGATGCCGGCGGATGGATTCACAAAGGCACTACAAAGGGAGAAGCACGCAAAGTTTGTGCAGCTGTTGGGAATGCGAGATTTTCCGGTTTGAGATATGCAGGAGAACGTGTATTTGTATGGGAAAAAGGCCACTAGGGCATTGGGCAAAGGAGTCAAAGGAAGTGGAAGAATCTGGGCGTATATTGGGCTTCGGAGGATATTGGCGATGGCTTCATTTTGGACGGCGGTGTGCTGTCTGTGGGGGGGTGTGGGGCACCAAAGGGCCCAGGTTTTCCCAGACCCACACCGGTTTGCTCTTGGGGCTGGATTTTCTTACTGTTTACTTTTTAACCAACAACCAACTACTGTAATACCAATTTGCTTACCATTTTTTGGCCATTTTAGCCTCATTTTCGCAGCCAGTGACTTTCCTAGGTCGCCAGCCCAACAAGAAGACATTGGCATTAGACATCAACTACACACACTGGATTCGTCTCCCATACCAATCTACATAATCTCGATCTGCGCTAGAGGTAAAAGTAGCAGAACTCCCCGCCAGTGGTGGACATGACGTTGGCAATGGTGGTCGACGGGGCAGCATAGCCCATGTCAAGGACCTCGGTCAGGGGAGTCAAGGGGGAAGGAGGCTCGTTGGCCCAGCTCTGGTGGGCATAAGGACCAGAACCCAGGTCGGTGTAGCGGGTGGTGCTGAAGGGAGAGCCCAGGGCCTGCCACACGGCCCACATGCGATCCATCTGTCCGTGATGCACCCAGAAGGCGGGGTCGCCAGGGGAGGTGAAGAGATCACCGCCAGGATCACCACCGATGTTATAGTGCATGCCTCCGTGGGGGCCGATCTCGGGGGTGTAGGGGACACCTTCGGAGACGTGGCGGAAGGCATCAATGTTGGGCTGAGAGAGGAGGGTGAGGACGGTGGTCCAATTGGCGTAGCGCTGGTTCATAGCCGGGCCAATGTCTCTCTTGAGACCGCGCGGGTTGTAACCAAGACCACCGAGAGGACCAGCAGGCACTCCCTCCAGACCACCGACGGGTCCCAAGTTGATGGTCATGTTGGCGAAGGGGCCAGTCGTGACATAGCCGCCTCCGAGGCCGGCGGGAAGCTGGATGTTGCCGCCGCCGACGCCGGGAGGAGGCACGATGACGGGGCCCTCATGAGGGATGTACTCCCCGTTGCCGCCGAGACTGTAAGGGTCGCCGTTGAAGAGGGGGGAGTCTTGAGGGGCCGACGAGTACTTGGGCCAGTCCCAGTAGGGCTGAGACCCGTTGTAGCCGCACTCCTCACGGAGGGCCTTCTCGTACTGGTAGACGTACCACCGATGCCATGGCTGGAAGTTGCCGCTGAAGTGGATGTTGAGGGTTTGCTGGATATGGGTCACGATAAAGTCATCGAACCGAGACCTTGCTCCCGGCGCGACACTGGCAGGTGTGAGAGGGGGAAGGGTCTGGAGACACTTGACAGCGTTGACGTAGGCGAGACGCTCAGAGGTCGAGAGAGAGCCACTGGTTGTCTGGTCAGTGGTCCGGGGAAAGATCTTGAATGGTAGGAACTGGGGATGATGAAGATCGACTTACTACTCCCGACGAAACCGCAATTTGTCAACTGTGCAAGATGGCGTGAGCCCGCGCTTGCGCATCTTGCGCTCATTGAGGGCGACCTGGTTGATGACTTTCGCCTTGGCTTCCTCAAGCAGCGAAGTGATCTGCGATGGCTCCTCAGACGCGAGGTCCTCGACCGGGGTGTCTCTGGCCTGTGGGACGACATGCCCCTGAACGGAGACAGCTGCCAGGAGGACAGATCCGAGAATGCTGGCGGCCTTCATGTTTGGCTGATGAGTGATGAGGAAAGGATGGGCGTTCGTCAAGGGGGAAATTGGAGCGCTGCCACGTTTTCGCGCTGGGTGAAGAAGGGGGAGGGCGTGATCATAAATACCACCGGTGGAGGGAAGACATGAGGTTGGCCCGATATGGCATGCTCGGGGTCGAACCCAAAGAGTGGTTCAAGTGTTCAATAGAACCAAATGCCGAGTGAAGGCTACTGCATAGCATTCTGTATCCTACATAGTATCGTCGAAGTGGTCCATTATCCCACTGTGCCCCTTCATGATGCCTGACCTCACGATTCCCTGCCCGTGGTCCTGGATTCAGCCACCAGCCAATGGGCACCAGCGAAGTTGCATTTTCGCTGGGATTAGACAGACAAGGCCAGGGTGGAAATTCCCAAATCCCAGGGATCCATTCCACTTTGAACCCTTGTTGATCCCCGACCGTGGGTCTTTTCAACCAAAGAAGAAGGCAGGGAAGGAAAGCAAGGACTTCAAGTTGCCAGCAGGTGGTGAAGAGTCGATGCAGAGTGTAATAAAACAACATGAGGCGAGGCCTGACAGATGCCAGGGCTTCTCTTTCATGGTAGGACCCGAGACTGGTATTCCATTTCAAGACTCCTTCCAGATGCGCATGACGATCCAAACTGGCGGGGAGAAGGACGGAACAGCAGGGGCGGCAGTCGTTGCCCGTGTCTGCACTACCTACTGCAGGCTCTTATTCCCGTCACACACACTAGTGTACCTATGGATTGCCACTCCACCCAAGACCCGGTACTGGGGTCCGGTCCAATCAGGCACACAATTGCAACGACCATGATTCATTCAAAACTCCATCCAGCGGACGACGATGTCACCGGAAAGGGGCGACCGGGTGGGGAGGTGAGAGTCAAGACGGAGAGTCCCTAGCTCAACCGTAATTCGTTGGGCTGAGAAGGGTCTTGGGGGTGTGTTGCAATCTTCTGATACGATGCTTGACCGCGACCAAAACCTGCATTGCTTGCGAGCCAGAGGGACTCGAGCAATCCGGCCTTCATGAGGTTGGGAATTGCAGCTCCCACAGGTGCTGTGGTGATGGGAATAACGAGAGTCAACATTGCCCCTGACACCCCGGTACCTAGATGACCTCCGTCAGTACAAACTGTCGGTGTGCAGAAGGACCTTGCAGATCATATGCCGGCATCCAATTGTACGTTACCTAAGAAACAAACGAGGTTGCAGCCAAACGAGCGTTGAGCCAGGTCTCTGGAGTGGACCCTGGATCGTCAGTCTCGTTTATATCATCCGGTTCAGGAATGAGAGAGGCAGAAGAAAAGAATAAACCTGGTCACCGGGTCCATCTTGGCACTTCAAGCAAAGACGAAGGATTGAAAGTTCTGCAAATTCCTCTATGGTGTATGTAATAGGATCCCTTTGTGATAAGTTTGAATGTCGTGTTTGGCCCGGGTGCTGTTCCGGTGTCCCGACTTTCACATGAGGGATGGATGTCTTGTCAAATCTCTTCTCATTGAAACAACACACAGGTTCTACCTTGACCAAATCAAGCATGTGGTTATGTCTGGATGCCTACTTTAGGCGCATGGCGACAGGCATTGCCTCGGAGATGCTGCTGAAGATGACGACGGGGGAGGAAATGATTGACAACGGGGACGATGCCCAACAGACCATGTCGATAATAAAGTTTCTCGTTTCTTTTGCCTGACGACGTTCATGCTGTCTCAGATCATCTTGCTTGTTCTTATTCCCTGTCAAGCCAGGTTTGTGACATCTTAAATATGTACAAAAACCTTCTTTGAACCTTCTTCCCTTTCCCTTGGGGTCCGGACATTGTCGATCGTTTTTCATATCCATGTCCACTGAGGGGCCTGTGACTTTTACTTCATCATCATGGCAAGCAGCAACGGCGTCTCGCTCCCTCCCGACGAGAATAGGGGTCCCGAGATCCTCGCTATTTGCGGTACGCTGGTGGCTCTCTCTGTGCTCATTGTAGGCTTGAGGATATGGGTCCGGGCTGGCATGATCGGGCAGGTCGGTATCGACGACTGGACCATCATCGCTGCCACGGTATGTGTTTCTCCCCAGCGATGTCGACCTGCGGTCTTACCTAACCCTGACACCAGACGGTCATTTTTGTGGAGATGATGATCATCATCCCGCAGGTTCACTATGGAGCAGGACGACACGTCCAGTACATCGAGCCCCCTTCCAACGTCACGAAGGGCCTTCATCTCAACTTTGTCACCCAGCCGCTATGCCTCATTGCTCTTTGCCTGACCAAGGTAAGCGTGGGCTTCTTCCTGCTCCGCTTAACTCCATCCAAGAGGTTCCGAAGATTCGTGATTGGCATGATCATCTTTACTGTCCTATCTGCAACCGGAAACTTCTGTATGTCACCTTCCACCTTTCTTCCATTCCTACATACATCGACATGTGAAAGTCCCTACTTACAATGTACCTATCAAGTAACTGTCTTCTTCCAATGCCAACCCCTCGCCTTTACCTGGGGGGGTGTCAGCGAAGGGAAATGCATGCCTCCTGATAACCTCAAGTTTGCCGCCTTCTTCAATTCATCTGTTGCCGTTCTGAGCGATATCATTTTCGCCCTTTTACCGGTCCCCATGTTATGGAAGGTGCAGCTCAACTGGAGAGTCAAGAGTGCCGTGGCGGCTATCCTGGCCTTGGGTGTTTTCGCTGCTGTTGCTGCCATTGTCAAGATTACCTTCCTGGGGTCTTACGGAAAACACGGAGACTTCCTATGGGACTCTGCGGACCTTACCATCTGGTATGTACCTACCCCGACGTGGCCATACACGCAGCATATCCTTCTGCTGACCACCTCGTGCACGTCTCCAGGACAACAATCGAGATCTGCACCGCCATCATCGCCGCCAGCTTCCCATGCCTCAAGCCCCTCTTCAAGACCTTGTTCGACGGCTCTTCAGCCCGCATCAGCGGCTACGGCTCCGGCTACAAGGGCTACGTCCGCGACACCAACAACGGTACAAAGAGTGGCAACAGAAACACACTCCGGTCAAAGGGCACAGTCACGGTCACCGCAGGCGGCAACGATACCGAGTTCGAGCTATATGGTGGCAAGAAGTTCTCCACGGATGTCAAGGCTGGCAATGCTTCCAGCACGAGCATGGGTTCTGAAGCAAGCATTCTCAAGGAAACCACCAAAGGGAACGGCATCACCAAGACAACATCGGTGTGTGTGTCTAGTGTCAGGGACGAGGAGACGGGCAGATGAGCGTGGTGTCCCGCCTGGTTGACAACGGAGTATGGGTATCGAAAAGGGTCACCATGCAAAATAGAGATTCAGGACGCTTCTTCCATCACACTCCATGAGAGCTTGTTTCCTTTGTGGTATTTTTTTTTTTACCTCGGCACCTCACCCAACTATCTACCTAGGCACATAAAAGTAGATGTGGCGACATTACTAGATGCAGCCAATCATTATCTCAGCCACTACAGGGTGGCATTCCGTCTCTCCACTGATACCTTGAATTGCAGAGACACTTGTACGTCCACCTGACGCAGATTGTGGGTCACTTTGGCGCGTCACAGCTATGGGGAAGTTGAAGACGGTGAGGAGGGGATCGAGGTGACTGCTTGTAGGATTGATGGGTTGCGGAAGGACGCACATCATGGCTTCAAGTGGCTACCCTGGTATGCAGCATGCAATATTGGGGATTGGAGGTGGCGAAGTTGAGGCAGCCAAATCAGCGGAAGGCAAAGCAGGATCAAAGAGGTAGAACCATTGATCTGTTGCATACATCAATACTTCGGCATCCACGAATAGCATCTATTCAGACAGGCGGGCTATGGGGTAGACCCCTAGTGGAAAGTGACAGCAGAGCCTCTGTCTGAATCAGCTTATGCATGAAGCGAAAACATACTTCACCTCATAGGCCCTTTTGTAAATATATCTGCCCTTTCCAGAGGAGACAGCTACCATATCTACTTGGTCAGCGTGGGGCCCTAGACAAAACGACTAGGCGCACACAATCTCTTTGTTTACTTTTTCTCAGGGGCACTCAGGGGAGATAAGGGGCGCACAGCCCAGTCCACACTCGTCAACAAACGGCTCAGGCAAAACGTTTCAGGGAAACAAGCAAAATCAAATTTCATAACTAAATCTCAAAAACAAAAAAAGAGAGAGCATCTTTTTCAAAAGTCCCCCCACAAACCGGATGAGACCAGATCCAAAGACTCAAAGAAGAAACCACTTCCCCACTCATCCGCACGTTATCCACCACTCCCTTTCCAATCCCCCTCATCCTCCTCAAGATCCCTCGGCTTCAAATCCCCTCCCCCCCCACCACATCCTCGATAACATTGAAAAGCGGAGCACAAAAGAAAAGTCTCATCATCATCCCCTTTTCATCCCGCTCCTCTCCGTTCCTTCAGCTGTTGCAGCCCCCCAGAAGATATCCAAGTGTCCTCTCAATGAAAAGAAGAAACTTAGCGGCAGAACTGCCAGTTGGTGCGGAAGATGACGTGAATGCTGCCGTCGAAAGCGTCCACCTGTGGAAGAAATGGTCGGCGTTAATGGCCCTCGTAATTAGCCCTTCTATTCTTTTTTCTCTAATGCATTCATGATGATGATGATGATGATGGTGGTGGTGGTGGTGATGATGATGATGATGATGATGATGATGATGGCAGATTAATATGTGTGTTAGGTAGGTAGGTGAGGAGGATAAGGTGGGTGGGTATCTAGTAAGTGTTGTGGTGTCTGTGTGTGTGTGTGTGTGTGTGTGTGATTTTTTTTCCCCGGAGCCGCCGAAGGACCTTGTTCTTTTCTTTCTTTCTTTCCCCCTTGGAGATTGGTTATGGTAGAAGAGTGTGTGTGGGTGATGTGTGGAGAGGTAGTAGTAGGCAGGCCAACTCAGGCGCTTGACGTGGGAACGCAACGGCGCCACTTGAGCGCGAGCTTTTGGGGAGCACTAACAGTCATGGTTCCGAAGTAGGGGGTCGCAAGAGGAGTAATGCGGATCTCGGAGTTGACGTTGAGGATGGCGGTGGTCTTGCCGCAGGCGGAGAAGGCCTCGACACCGACGCCGGCGAGCATGTTGTAGTTGTCCTCGTAAGGGGCGACGAGGTTCTTCTGGAAGACAACCTCCTGGCGCGGGTCGCCGGAGAAGGTGTAGCCGGCGCGGACGGTACCGGTCTGGCCCTGGGCGAGGGAAGCATAACCGGTGAAGCGGGTCTCGATGACGGAGAACCTAGGAGGGGAAAGGCAGCAGGCGTTAGTATGTTCCGATGCGTGCTCGAGGAGAAGATGTCTCTTGGGTCAAGTAGTAGACTTGACTCACTGGTATCCTGAGGGGAACTGCAGGTTGATGCTGATGCGGCAGTTCTTGCGGCTGTCAGTGGCGGGGCTGGTGCCAGGGCCGGCAGAGACAATGTATCTGTCAAAGGCAACATCGAAGATGGTGCCAGTGGCGTCAACGTTGACAAAGGCGTGGCCAGCAGGGCAGCCAGTACCGATGGCAGTGACGCCGAGGATCTTGATGTCGCTGGCGTCGGGGACCTGAGGAGTGATCAAGGTCTGGCGCTCAATGACGGCGGCCGAGGCGGCGCCGGCAAGGAAGAGGGCGGAGAAACGCATATTGAAGGGACTGAAAGCGAAAGCTTAAAGATCTTGCAAGGTGTGGAATGAAGAGCGAAGTGGTGACGGTGAGATGAGAAGTGAGGATGAGGATGAGGATGAGGAATTCAGAATCTCAAACTTGGGATGATCAACAGTCTTTTATAGATGATTTTCTCTGCATCACTTTCTCCTTCTGACCATTCCCAAGTCCTGCAGAGCTGGTGATGCTCTAGTCTGAGAACGAGGACCAAAGCAGACAGCGGACCTCGTCTCCGAGCCTTGCCCGTGTCGCCATTCCCATTCTGGCCGTCGACGAGACTGAATTCCACTCCCTCATCGGCCTTCCTCGCGGCCGAGTATCACGTCACAATCAATTCTGCGACCCCAGCTTGCTAGTCTCGTGATGCCGTGATATCGACCAGACTCACCATGGTGGACTTTGTAGCTCAGAATAGTGTCATGGTCAAAATAAGGTTGATTAAAAGGGAAGATCCATGTGAGTCCGGGGCCGTCAAGTCCCACTGCTGGCACAGCAATCTACCCCAGAATAGCTTACAGTCTCGCTTCCCGGTTTCCATGTGCCCAGAGTCGACTGTGTTGTTATTTTTGTCGACTTTTTCATCAAAATTAATATCTGCTCACGTCTTGGTGGATTGGCTAACCAGGTGGCTGGACAGTGTCGGACTGTCAGTGTCTGTCAGGATCCGCTTGCGCCGTCATGCTGGTCGACGAGGTACGAAGCAACCTGATATTGTTACGGTGCTGTTGTGCCTGGTGCCTCGCAGGACGCCCCCGATGTATCATGTCTGCCCGTTCGGCGACCTTACAACGGCCTCGCAAGATGCAACGCTCTTGACCTTGACTATTGGTGTTGGACGACACATGGACGCTCTGGGATCCAGCAAGGCTCGCACTTTGGTAGTCGGTCCGCATACACGGATGTCCCCATCCGACTGGTTCAGGAAGGTCGACCAGAGACACTAGACTGCGGTTTGAAATTGCCTAGGCCGAATCAGACTTGTTCTTGGAGAAGCCCCCGGCATCGTGATGCTGGGCCCGGACGTTGAATCGCCAAGGGTCTTGGCCAGATGCCGTGTGTTGGTTCAAGGGTCATGTAAGGGAACTCGCGATGTCACTGTCACGACATTCTCGTCACCACATTGGCTGGCCCTATCCGGTACCGAGAGAGCCACAATATCGGCCTCGGAAGACCACCCACCATCGGAGAATTGGGAATCTAGATGAAAAGGTTAAACTTTGTATGGAGAAACAGGTCTCCAAGCCGCCTATGCTGCCCCCTTTTTTCGGTTTTGTTTTTCGACCACGTTGAGGCAATCGCAGAGCCGCTCAGACCCGGGAAAACCGCGGGTTGATGCCAGCCCAGTGAAAATAAATCAACTGCATGTGAAGCGGGCGAAGGGTTGGTGGTTCGTGGGTGTCATCGCTACCTGTTCTGCAGGGTTCAGTGTCGATGTTTTCATCTGCGGATAAAGTCGAACATGCTCTTGGCGCCTGATTTTGGTTGTTTCTCCCCGCAAAGTTCGTGCCTTGTACATTCGCCTAGGTGCTATTTCCAACACAGAAGGTGATTCGGGACAGGTCACGGTGCCATTTGCCGTCTAATTCTGTCTGCAGGTCGCACCCAACCTGGGTCTGGCGTTTGCCCATGCGAACGTCAGGTGTTGTTCTTGGTTGAGAGAGCCTCAAGTTTTGTTTCCTCAGATATACCAAGCTCGTTCAAGCAACCTTTGACAAGCCGACATACCCGGAAGTTTGTCTGTAGGACTTCAGCATCCGAGGAGGAGAGTAAGTAGCCCTCTTTTTTGTCTGCTCGCTTTGATAGCCGAGAGGCGGCCGACCTGCCAGAACCGTATACACATACTGATGGGACTACGACGAGGACAGCAGGTACTCCGCAATTTCTGCAAACTCCCTGCCATGTTGCAGCTTCTCTCGCCAGCGCAGTGGTATCGCCTCGGCCCCGTCCCGGGCCCCCAGGAGACCTCCCGCAATGGCGCCGTTGGTATCCGTATCCCGTCCTACTCTCACAACATCGACGAGAATGTCTTCCAACGACCTCGGGTCAAACATGGCGGCCACAGCAAGCTTGAGGGACTCGAGCACATAGCCCGAGGCTCCCCGCGGGAGCTCCTCTCGAAAGTTCCTTGCGCTCCTCGGTCCGTGGAGTGCGAAATCATCCAGCTTCACCCTATGTCGGCCCCCCTCCATCGCCCTCTGCACCTTTCCCACCGCACTCTCAACCCGCCCCCCTCCTCTCCCCTCCCTCTTCTCCTTGTCCCCAACACCCTTCAACACCTCCATGCCGGCCTGCCACGCCTCTTCCGCATTCTTCCCTTCAACCAGAGCCCCCACCAAAGCATTATACACCACACAGCTAACAACACAGCAACTGTCATCATGCGTAACCGCCGAAATCCCCATACTCTCCTCCACCATCCTCCCCTCATCCCGTTGAAACAAGGCAGTAGGTACACACCTCATCAGACTCCCATTCCCTGCCCTCCCCTCCCCCGCCCCCGACTTGCTCGCATCCCCATACGCCTTGAACGCCATGATCCCCTGCGCCGTGGCCCCCCCAACATCCCTCGGCTTCCTCCCCTTCACCCTCCCCGGCCAATCCCTACCCTCAAACCAATCAACAAAATACCACGCCGCCCTTTCCACCACCCCCTCCCCTCCCTGCCCTTTTTTGTCGTTCCTCGCCTCATCATAATAAGCCAGCAGCACCGCCCTCGTAAGGTCAGTATCGTCCGTCGCATCCCCCGCCTTCCACCCAAAGTGCCCCCCGCCGATGATGTCTCTCAGAGGGGAGGGGAACTTTTGTTGGATCTCCTCCCAGGACATGAACTCTAGCGTCGCGCCCAGGCTGTCACCTGCGTGGACGCCCAGCAGCGCTCCCAGCACGCGGGAGGGGTCTCTTTTGTCTTCTTTTTCTGGTGCGGTTGACATGATGTTGAGAGTGGATAAACTCGGAGATAAACTGTTTGCGGTGGTGATCGACAATGACGGAGATAGTGATGATAAGATAGCTAGGTAGGCTCTCGGTGGTGATGATTGCTGCGGAAGGTGCAGTTCCGTTGATTGGAAAAGGGAAGATAAAAAATCAGGGGACCAAACGGTGAAGCGGGGTATATGTCTACCTCTCTTGGCTGGCTTGCGTAGGTGGTTGCCTCGCATCAACGCCTCAGGCATCGCCCCCCCCCACACACCGAGCTCGCGCAAAGTATACCGTTGAAGGCTTTTTAGTTCAAATCCATCATTACGTTGTCATCATTTTCATTAAAAAAAAAAAAAAGAAGAGCTTTTGGCTATGCAATATCGGTTCAGTTGAGCACGCCCTCTCCCCCCTCTTCAACCTCGCTCAACTTGAGTGCCTCGGACACATCATTCACAAAGTGGTCCTCTCCCCCTGCCAGGTCCATAATCCCGCTACGAATCAGTGTCCTGCCCACCTTGGAATCCCGCGATGGCACCCGGCTGAAGAAGATTCTGACGCCCCTCTGGCGGTAGTCTCTGACAATCTCCTCCAAGACCTGCGCACCGCTCCCATCCAGGCCCGTGACGCCGTGAATGTCAAAGATGATATTTCTGTTGGAGTCTTCCCTGCGCAGTCTGGGCAGGGCAGGATGCGCCATGCTAGTCCCGTACAGCTCCAGCCGCCTCAGTCTTGTCTTGAGCTCACCCGTATTGGCAAAAGTTAAAGGTTCTGGGATCTTGACGATCAGGCATCCCTCAATAAACTCCAATCTGTCCGGATTGGCCTCGGCGTTCTCGAACCGGTTGGTGCCCGGAATGCGACCGAGGATCTGGATGCGTGGGCGCGTGGCATGCCGGATGACTTGCAGGAGTGACAAGAAGACGCCAATGGCCATGCCGAACGTCAGGCTAAAGAATATGGTGGTCAGGAGGATGGTGAGCATGAGGCCCAGCTCGTTCCACGCGTGGATCTTGAGAAAGAAGGAGATGTCGTGAGGGCATTCCTCGATCAGTGACCACGCAACGACCGAGATCAGGGATGAAAGTACTGGTTTCTGCAAAACACTCATCAGCATCTGATCACACGAGAATTTCCATCAAAGCACAAACCGGGAGATAGTAGAGATAGGGCAAGCAAAAGGTAATGCAGAGCAGTGTCAGGCCGCTCAGAATGATGGACGACATGGGTGTTCTCCCACCGGTCGACCTGTTCACCTTGCTCCTGCCATAGCCGCCAAACCCAGGCAGGCTCATGAAGCACCCGCCAACGATATTGGCGACGCCCAACGCAACGAGCTCCCGATTGGGACTGAGCTGGATCTCCGCGAACGACGCTCCGCCCAGACTCTTTGCGGCAACAGACGACTCGAAGAAACCCAGCAGAGCAATCAGGAAGGCGGTGCTGGTGGCTTCGCGGATATACACCATGTTGGACCACTTGAACGGCCAGCGGAAAGTGAACGAGTGCCCACTTGCTGCCTCGACCTTGCCCAGGACAGCAACACCGGCCTTGTCCCATTCAAAATAGTACGTCAAAAAGGCCGACAGAACCACCACCAGGAACCGATCTGGAATGTAGGCCACCCCCGGATATCGGGGCTGCAGTCTCCTTTTGATCTCCCGACAGACCATGATGACAACAAAGCTCGTAGCAGCCACAGTGAACGTCAGCGTGTGCGCCTTGTCCAAGTTCCCGAGGATAAACCACAGTTTGTCAACACTGCTCGCGTGTCCAACACGCGCCTCCTCCGCCAGCTTCTGCAACCCCAGCTCGGGAATCAGCTGGTCAACCGCAATCACGGCACCAATGGCACTGATAAAGCCCCGAAGGAACGGCCTCGATAGCACACTATCCAAAAATCCGAGCCTCGCCACGCCGGCAATCAGCACCATCGCCCCCGCCAGCCCGGCCACAATGCCACAAATCCTCGCATGCAAAATCGCATCATTGTCCCCTCCCTCCCCCTTATCCACGCTCCCCTTGATCACCGTCCCCACAAGCAGCGACCCCGCGGCCTCGGGCCCGATAACCATCGCCGGACAGCTCCCCAAAAGCGCGTATATGAACGGGTTGAAAACAAACGAATACAACCCATTGATGGGCGGGACATGGGCCAGATTGTCCGCCAGCGACAGCGCCATGGGGACGTACATGCCCGCCACCGTCAGCGCGGCCACAAAGTCGCCCTTGAAGTAGCTCCAGCTGTACTCCCTGGCCCAGACCAGCACAGGCATGTAATACGACATGTACATGAGCGCATTGTCCCGGATGCCGTGCCGCTCAGCAAGATCCCTACTCGTGCTCATCTTTTTGCTGCGCATCCTCGCCGCCCATGTTTTTGGCCTGCGCTGCCGTGGTGCATTGTTTTGCCCCTCTGCCGGGGCGGAAGCACCACCCGTTGCCGGCTCGGCTTCGCTTTCGGATTGAGCTGCGCTGTCGCCGTCTCTGGCACTGCCACTGCCACCGAGGAACGACCGGGGGCTTGTCGGGCGAGGGGAGAAGGTGCCGTGGTCGCAGGGGCCGTCGTGGACATGTTCGTGTTCCCTGAAGTCGAGGGCCGAGTCGAGGAGGGAGGTCGCTTCGGTGGGGTTTGGGCGGCTCGGGCCGGCCGAGTGTCTCCGGTCAAAGTAGCCGGTACCGGGCTGGTCGGGGGAGGAGGACAAGCCCGAGTCGATGGATCCGTACGATCCGGCTGTGATGCTCTGGCGCAGGCCGCTCGGGTTCGTCGGCGCGTGAGGATTGCCCGCCGCCATGTTCGTCCGTCTAACAGAGCAGAGGGGTGAACAGACAGGGAGGGTTTCGTGAGTGTTATTGGGCCATCAATTATGATGTTGGAAGAGTGGAGGAGCGGTCAGGTCAGGGCTGGCTGGACAGGGAAACTGTCCCCGCGGAGTCTAGGCCAAACGTAATAGCGTCTCAAAAAAATGCAACGGGAGGCTTTGCGAATTGAGAGGCGAGGCAGGCCACAGGGAAGCTTGGGGCGCGCGTGTGAGGTTACTCTACGGAGTATCCCGTATGCGTTTATCCAGTGCTGGGAGCTGGGTGACCCCGCAGTGTCGGTGGGTTTCAGGTCTGCGCAGCCAATCAAGGAAAAAGGGTTGCCAACTGCCAAGGCCCCGTTTGCTCGCAAGCTTGATTACCTTGTTACATAACTCACGATGTATCATCCCATTAATCCGGTACTATCATACAATAAACACACTCAGCCGACTGCCCATCAGCTCGCTCTTGGGAAGCTGCACATCCTTCTTGTCAAAGTCATGTAACAGCAGCCAGCAGATCATCCTAAACACCAGCGCAAACCAGATGGTGTTCCTCCTGATCTCCGTATTCGTCAGTCCGTGCTTCCTCCATGTTTCCGCCCTGCTCGGGGTGGGCGGTAGCCTGCCATTGCTGAACGTCCCTGTGGCCCTCCTCGAGTTTATCCCGAGTGTCGGCGGCCTGGGTGAGGAGTGTGTCGTCGTGTTTCCGGTGCCATCCTCACTCATGGTCCCCATTGTCTGCGCCGTTGTAGTCTGCTGCAGCCCCACCAAACCAAGCCCGTCGTACCCGGGCTCGGAGTAGTGAATATCCTTGGAGGCTTGGGCAGCCTCCTGGTCATAATGCTGGTTTGTGTCGTCAAGGCTGACGGCCCTGATGCGGATATCGTCAAAGTAGTGCTTGATCAAAGCCGCCTCGCGCTTCTCGTGTGGTGTCTTGAGTAGATCGTCAAAGGACACATCGCCTGTTGCGCCTTCGTCGGTTGGCATCGGTGGGAACTGGGGGGGTTGCGCCGGTGTGCCCGGTGCTGATGCTGACATTGGGAGGTGAGTTGGTCTCCCGGTAGGCGGCGGGGCGGCAGCTGTTGGGCTGTATTCCGCCCAGTCGATGTCTCGTTGAGAGGTGTTGATTGCCAGCAGAACCTCCTGGACATGACGGCGGAGGACGTCGAGCACGACATCTTTGGACGTCTTGTTCAGGATGCTGTCACCGACCTCGTCAATGGCCTCGTGCAGATCATTGAGGCACTTGGGCGAGTATTCTCCGTCACGTTTGGGAAGCTCTTCTTCCAGGTCGCTGGCCAGTCTGTCAATGTTGGCGAGTTCGGTTGGGGGTGTGTATTTTGGCCCCTGGTCTGTGTTGATCTCAAAGTTCAGCCTCTTGCGGAACTCGCTCAGCAGGCGCCGGGGCGAAAAGGCCTGCTTGTTCAGAGCGAATGCCACGGGGTTGGGCAGATAAGTGAATGGCCGATCCTTGATGTGAAATGGCCTTGCCAGCATGGCCAAGACTTCAAAGACAGCAGGAAACAAATGCACATGCTTCTTTGTTTCGTCCGAGTAGCACTGCGTCGTGTACTCGTTGCACCGGATCAGGTTGAGCGTCTCGGCAATCTCGGTACGGCTCCCCAGCTGCAGCGTCTTGAGATCTTTCTGCTCGTTGATGGGCGCTTTCCAATTCCTGTCGTCCTTCTTGTCCCGATAAAAGGTCGGGACGTTCCCAAAACTGAGCTCTTTGACCTCAGACGTCGGTATCACCCTGTTCTTCTCGAACCTCGGCCAGCCGGGCTTCTCGAACGTGAACACCAGACCAAAGTCATGGACCCTGTTCCCGAGCACACTATACCCGTTCCCCTCGGCGCGGTACTTGTTGTTGTCACGGTCAAACTCCTTCCAGTATATCCCAAGCACAGCGCAGAGCTCGATGATATGACAAATCGCCGTCGTCGCGTAAGGCCTCTTCACAGCAGGATGCTTGTCAAAACTCCTCCTCATCGGCTGAATAGCCACCGCCAGCGACACCGGCCCCTCATACGGAAGAGTGACAGGGCTTCGCGTGCCGCTCTCCGTCGCAAACTTCCTCCACTCGTTCGCCTCCCACTGCTTCGAGTCCCGCTCCATCATCTGCGCCGCCTCGATGGCCAAGATCCACGTCGCCAGCTCGTTCTTGTGCGTGTGGACCCGCTCCCTCAGATCGTTGGTCGGCAGCTCAACTCTGGTCTTTTCACAGCTCTCGCGCGTGCCGTCCACGTACCAAATCTCCTTCTCGTCGATGGGACCCCTCGTGTTGTCGCTGGCGGCCATGAAGATGATGGGCGCCTCGTACTGCACCTCGCCCCGGAACCACCTGAAGCTGATCTTGGCGTGTTCTGCCCATTTTCCCAGGACCTCTCTGTCGCGAATCGAGAGACCGTTGATCCTCCCAATGACGGCTTGGACATACTGCAATACTACGCCAAGCAAGGCGAAAAGTGAGATGACCAGGGCGGCAATGGCCACCTTTTCCTCCACGGTGAGATCGTTGTCGCTCATCTCTGGCGCTTCATGGATGGGTGAGTGAAGCAGACCATTTTGACGAGGCTGGGAGCAGGAGGTGATGAGGGGCGAGTGCGCGTAACCCGGCGGCTGAGCACTCTTGTCCCAACTTCCATGCAGCCACTCGCCTCTCTCACTCGATTGGGATTCGCGTCAAAATTTGGGCAAATGCTTGGTTGTACCTTGAATATTCTGACGGGTCTGCGCCGCTGCACTGCATCGTCGATGGTAAACAATCACGAAAAAGCCAGCAGATGTCTCTAATATTACGGGGTGTTATATCTATGGGTATACCGTACTAAACAGAACAGAACAGAAACCCAAACCCAGCTCACCAAACGCCGAGCTTTCCCTTATTCCATGTCCGTCACAACATCGCTCGTCGTGACCGCCATTAGTAAAACAATGCAAAAGTCCAAAAGGAACATACTACATACAAGGCAACACGAGAACGCATCAACCAAACGCCTTGCTCATCTCCTCGCCCTCGACAGGCGTCACCGAAAGCTCAATGAGCTCTCGAGCCAGCTCAGCCGTCGCCGGGTCGATGCCGGCCTCCAAAACCAGCTCCTCTTCAGCAAAGCAAAGCCTGGCGAGCATAAGTAGGTATCGCTGGGACCCTCCGTGGGAGGCTGACAGCTTAGCTCCCATTTGAACCACATCTGCTGTGCGTGGGTGTGTGACCAGCGTGTGGAGCAACAGGATTGCCCGTGCGATGAATCGGGGCAACAAGGATGCAAGCTTCTCTTCCTCACCGTCTTGACCGTCGGGATCATCCGCTTCGGCCTCGTTCGTAAAGCTGTGTATGCCACCTCTCGCCGCCGGATTCTGAACTATTGCTGGCAACCCGCCATCCAAGTCATACAGTCGGTCAATAGCCCAGCACAACACTGTGACAAGACGCGGGATGACAACTTCGCTCCTGGCCGCCTGCACCATGCCATACGGACTAGAGGTAAAAATCACCAGCGTCCGCAAAGTCGCGGTCCTCACCTCTAATTCCTTGACGGAACCTTTGGGCGCCCACCTCGGCGACTCATTTAGAAACAACGACACAGCCTTGATCGTCTCCTTGGACACCTGGTCCAAATCCTTTGCTTTGGAGCGGGCGGTGGATGTCGCCGACACTGGGCTTGGGATGGGCCCTATGCTGTCGGGCAAAACCGACGTCCACAGCAACGACAGCATCCCATACCAGTCTCGTTCAGGGTGTTTGACCGACAGCATGCGCAGAACAAACTCGGGCTCGACCGTGCGCCAGAACTGAACGAGGGGTGAGTGCTTCGTTGTCTCTGCGGTCTCCTCGGCCCCAGCCTGGCCACGCGCCGGTGCGGCGCATCCCAGTGCAGCAAGATATAGCAGGGCGAGACACTGGGTAACGTCAATATCAAGACTCAACTGTCGGATTGCAGGGTCGGCGTGGCTGGACAAATCCCCATCAGGGCTGTGGTGCCGCTGGAGGGCAATGAGCTGACAGGTCGTTGTACACACTGGGACCAGAGAAGATGTGATGCGGGGCGCTACCACCACAGCATTCAAATCAAGCGTGTAAAGCACCAACGATGCTAAATAGTAAATCGGTGCGTGGTAGCGCTCAGATAGACAGCGCTGCCACAAGTCAATCACGAGCTCGGCAAAGTCGGCCAGCAACAGAAGCGGCTCTTTGGGGCTGCCCAACCGAGACAGCTTCTGGAAGATAACGGTGGAGAACGTCTGACTGGGATCTGATGGGAATGTAAACCTGGAGAAGAGATCGAACGTCGGGGGCTGGTCACGGAGTGCACTGTGATCCAGGACCAGCCTTAAGAACTAGAAAGGAATCATGTGTCAGTAGATATTGCAGCAGATGGAAGGCGACCTGGATCAACTTACGTCATACGGAAGAGCGTTGGCAGTCGATATAATGATCGTGGGGGTTATTACTTCACGAGTCGCCCCACGATCTGGTCCAAGTGCGTTCTCATCCACCTCGAGGCCATGTTTCGGGCTAGCAAAGACGTGCCCGCGCTTCCTCTTCCCACCCTTGGAAGGCGTACGCTCGCCAGCAGGTGGGATGGTGGGAATTGCATCCCTCCTCCGAGAGCCTTTGGTAGGGCTTGATACGACTTCCACATCGTTGAATCCGTCGGCCTGCCCCCAAAACTTGTGGTTCTTTTTCGGTGTGGATGCGCCGTCCTTCTTTTTGCTCTTTCCTCGTCCTAAGCCCTCTCTAAGATCCTGCTGGGCAAACTGAAGCTCAGTGGTAACATTGCGAGTTGTTGCCCGGAAGTCGTTCAGTTCCCGCTCATGTTTTGCCAATGTCTCCTCGTGTAATTTCCTCAAACGTGCAACCTCGGAATCACGGTCGTTCTGTATCTTGTCGTACTTTGATCGGATGATGAGGGCCTCCCCTCTGGCGGTTGCAAGCTCCGACTGGGCGGCAGCGAGCTGGGACTGGAGCTGGGCAATAATGTCACCTTGCGGCCCTGGCCGAGCCGACTGGCCTGCGTGGGACGGCTGTACCGAGTAGGGGCTTGGGACGGGAGGAACAGGCGGTCGGGCAAATTGGGATTGAGTCGGCGCATGTTGTGGGCGCGGTGGCGGGAGCGGACGGGCAGGCGGGACAGGTCGCAGAGAGGGCGGTGCGTGGTAAGGGATTGGGCGAGAGGATGGCACTTGAGGATATTTGGGAGGCGGGGGATAGACTGGCCGGGCTGTAGGAAGTGGTATATGCTGATTCCACCGTTGGGTGTTGGCGAGATTGGCATTCAGTCGGGCCTGCTGGACGGGAAGCGACTTGGTGGCCCACGAATTGGTCTGCTTGGGTCCGCCAGGCTGGGATTGCTGGGCAATCTCCTCAAAGACAACGGTGTCGTCGAGGTCGTCATCTTCGTCGAGACCGTAACTGTCCTGCTGAACATGCTGCTGCTGCAACTGCGGCTGTGGTTGCGGTTGGTGGTGCTGGTGCTGGTGTGTAAGAGGTGGTGGACGTTGTGAGACCTGGGCCTGGGCCTGGACCTGTGTCAGTTGGATGGCATTCTCCTCGAGCTTCTGGAGGTCGCTTTCGTCGATCTGGTCCAGGAAGTCTTCGTCGGAAAAGTCATCATCCATGGCCGTCGGTTGTTCGGTTCAAGGTTGCGATTGTGCATACCCGTGCCATGCCTCTCAGCCCCGCGCTTAGGTCGAGTCGGATGTTTCTACGGTTGAGGTCGACGTCACTTGCGCCAGACGCGCTTATTAGAGTTGGACTTGACCTCTGTCAGTCGAGGAACGCGTTGGAGTGATTACCTAATCACCTAACCGTTGGGAGACCCCCCACTGTGCCGGCCAAGACGGACTTGACGTAGCACCCCAGTTCCCGGGCAGACCTCGAAATTTCCACTCAAGCAGGACAAACACCAAACCAACAAACCCACTTCAGTCCACCGACGCTGCTCCCGTATGTTGTCGCAAAGCGCCCCTTGTCTTACTGCCTGTGCTAACATCGTCGTCGCGCTCCCCCGCAAAGAGCTCCTCGCTTCCCTCCCATCTGAGCTGAGGCCACTGTCCTCCTTTGCGCCGTCCTGCCAAATACCGATTCGTCCGATTCCGAACCCCTCGGGGACCTGACGTTGCCTGTCGTTCGGGGCCAAACGCATAGACACCCCATACCTCACCCATCATGGCCGGAAGGCAGGGCGCGGGAGCCATCGAGTCCCAAGCAGAAAAAAAGACCGAGATGGTGGCCGAACCGGACTCGACATTGTTAACCAAGCCAAACCCCGAAGCGACGAACACTTCCGCCGCTCCGCCGGCGACAGTCTCCGAGTATGAGAAGAAAAAGGCCAACTTCATGGTCAGGACATTTTGGACCTTGGTGATGATTGCCGGTTTCTTTGCTGCTCTGCTCGCCGGTCACATCTACGTCGTCTTGATCATCACCACCATCCAAATCATCTCCTTCAAGGAGGTCATCGCCATCGCCAATATAGGCTCTCGGGCCCGCGACTTGCGCTTCACAAAGTCTTTGAACTGGTACTGGCTCGCGACCACCATGTACTTCCTGTATGGCGAGAGTGTTGTCTACTACTTCAGACACATCATTCTTGTCGACAAGGTCCTGCAGCCTCTGTCTACCCACCACCGCTTCATCAGTTTTTGCATTTACATCTTTGGTAGGTTTAGCAAACTCAGCCGTAACAACAAGGCTGACATGACTCTCAGGTTTTGTCATCTTCGTCACCTCCTTGAAGCCAGGGAATTTGAGGTTTCAGTTCTCGCAGTTCGCCTGGACGCACATGGCGCTGTTCCTCATCAACATCCAGGCCCACTTCATCCTCAACAACATCTTTGAGGGTCTGATTTGGTTCTTCTTACCCGCCGCCCTTGTCATCACCAATGATATCTTTGCCTACATTTGCGGCATCACCTTTGGCCGCACTCAGCTCATCAAACTCTCGCCCAAGAAGACGGTCGAAGGTTTCATTGGCGCGTGGTTTTCGACCATGGTCGTCGGCCTCGGTCTCACCTGGTGCCTGCTCCGCTCCAACTATTTCATTTGCCCTGCAACAAACCTTGCCACGAGCATTCTGCAGGACATTCACTGCGACCCCAACCCCGTCTTCATCCCTCGCACCTATACGACCCCCGAGTTCTTTTTCCTGCCTCCCGGCCATACCGTGAGTATCACGGTGGCGCCCATGTACTTTCACACCTTGGTCTGGGCCACGTTTGCATCGTTGATTGCCCCATTCGGCGGTTTCTTCGCCTCGGGTCTCAAGAGAACCTTCAAGCTCAAGGACTTTGGCGACTCGATCCCCGGTCACGGCGGCATGACGGACCGCATGGACTGCCAGTTCATTATGGGCATGTTTGCCTTCCTCTACTACCAGACCTTTATCGCCGTCCGGGACTACAACCCCGGTGCCGTGCTGGACATGCTGGTCACCGGGTTGGGCGTCGAGGACCAGGCGCACGTTGTGAAGGGCATGTTGCAGATTTGGGCCAGAGATGGTGTCATTTCCCCAACGGTGAGTATCCCTCGGGAAATTCTGTTTGCAAGAGCTTCGTCTAACATCATGTCAACCAGGCTGCGGAGCAAATTTTGAACATCTTGGGTGACAACCTCGCCTCGGTGTCTCATCACCTGACAGAGTAATGCTGTTCCTCCATTGTACTATACGTGCCCCCGATGGGCGCCTGGCGTGGTTTATCGTTTTATTTGAGGATGCATTTTTTTTGTCATGGAGCTCGAGCGTCCGTTGCGAATGTGATATGATATTCAGGGACGGACAAAGCAGTCCGGTACATGGCAATGGCTGTGGCTACGTTCTGGAAAGGCATCAGCGACAAGTTGCGGACACTTTTTTCAACATTTGTATGGGCAACTAGGTGTGTGGATGTGACAAAGTTCATACAAACGAGGTGGAGGAGGAGCCCTTTTCCCGGTTATAATAGCGACTGTAATCTACACGGAGCGAATTGCATGGGAGGAGTACATGGAAGCATGGCTTTATTTTTAGGATGGTCAATTCAACATTTCAGAAACTTTTGATACCATCAGTCAGTGTCTTCGTTGTGAATCTTGTA
Organism: Podospora anserina S mat+; assembly: GCF_000226545.1. Classification (NCBI taxonomy): domain Eukaryota; kingdom Fungi; phylum Ascomycota; class Sordariomycetes; order Sordariales; family Podosporaceae; genus Podospora; species Podospora anserina. Next base: position 173,696 of record NW_001914832.1, read on the forward strand.
TGTATCAAGCTCGGTCGATGACTAAGCAGCCCGAGCAGCAGTGTCTTTCTTCACATACCCTCCTTGTCAACATCAACCTTTTGGAGTGAGTGGAACGTTGACACCTAAAATGCAATGGACAACCCACCAGCAGCCAACACCCTTGGCACCCTCGGAGCGGTAAAACCTCCTTCTTTCCTCTTTCTCTCTCTCTCTCTCTCTTTTCATCGCATGCTAACACCATCCCAAGATCTGCTGGTCGATCCAGCTCCTCCCCCAAATAATCATCAACCACCGCCGCCGCCACGCCACCGGGCTGCAACCCGCCATGATGATGCTCTGGGCCTGGGCCGGCGTCCCCCTGGGAGTCTACAACATCGTCTCCTCCTTCAACCTTGCCCTGCAGGTCCAACCTCAGATCCTCGCCTTCCTAAGCCTCGTCACCTGGGGGCAGTGTCTCTACTACCAGCAATGCTGGACAGCGATCGAGACCCTGTCCGTGGCGGTGCCGATCGGGATGGTGATGGCGGGTGTGGAGGTCGGGCTGGTGTTCGCGCTGCGGAACAGAAACGGGCAAGACTGGGCGATGACGCTCATGGCGGCGTTGTCTGCCCTGTTGCTTGCGCTGGGCGTGCTGAGGCATTACGTCGATATATGGAAACATCGGACCGTGAGGGGGATTTCCTTCTTGTTTGTGGGGATTGATGCGCTCGGGGATGTCTTCTCACTGGTGTCGGTCGTTTTCCAGAAAGAGCTGGACGTGTTGGGAATGGTGATTTACGGGACGGAATTGGCTCTCTGGTTGGGAGTTTTTGCTGCTGGCGGGTGGTATGACCTCCTGCCCAAGGTCCGGCAAAGGTGGGGGTCGGGGAGGGAGGGAAAGGGGGGAGAAACGAGGGGGGAGGAGTTGGGACGGGGCCAGGCCGAAAATAACAACACGGCGAGAGCAACCGGGCTGGCTACTTTGCACGATGGGGCGTCATCAACATCCGTTTTTCGGACGGCATCAAGGTCAATAGAGGGGTAGTAGATGGAAAAAACATTGATATCGCTTGCTATATACAGGAGGTACATAAGATACATTACAGATTCATTATTGCTCGTTAACAAACAAGCCCGCCATGCCCATGCCGGTGCCAATGCACATGCTCGTCAGCAGGATCTTCTTGCCGGTCTTTCTGCACTCGCTGAGGCCGGTGACGATTTGTCTCGCACCGGTGGCGCCCAGTGGGTGGCCAAGGGCAATGGCACCGCCACGGGGGTTCATCTTGGCCCAGTCGAGTCCAAGCTTGTCCCGGCAGTAGACAGCCATGCTTGCAAAGGCCTCGTTGATCTCGACGACATCAACATCGTTCAGGGTGATGTTGTGCTGGGCGAGGAGCTTGGGGATGGCCACGGTGGGGCCAATACCCATGATGCGGGGGGCGAGACCGGCGGTGGTGGAGCCGACGTATTTGCCCAGGATGGGCTGACCGAGCTTGATGGCGGTGCTGCGCTTCATCAGCAGGATGGCAGCAGCACCATCGGTAACCTGAGAGGCATTGCCACCAGTGGTGCAGCCACCCCATTGAGGGAAGGCGGCGCGGATCTTGCCGAGACCCTCGGCGGTGGTGCCAGGCCGGATGCCCTCGTCCTGGGTTAGGGTGACCGTTTTGGAATTGCCGTCCTTGTCCTTGATCTGGGTGGTGATGGGGACGATCTCGTCATCGAAAAGACCGGCCTTTTGCGCCCTCTCGGCTCTCTGGAAACTCTCGGCGGCGTACTTGTCCATCATCTCGCGAGTGACACCAAAGTCAGCGCTGACGTTCTCGGAAGTCCAACCCATGGGCTGCATGCAGTCGACAGCCTCCTGGGAGTGCTTGGTGACCTCCTCGTCAAAGGGCTTCTCGAGCGCATCGCCGCCAGCGGTCATGCTCTCGGCTCCCATGGCGATACCGATTTCGATGGATCCGTTGGAGATGGCGTGGGCAATGTCGGCGACGGCCTTGAGGCCGGAGGAGCAGAAGCGGTTGAGCGAGTAGACGGAGCAGGTGTTGGGGTAGCCCGCGGCGAGGGACGCGGCGCGCAGCTTGTACGAAGCCTTGCCATCGGAAACCTGTAGACCAGAATAGTGTCAGCGCTCACTGTTTCCAAAGACACTCTGAGGGGACGGACACGGGTGCGCACATTGCCCAGGCAGATATCTTCGACGAGAGCGGGGTCGAGGTTGCTCCGTTGGTTGACCTCCTTCAGGAGAGCGTAGACCATGTACTCGATGGTGGTGTCCTTGAAGCCACCCTTCTTGGCCTTGGCCAGAGGCGTGCGGACGGCGAGGGTGATGACAATGTCGTCGGCATTCTTGGAGGTGCTGCGTGTTGCGGCGAGTGGTCAGCGGCCAAGTCAAAAGTCAAAGTGGAGGGAAGGGCATGTGAAAGCCCACGGGACAACTCACATTTGGGACAGCCCGTTGCCGGGGGCAAGGTGTTTGAGGATGGAGCCGAGTCTTTCTACCGCCATTGTGAGAGTCTTGAATCCGGTGTGGGTGATCAGGAATTGAGGTCTTCGGGGCAGGAAGGGACAGGAATGTCGTGCATATTATTTATTATATCAACAATCAAGGGCAATGTTGCTGCTGACGGAATTGGTGGCGTTGGGTCACTTTGCCTCGGCATCTTTCGGCGTCTGCGGTTGTTGTCCATCGCAGATGGCCTGGTTCGCGGTTGAAAGCTGGCCCCTGGCGGGGGGGCGGGGAGGGGGGCAGCCGGGGCTCGCGGGGGCAAGGATGGCGTTGGGGTAAAGTGACCCGACCGGCCCATTTGAACCGCTTCCGGGCCACGGCTCAAGAGCTTTTGCGGGGAAACCATTCGCTTCCACAAAGGCACCCACCGCCATCGGCAATTGCTTTGCTTGTTGGGGTCCTCCAAGTCCAGGGACCATCAATTGAAGCCAGCTGAAGGGAAGTCTTTAAGAATACAGAGACTTCTTCTCTCAGCCTTATCTTGCACACTTCATGCCACAGACAGCCCTGTTTCTCAATCTCCACCACTTAAACCTGCACCCGGTGCCTGCCCTGTGCGTTTGAGCTTCAGCGTGTTCGTCTCTGCTGGGCAGTATCTGTGCAGTCGTTCGTGCCTTGCATATCTCTGTGTTCAGGTTCAGATGACAGCCATTGGCAGCTCTGCTCTGACAACTCCCTCTCATCCCATAAATTAGGGCCTTTTGATCAACTGCCATCTCAGTCCTCTCATTAAGAAAGGTGCAATATAGCGGCGCTAGTCCCAACACGGGCTAGCGTCTTATCATGCCAAATCTAGGCGGCCCTGGGTGCCTGGGCAGCGCCAGCCACGAGCTTTTGCCCCATCAAGCTGAAAGGGTCTGTCTGTCATGGAGATAACTGGCGCTTTCAGCTGGCCGTATTGTTGTGGCCATGCAATTTCTATTGCGGCCATGTCGTCGTCCTGAACATCTCTTCATCATGATTCTTCTTGTAACGCTCGTTCATTCTTGATTCCATTCCCTCCCGTCGGCAGCGTTGGCCATACTTACGCTCTCTTTTTCCTTTTTTTTTTGGGTTGCTTCGGAACTACGGAGTAAACGCAAATCTAGATCTCGGACCCCCCTGAGCTGACAACAGTCCCTCTTCGCCTCGGGAACCGACCGACGACGGCCTACAACCGCGTCAACGTCAGTATCCCTTCGGTCTCTGAACAACGAGATCTGATCCGATCAAGTTCTGACTGCCCAGCTTAACCCAACGGTTTCACTACCAGCGCTCCGTTCTGTCCGGCCCGCGTAACATGTTACACCATGTATCACCCGCCGCTGTTTTAACAGTGGCAGCCATGATCCTCCCGTCGATCGTCTCCGCCGACGGCCCGCTAGCGTCTGACAAACGAGGTCTCTGCTTCACGCCCAACGACACGACCCGCGCCGACGACGCAGTCTGGCCCCCGGCTCTGTCGTGGTACTACAACTACAAACCTCTCCCCGAGCCCAAATACAAGGACATTCCCCAGTCCGAGTTCGAGTTTGTGCCCATGCTATGGGGTGCCCCGGAGACGAAGGGAGACACCTCGTTTGTCACGACCATCCAAGACCTGATCAAGAGCGGCGTCAACATCACCAACGTCCTCGGCTTCAACGAACCGGATGCCCCGTACTCGTGGGGAGGGAGTTATTTGGATCCTATCACGGCGGCTCAGGTGTGGGTGGACAACATCAAGCCCTTGAGTGATGTGGGAATCCGAGTGGGTTTGCCCGCCTGCACCGCCGGACAGGACGGCTTGCCCTGGCTCAGGACCTTTGTCCGCGAGTGCTCGAAGCTTGTCAGCACGGAAAACAAAAAGGAGAACTGCACGTTTGACTTTGTGACGATTCATTGGTATGGGAGCTTTGAGGGGTTGGCCAGCCATATGGGCCAATATGCTGCTGAGTATGTTTCTTTCGGTTGTGCAGTTTTGGTGGCAAGGCTGACTTTGTCACAGGTTCCCCAACAAGACCATGTGGATCACCGAGTACAATTTCGCCCATCAGAGTCTCGAGGATACGCAGGCCTTCTACAAGATTTCTGCCGAGTACTTTGATCGTTTGGATTTTGTTGAGCGGTATTCCCTGTTCGGCGCCTTTAGGAGCGACGTCTCGAACGTGGGACCCAATGCTGCCATGTTGAGCAACGATGGTAGACTGACGGATATTGGCGCTTGGTACCTGGGCAAGGAATCCACCGGCGTCAAGCCTACTGATGGTCAATCTGTTAGTGCTGCTGTGCGTCAGACCGTGTCCATAGTGAGTGCCTCGCTTATTGGTGCTGCTGCTGGTGTGTGGGGGTTATTTTGATGTGATGTCGACACGGGGACTTTATCTGGGCTTGTAATTTAATGACTGGATGAGACGATGCGATGCGGTGCTGGCGGGCGGAAATGTTATCGGTTCATCGTTGGAAGTTGCCATGACCTCAACTCTTAGGTCTCCGTGAGCAGAGGGCCTCTACTCAGGCCTCTCCTGTCTTGGGGGGGTTGATGTGTCTTGTGTGCTGACCACAGGTATCCTTTCAGCTTCCGGCGATCAAGTCGACAATCTTTCCACCCGTTCAACCTCGCGTCGTCCCATCACTATCCCGACATAAATTATGTATATAGTAATTCTTTGTTGTAGACAGGATGACGGGATGACCACCCACTTTGTGCTGTGCTGTGAGGCGAGGTTTTGGATCGGAGACATGTGAGACCCAGCAATCTGGGTTATTGTCTCGCTCTTCTGACACGCATACGCATGACCTGCAGACAGCTTAACGATTTCTTCTTCGGTGGTTCTGGACACTATCGAATTACGTGTGAACATCCCAAGGATTTGGAACTGCATTGGTGGGTTCCGGCGCTCCAGTCATCCCCTGTAAATCACCCCCACTAACCCCGAAGCGGCAGGCTAACAGGGCCAACCCGGAGCAGGCGAGGTCTCCGGCGATGTTGCTCGAAGTGCGGGGGTGAGAGAGGTGCCCGATGGTAGGTGGAAAGGAAGGATATTTACCTGGGACCGGCCCCGTTTTCTGCTCTGTCGGCAGATCGACCTTTGGTGTTACCCCTTCTCTCCCATCCTCTCACCGTGCATAAATAATTACACAAAAAATAAAATAAAATAATGGCCGAGTCCGAGTCCATTCCGGCAGCTACTGCGCCGCAGGCATCGGCTTCTTCACCGGCTGGTTCCCCACCTCCGACCACCGCTCCTGCCGCTGCCGCTTCCACTCCGGCATCCCCGAGCGCTGCTGAGCAGCCGGCCGCCGATGCGCAAATTGCAGTCGACTCCAACCCCATCTACCATCCCCAACCACTGGAGGACGATGACGACAATGACTCTTCGCTTGGTGATGAGAATGCTCTTTCTACTGCCTCCATCAGCTCCAGCATCCTGCAGTACCGCAAGCTTCACGGCAGGACCTACCACAACTTTGGTGGTGCCGACAAGGTGGAGTACTGGTGAGTCTGAACCACCCTTCTCTGCTCTGATCACGTTTCACTGAAAAGACAAACCAGGGCCCCCAATGACGACGCCCAGAATGACCAGCTAGACATCAACCACCACCTCCTCAACCTGGCCCTGGACAACAAGCTCTTCTTCGCCCCCCTGTCCAAGCCCACCCGCGTGCTCGACGTCGGCACCGGCACGGGCATGTGGGCCATCGACTTTGCCGATGAGTTCCCCGACTGCGAGGTCACGGGCATCGATCTGTCTCCCATCCAGCCGACCTGGGTGCCGCCCAACTGCAAGTTCGAGCTGGACGACGCCTCCCAGCCCTGGACTTTCCCGGACAACCACTTTGACTACATCCACTTCCGGTACATGATTGGGTGCTTCAAGGACTGGCCGGCCGTGTACCGGGAGGCGTACCGGTGTCTGAAGCCGGGCGGCTGGATCGAGCACTTGGACTGCACGGCGGATGTGCTGTCGGATGACGGGTCGCTGCCCAAGGACACGGTGTTTGTGGAGTGGAAGAAGGTGTTCAAGGAGGCGGGGGACAAGATGGGCCAGACGTTTGAGGTGGTGGACAATGACAACTATGTTGGGTGGCTGAAGGAGGCTGGGTTTAAGGATGTGAAGAATACGATTATCAAGACGCCGGTGGGGTCGTGGCCGGCGGATCCAAAGTGGAAGGAGGTTGGGCAGTTCAACCAGTATATGCTCGAAGGCGGGATTGAGGGGCTGGGGTTGTATATCATCACGAACGTGCTGGGGTGGAAATATGAGGAGATGCAGGTGTTTATTGCCAAGGTGAGGGCTGGGTTGAGGAACAAGAACTGGCATAGCTACTGCGTTTGGTAAGTTATCCCCCTTCGTCCCGCCGTTGGGCACAGCAGCTGACATGTCTGTCTGATCTACAGGGGTGCTGCTTGGGGCCAGAAGCCTTACGACGAGTGAAGGATATGCCTGAAGGGGGGTGTGTAATGCTGGCGATGAGGACGCGAGTTTTAGATCATTACGTGTCATTTATTAGAATGCCAACTTTGTTCGCGCCCACGAATCAAGAGGTCCATTCCCCGAACGCCCAACCAACCTCCAACAGCAGCACTGCAAACTCGTAACCCTTTCTGGCAGAACCCACCTGCAACCAAGTAGAATATTTGTCAGCCCTCACTCCTCAGCCCTCCATGTTCTAGATGCGGGGAAATATTGAAGCCACGAGAGGGGGGGGGGGGGAAGCAAGGTTGCGAAACATCACTATTGACGTCTTTTCTGATGGTGTGGAGACGATCCGAGGCTCGCTTTCCCTCTTTGACCGTCTTGTTGGTGCAAGGTCGCGCAAACCTGCTGCGGGGAAGCAACGTGGAACATTCAGAATGCAACCTCACGCATGCATGGAAGAGGCCCAACTGCATCGTCTGCAGGCATCGGTATTCTCTGAGGGTGGTTCCAGAAAGAAGAATAAGTAGCGCTGGGTGGTACCGCAGGTATTTCAGTTGAGCCTCTTCTCATCTTGCCTGCCTGCCACCTTCTAGACACTCACTTGGACTGCATCGTCAGTCTGCAACGGTAACATCATGGGCTCAGCTGCTGACTTCCCCAAGATTGACTTTACGGTACGCTCAACCCCCCCCCTCTCGTTGCTGACGAAAACTCGTCACTGACAGACAATATGATTGGCAGTCCAATTTTCAAAACATCATCAACAACGCTCTCTCGTCCACCCCCGAGACCCGTCAGGCTGTCGACCCAAGCACAGAGGAGCTTCTCTATCATGTTCCCCTGTCCAAGCAGGCTGATGTCGACAAGGCCGTCTCCGTTGCCAAAGCTGCCTTTCCCGCGTGGAAGGCGCTGTCCTATGACGACCGGGCGGGGTATCTCGGTCGGTATGCTGACGCGATTGAGGCTAACGTTTCCGGACTCCAAGAGCTTCTGATGAAGGAGGCTGGCAAGCCTGTTAGCAACGCCGCAGGGGAGCTGCAGTTTGCCATTGCCCATGTGAGGGAGACGGCCAAGCTGAGGATCGAGGATGACTTGATTGAGGATACTGAGGAGGTTGGTTTGGTTTGCATGCTGATTTGCCAAAGGGGTCGCTGACAGCTCACAACAGAGAAGAGCGACCGTCCGGTACCTTCCCATGGGAGTTGGCGTTGGCATCATCCCCTGGAACTACCCCGTCCTTTTGGGCCTGGGCAAGCTTGGTCCCGCCGTCCTCGCCGGCAACACCTTTATCTGGAAGCCATCGCCTTTCTCTCCCTACACGGCGCTCAAGCTGGGCGAGATTGCTGCGCAGATATTCCCACCGGGTGTTGTGCAAGTTCTGAGCGGTGATGAGAGCTTAGGACCACTCTTTACTGCTCACCCTGATGTAGCCAAAATCAGCTTCACGGGTTCGTCTGCGACGGGCAAGAAGGTCATGCAGGCTTGTGCCAGCACGCTCAAGAGGCTGACGTTGGAGCTGGGTGGGAATGACGCGTCGATTATTTATGATGATGTTGATGTGGCCCAGGTGGTTCAGAAGGTATGTTTTGCCTGATGCTCAAGACCAAGCAAGGTATCTGATGAAACTAACACAATAAAAGATCGGACCCATGGCATTCATGCACTCTGGTCAGATCTGCATGGACATCAAGCGCCTTTACGTGCACGAGAAGATCTACGACGAGTTCCTCGCTGCCTTTGTCCAGGTGGTCAAGTCGTTCAAGGTCGGAGGAGGAGGCGATCCCGAGGCGTTCCTGGGTCCGGTCCAAAATCGGATGCAGTTTGAAAAGGTCAAGGACCTGTACTCGGAGATTGGCAAGCAGAAGTGGCAAGTCGCCACCGGTGGTGAGCCTGTCGCCTGCGATGGCAAGAAGGGCTTCTTCCTGCCGCCTACCATCATCGACAACCCGCCAGATGACAGCCGCATCGTGGTGGAGGAGCCTTTTGGGCCCATTATGCCTGTTCTCAAATGGAGCGATGAGGATGAGGTGGTTAGGCGGGCGAACAACACCAACATGGGATTGGGGGCTTCGGTTTGGAGCAATGATATTGAAAAGGCCGAGAGGCTGGCTAGGAGGCTGGAGGCGGGGAGCACTTGGGTGAATAGTCATTTTGAGCTGTCGCCTTATGTTCCCTTTGGTGGGCACAAGTGGAGCGGTGTTGGAATGGATTGGGGCATTGTTGGGTTGAAGGGGTGGTGCAACACTCAGGCGAGCTGGGTGAGGAAGAAGTTTTGAGGGGGAGGGGGGGTGATGTATTCTGTCGAAGGCAACACTTAAGTTCGGTGCATGTATTTCTACATCATTATGTTGACGGATGAAATGAACTGCGGAGTTGAAGAGAAGTACCTAATCGGCGATTGTAATACCCAAGGCATGGCACCGACCCGGGCGTCAAACCCAACGTTGTGCTTATTCTGTGTTGATAAAAGAAAATGAGATAGGTATGTCGGTCTCATGTTTCGGTCATAGAGAATGAAACGCAAGTGTTGTTGCGCGGCGCAGACACCAGCCTGGCCGCGATCAAGACATAGGTAGGACGGTAGATAAGACGACGGCCAATGGCCATGGCCGGTCTGGCTGCTCGAAACCAGATTGGCCCGCGGGCTTGAATTATGTTCTTTTTTGGCCTGCCTTGCATGCTGTGTACCTAGGTACCTAGTGATCCAACGCTTGAAGTGTGGTTACCAAGGCGTCGTCGGTCAATGAAACCTCAAACGTACCAGACCTGCAAAGATTTCACACTCCCGAGATCCCCAAGTCTTATAAGAGAGTCCGAGTCGCCCGTGTATTCACCTTCATTCAATCGTTCATCCCCGCTCACAAACAAAACATTACCAACTTCGTCACTTCAAACTCGAGACTTTTGGTCCAATTCCACAAAATGAAGGTAAGTCTCACCGGATGATGTTCAATGCCTTTGAGGATTGTTCCTGACGCAAATTTGAATGTAGCTTATCACCATTCTCATCCTCTCCGCCACGGCGGTGCTTGCCGCCCCAGCACCTGCTCCTGCCCAGGTCGAAGCCCGAGCCTGCCCGGAGAACCCCGATGACTGCCTTTCGACATTCACATAACTGCTATTGGCCAGAGGAGATGCGCCTCAAAAGAAAAGTACTCGGGGAATACGGTGGATTTCATGAAGAACAGTCTTAAAGAGTTAATACATTCCTACCCTTGTGGTACTGTACTTGCTGTGCGAGTGAATGCGTGCCCATGATTGGGCCGCTTATAACTGAGAACCTTGTCGTGGGATATCTCATGTGCTTCCACAAAAGATGCCAAAATGATGTTTCCCCCATTGGATACCTTATGTAGGAAAGGCTTTTGCTAAGGTCATGGTCATCACTCCTCGCTCCTCGACACCGTGCCATTCACGGTGCAGAGACACATCCGGCTCCGGGGTCCACTTTTCCGGCACTTCCCCTCCCCGGGCCTTGAGAGCCGCTCCCGGCTAAATGCGGAGTGGGGCATCCAACACGGCTGTAGCAGCGGACTGAGAGCACCTGGAGTCTCCCCTCATGTTCAACCTCGACCATAAGAGGCATCCATCGGGCATTCCGGCGAGACGTCGTCAAGCTGCCCAAAGCAAACCAACCAACCAATTACTTCATTGTGATTCACCATGCCCCAAGTAAGAAACCCCATCCTCCCCGGGTTCAACCCCGACCCCTCCATCCTCCGGGTGGGCGATGACTACTACATTGCCACTTCCACCTTTGAGTGGTACCCAGGCGTTCAAATCCACCACTCCAAGGACCTCGCCAACTGGGAGCTCGTCACCCGCCCCCTAACCCGCAAGTCCCAGCTCGACATGCGAGGCGACCCGGACAGCTGCGGTATCTGGGCTCCCTGTCTCACCCACGATGGTGAAAAGTTCTGGCTGGTGTACACAGATGTCAAGCGCAAGGATGGGTCCTTCAAGGATACTCACAATTACATTGTTTCCGCCCCGGCTATCGAGGGCCCATGGTCGGATCCGGTCTACACCAACTCTTCTGGGTTTGATCCTTCACTCTTTCACGACCCGGACACCGGCAAGAAGTGGTTTGTGAACATGCTGTGGGATCACCGCCGTCGCCCTCTTCTTTTTGCCGGGATTGCGTTGCAGGAGTGGGATCCTGTTTCTGGCAAGCTCGTGGGCCCACGCAAAAACATCTATCGGGGTACCGAGCTCGCTCTGGTCGAGGGCCCTCATCTCTACAAGCGGAATGGATGGTATTATCTCCTGACCGCCGAAGGAGGCACCGGCTACGACCACGCAGTCACCTTTGCCCGTTCCAGGGACATTTGGGGGCCCTATGAAACCCACCCAGACAAGCACATTCTCTCCTCCAAGGACCATCCCCATGCCGCGCTGCAGCGTGCCGGACACGGTGATATTGTCGACACACCCGATGGCAAGACCTATCTCGTCCACCTTGCCGGCCGCCCGACCACCCAGAGGAGAAGGTGCGTTCTCGGCCGCGAGACCGCCATCCAGGAATGCTTCTGGAAAGACGACTGGCTCTTTGTCAAGGATGGCCCTGTCCCCTCCCTCCATGTCGAGCTCCCTGCCGCCCGGGATGAGGATCGGTACTGGGAGACGAAAAAGTACTCGTTCGATGCCGGCGAAGGACTGCACAAAGACTTCCAGTGGCTTCGCACCCCCGAGACGGAGAGAATCTTCAACCTGGACAGCAACAAGCTCAACCTGATTGGCAGGGAGAGCATCGGTTCCTGGTTCGAGCAAGCCCTCGTTGCGAGGAGGCAAGAGCACTTTTCCTACGACGCCGAGACAGTCATTGACTTTTCCCCCACCGACGAGAGAGAATTCGCCGGGCTGACGGCCTACTACTGCCGGTACAACTTTTTCTACCTCATCGTCAGCGCGCACAGTGACGGGCAGAGGGAGTTGCTGATCATGGCTTCCGAGGCGAGCTGGCCGGTGGGGAATCTGGTCTTGCCGCTGTCGAATCCTGACAGTGTGGTTATTCCCAACGAGGGCAAAGTCAGACTCAAGGTTACGGTGAGGGGGAAGGAGCTGCAGTTTTGGTACGCTCTTGAGGGTGAGCAGGAGCTCAAGAAGATCGGCCCGGTGTTTGACGCAAGTATTGTAAGTGATGAGTGTGGTGGGCATCAGGCTCATGGGAGTTTCACGGGGGCTTTTGTGGGGGTGGCTGCCTCGGATTTGAACGGGACGGGGAGGGTGGCCAGTTTTGAGGGGTTTGTGTACACGCCTGTGAAGCATGGTAGCGATCGGTATGAGGTTTAGGGTTACTTACCTAGGAACTTGCCATGAGATAAGATCAACACGAGAGCGGTTGTGCTCGCCCCCTTCCTGCCAAGCGTGACTATGCATAAACAAATTCCCCTAACAGCCAACATACCTCAGTCTTTGGCGCTTTAGCCCAGTGCAGGAAGAGCTTTTGTACACAGCTTCAGGTGCACTGGTCAAGGGGCAGGTACCAGGATACTTACCATGACCGGTTTTGGCAACGCACCATCCCACTGCTCATTGCCATGCAGCCGATTCGAGTTTTGTCAGAAAAGCATGTATCTCCAAGGCAAAAGTTCCAATAATCAGAACTTGGTAACCTAGTCAAAGAATGGTCAGAGACCTCATAAATAGGCTCTCCACCCAACACATCCGCCCCCTTTCTCCCCTCGTGCTCAGCTCATCATCTACCTCCCACACCTACTCAACCTTGACCTTGCCAAAATGCACCTCCTCACGATCCTCTCCCTGGTAACAGCAGCCTCAGCCACCCTATCCCGATGCGAAGGGTGTCGTCTCATGCCCACCGCCAAAAATGTGTTTGAATGCAGCCGGTGCGAAATGGCCAATGGCGCGCATGGCCCAGCTTGAACTTGGGACGCTGCTACATCAACGCGAACGGGAATTTGATCTTTCAGCACAAGTGCGTGCTCTCACAGACAGACTCTTCTGGGGTTAATGTTTGACATGATTTGTATAGCGGTGCATACCACCTATCCTGCCATGTGGGCAGTGCGAATGCTGCTTTTGACCTTCCCCGTGGCGATGCTTCGATGTGGCTTCCTTGTCCTAGGATTAATGGGCAGTTGCATACGCCGTTGGCTGATTTGTGTGAGTTGATTTGGTTGTCGTTGTTCAGGTCGTTGCTGACTGAGTGTGGTTTACCTAGTGCTGATGTGAAGGTGGATAATGGGTTTCTTTACTGCCAGGGGGGGTATCCAAGGTCGAAGTCCAGGCGTTGGTTGAACTAGGTTGGGATGTCTTTTGTCAGAGTTGGTGGAGAGAGAACCAAGTTGTGTTCAAGGGCCCCCTTGCTGGAAGATGGCGCAGCACAGTCGTTCCTTCACCATCGATCTAGACATAGCCGACCAAGCTGGCGTAAGAACATTTGGCATAATTTTAGTGGATATGAACGCGAGAGGTTAGAGCTTCAGAGGACTCGTTGCTTTCAACCGCTGTGACATTCTCTTGAGTCTAGAATTGTCGGGGATGCGTTGGTCGTCAACATAATGGGAAGTCGGCAGCATTTGGCTCGCGGCAAAGAACTTTGGATGTAATCTTTCGAACCATCTTTTACTCAGCTAACTACTCCATCTTATTGCCTCAAAGCCATACCTCCATCTCCACCATGCGTCCCCTCAACCTCACCATCTCCCTCCTCTCCCTAGGAACAGCAGCAACAGACACCTTACTCGAATCATGCCGTGACTGTCCCCTCAAGTCCAATGAAAAGAACATTCTCCAATGCGGCAGCTGCCAAATGCGAAATGACAAATGAAACCGCGGTTCAACGCTGAACCCCGGAAAATGCTACATCAATTCATGGGGATTACTCAAAGTCCAGAAGGAGTTCATATTTTCCCATCCACCCCCCCTTCCTTTCTCAAATTTCTTGTGCTAACAGAGACACCCTTATTTTTCTGATTGCAGCGGGGAATATCATCTCTCCTGTGATATTTCTAACCCCGGGTTCAAAATCACCGCCGCCGTCACCGCCGAAACGTGGCTTCCTTGCCCCGATGACAAGGGCGGTCTGATTGCTTCGAATGTTCTCCTGCTTCAGTCAACTAGCCTTATTGATATTCTCCTCAAAGTCATCGCTGACAGTGGCTAATCAACATGTTCATAATGTTATGGGCGTTCTCCATTGCAACAACTTGTAGGATGAGCGTGGCGGGAAATGGGGGCTTCGGTCCGATGTCAAAAAACTCAGTTGAATAAAGAGTCCATCGTTGAGATGGACCGATGGTATGTGTGGGCCGCTATAGTTGAAGGTATTGGAAGAGATATTGGTGCGCACACCAGATGGGCCCTGCTGATACATGTTTAGGTAGTTGAACAGCCTTATCATTGCAGTACATCGAGCTAAGCTTTTTTGGTTGATATATTTCATCAACCGACCATGACACATATTGCCCTCCCACAAATATCATCCCAGAAAAAGCTGCTGGCTAGCTAGATCATCGGGGCTGTTCCATCTCAATGGATCTGCAAAGGCAGCCGTCGTGTATCAAAGCCGCAGCCTAACCTCTGGCTGAAATCGTTCTTCCCAGGGTTTGATTAGCGTCTCCAACCTGGAGCCTTTGGTGCCCTGACCCTTCGAGAGTTAGTCCAGATCATATTTGGACTTCTGAACACAGATCATGCAGGCAGCGGTGCATAACTCGGCGTCTGAAGGTGGCGCACCCGGATTGCGTGAAGCCACGGGGCATAGACTCGGAGGTCGCACCATCCATCTCCCTTCGCAACAAAGTTGAGGCCTCTCTTCATCGACGCAGCCAAGGCCTTTGAAAGCGGAAGAAACTCTTTGTCGCCCAGTTTCAAGGCTGTCTCGACGCGACCATACCGCAGAAAGAGCTCCCGCCCAACCCCTTGGGCGACAACCTCGGCCAAGACGCGGGAACTTTCAAAAGAAGGTTTAACATCAGGTGGCCAGTTGTCCTGAAAGATTCGGCCTGGACGGTCCCGGCCGAGATTACAATACGCCACCGGAGGCTCTGCATTCGTCGTCGAGACGCGGTGCTTGAGGGTGGGATTCCCAGGGCGACAAAGCTTCTTTCCAACCGAACTGAGCACGGGTGGGGTCGAGCACAAGCTGTCTGGCCGAAGACAGGGTGAGACGTAGGACATTGTGACCAGGCATCCCGCTGAACTCGACGCGGTCTGGTGTCATGCGGCAGACGGGTATGTTGATATTTTTGGGTCTGAAATGAGCCTCTGTCAGGTCCATAAAATGCTCCCAATCTTCCTCGTAGAGCTTGACGACGCGGCTGATTTGTCTGTGCTTAGGCCAGGGTTGAGCTTGGCATGTCCGGTCGCAATAGAGTGTTCTGATGGTCTCGTGGCTGCAGTTGTCGCCGTTCTTGATGAGACATGGAGAGCACCGCATGGTAGCGCCCTGCTTGCCGCATGCTGCGCAGCTGTCTCCCAAGAGTCCCTCAGGCAGAAGGCTGTGATCGGTTTCCGGGCCTGTTACGGGGGGCTGGTTGGGCAAAGAATCTTCCTTCCGACAGCATGTGATCCAAAGGCAGAAGCGAAGGGCCTTGGCTTTGTTGCTCATATCGTCGGAAGAAGGGGGACATTTGAGCGCCAGGAGCGCTACCTGCTGGAGAATCCAGAGCGGCTTCGACTCATTCACCTCGCCGTTTCCAAGCGCCTCACTTCTGAGCGCCTCCCAATGCCCCATCAAGCTTCTAAAAAGGAATAACTGCGCCTCTCTGTCGGAACCTGCGTCTCTCTGTCGGAACCTGCGTCTCTCTGTCGGAACCTGCGTCTCTCTGTCGGAACCTGCGTCTCTCTGTCGGAACCTGCGTCTCTCTGTCGGAACCTGCGTCTCTCTGTCGGAACATGGTTTGTTTAGTATTTGCACGGCGTATCGCGAGCCGACGTACTGGATTTTCGACCAGAACTCTTTGTATCCTCACGTAGTCGTCATATGTGGGGAGGTTTTCAAAGAAGTTGTCGACTGGGTCGTCGGTGATGTCGAGTCGCTTGATCGCGTCAAGCAGAGTTTGGTCGCTGGAGATGTTGGATCGCGCAGGATGTCGTCAAGCAGATTTTGGCCGCCAGAGCTGACCATTTTTGCAGAAGCCGGGTAGATTGAAAGGCGGATAAGTCGAAGTGATGCTGAGAAGGAGAAAGACAGGCAGCATTGTAGAGGGTTCAACTGGCAACGGGGTCTGTCGAAAGAAGTTTGACGACGGGATTGAGGCAGGAAAAGAGTATCACGGAGTCGATGGGGTAAACAAGCAGAAAATTCTTCGAAGCCAGTCTCTGCAATCTGAAAGAGAGAGCGAAGGTACATACGGTGACCGTACCTTGATAAAAAATGAAAAAAACAACCCCTCTGAATGGCTGACAAGGTCATTTCACACAGTTGAGAACAGCAAAAAAAGCGTTTATTGAAGAGGCATATTTATCAGACCTGAATCTCCTCAGGGGTCTCGTTTGAATCTCGCTCTTTTGTGGAGGATCGACTGATGTCTCCTATCATCTCTTTGAAGCCCATCGACCACCCTGTAAGGCCTCTCACCAGTTTTGAAGTGACGGCTTCAACGAGGGTCAAATCTTTGTAAGTCTAGACTTTCTCTACAATCTACACCTTTTGCGAAGCAGAGCATGTCAACTGTCAACAGGCAACGGTCATGTTATCACCCTTCCTGCCTGGATCTCATGGTAATTTATGTCTGACACCTGACCTGACATAGACTTTGAACTGATGCTAGAAAGCTCTAGTTTATTTCACTTTTCACTTCTCAATATCGACCACTCAAGCTCCCGGCGCCTGTCGTTGGACACATGATCCGAACACGCTAACAGAGATGCATGGTATTTTACTCGGGGTCTGCTAAGGCTCGCTTGGGTCACACAGCGCAGCTTCCGCTTGCCCAAAACAATGACCGATGCAGCCCAGGTCCAATCACACAACACGCTTATAAACAACACCGCGCATTGCATCTCGAGTTGCGTCACGGAGCATAGAATTCGACTTTACATCCCTGGGTACGAGAACCACAGGCGAACAACATGACGAACTCCCTCATGCAGTACCATGACCAGCCACGCCCTCTCCCCTCACGGGGCGATTACTGCAACGAAAACCCCATCGACTCAAGTCTTGCTTTGCGGGGATGCCATGGCGGGAATTGTCGCATTGGCTTAATTAACCATGCCTGGCAAAGCGGCCCGGCTATGACATCGTCGCAGCAGCCACAGCCGCTTCGGAACCACGTCTCCTCTGCCCGCCCTCGAGTGCCGATCGTCCAATATATCGACCGTCTGCACCCCAGGTTGAGTCATTTATCCCACACTCTCGCGAGAAGGTTTTCCCACCTCCCATTTGCTCGCATGCTGACGTCCCCTCCCGCCGCGGACCTCGTTCCTGCTTTGGACCGCCGACGAGATCTGGTGATATATTGCATCTGTGGGGCCGCGGCCATCTGACGACGATTAAATGTCGCCTCGTTCCGACTGGGCGGGTCTGGGCATCACTCCTCGGAGCCGTGTCTCTACGCCAGAATGTCGTATAAGGACGAGGAACCGGCCGGGTGAGGTGCTGTGGTGGTCTGTCGTACGGCAGGTGCTGTGAGGGAATCCGGAGAACAACTTTGTTCCTCTTTGACCATTCTCCGACTGGAGGTGTGACATCGGACGAATCACATTTTCTCCCTCGAGTTCAAGAAGCTGAGACGTCCCGAGTGCTCTGCCGGTCTTTCAGCAATCAACATCTCGCCATGGCTCTTCAAACCTTCTTCCTGCTGGCGGCAGCCATGCTGGCCAACGCAGAGACAACAGGCGAAAAGGTCTCTCGGCAAGCACCGTCTGGCGCTCAAGCATGGGCCGCCGCCCACTCCCAGGCTGCCGCCACTCTGGCCAGAATGTCACAGCAAGACAAGATCAACATGGTCACGGGCATTGGCTGGGACAGAGGGCCTTGCGTGGGAAACACAGCTGCCATCAGCTCCATCAACTATCCTCAAATCTGTCTTCAGGATGGACCATTGGGCATTCGCTTCGGCACTGGTACCACCGCCTTCACACCTGGCGTCCAAGCTGCTTCGACATGGGACGTTGATCTGATCCGGCAGCGCGGTGCTTACCTGGGCGCCGAAGCCAAGGGCTGCGGCATTCACATCCTTTTGGGGCCCGTTGCCGGTGCCCTGGGCAAGATTCCCCACGGCGGTCGCAACTGGGAGGGATTTGGCGCCGACCCCTACCTTGCCGGTATTGCCATGAAGGAGACCATCGAGGGTATTCAGTCAGCAGGCGTCCAGGCCAACGCCAAGCACTACATTGCAAACGAACAAGAGCTCAACCGCGAGACCATGAGCAGCAATGTGGATGACCGCACTCAGCACGAGCTCTACCTCTGGCCCTTTGCCGACGCCGTGCACGCCAACGTCGCCAGCGTCATGTGCAGTTACAACAAGCTCAATGGCACGTGGGCTTGCGAGAATGACAAGGCTCTGAATCAGATCTTGAAGAAGGAGCTCGGATTCCAGGGCTACGTTCTCAGCGACTGGAATGCTCAGCACAGCACTGCTCTGTCTGCTAACAGTGGTCTGGACATGACTATGCCCGGTACCGATTTCAACGGCCGCAATGTCTACTGGGGCCCTCAACTGAACAACGCTGTCAACGCCGGCCAGGTTCAGAGATCCAGACTAGACGACATGTGCAAGAGAATCTTGGCTGGCTGGTACTTGCTCGGTCAGAACCAGGGCTATCCCGCCATCAACATCAGGGCCAACGTTCAGGGCAACCATAAGGAGAACGTACGTGCTGTTGCCAGAGACGGCATCGTCTTGCTGAAGAACGATGGAATTCTGCCGCTTTCCAAGCCGAGAAAGATTGCTGTCGTGGGCTCCCACTCCGTCAACAATCCCCAGGGAATCAACGCCTGTGTTGACAAGGGCTGCAATGTTGGCACCCTTGGCATGGGCTGGGGTTCAGGCAGCGTCAACTACCCCTATCTCGTGTCCCCGTACGATGCTCTCCGGACTCGTGCTCAGGCCGATGGCACACAAATCAGCCTCCACAACACTGACAGCACCAACGGTGTGTCAAACGTTGTGTCTGACGCTGATGCTGTTGTTGTTGTCATCACTGCCGATTCTGGTGAAGGGTACATCACTGTCGAGGGCCACGCTGGCGACCGCAGCCACCTTGACCCGTGGCACAATGGCAACCAACTTGTTCAGGCTGCCGCGGCTGCCAACAAGAACGTCATCGTTGTTGTGCACAGTGTTGGCCAGATCACCCTGGAGACTATCCTCAACACCAATGGAGTCCGCGCGATTGTGTGGGCTGGTCTTCCGGGCCAAGAGAATGGCAACGCTCTTGTTGATGTTCTCTACGGCTTGGTTTCGCCATCTGGAAAGCTTCCCTACACCATTGGCAAGAGGGAGTCGGACTATGGCACAGCCGTTGTTCGTGGGGATGATAACTTCAGGGAGGGCCTTTTTGTTGACTACCGTCACTTTGACAATGCCAGGATCGAGCCGCGCTATGAGTTTGGCTTTGGTCTTTGTAAGTTCCAGCGGCGGAGTTGGGTTTGATTTCAAGCTTTCCTAACCTGATAAAACAGCTTACACCAATTTCACCTTCTCCGACATCAAGATTACTTCCAATGTCAAGCCGGGGCCCGCTACTGGCCAGACCATTCCCGGCGGACCTGCCGACCTGTGGGAGGACGTTGCGACAGTCACTGCAACCATCACCAACTCGGGTGCTGTCGAGGGCGCTGAGGTTGCCCAGCTTTACATCGGCCTGCCGTCCTCGGCTCCTGCCTCTCCCCCGAAGCAGCTGCGTGGATTTTCCAAGCTGAAGCTGGCCCCGGGTGCCAGCGGCACTGCCACATTCAACCTCAGACGCAGAGATCTCAGCTATTGGGATACCCGCCTCCAGAACTGGGTCGTGCCCAGCGGCAACTTTGTCGTCAGCGTCGGCGCCAGCTCGAGAGATATCCGCTTGACGGGCACCATCACGGCGTAGGGAGGGTAGAGAACAGGAAGGCCCAAAAAGATGCCATGACTTTCAAAAGTGTTGGCAGAGTTGCAAATGTTTGGTAATGTACTTACGGCCATGCGATGGTGGATACCAAAAGAAGATTACATTGAACTATCATCAGCATGTGATGCCATGGAAAAGGCGTGTGGGGGCCGCTATCAATTCAAGCTTCCCCGTAGAGCTTGGGAAAATTTCTTGTCTTGTTTAGACTTTCGCGCCGCTCCCCCACCTTCTACTCTTGCTCCTGTCCATCGTCACTAGAGGAAGGGCAGCGGGGGTGTCGATGATGCAATCGCACAAGGGCCCGGCGCTAGGATGTTGGTCAACGTTGTGAAGTTGACTCTTGAATTAGACTGACACATTGCTATCACGACATATGTATGCATCACAAGTGGGTGCATGATCGGGGATTGTGACAAAAAGGGTAGGTGGTCTCGATTCGAAAGTGTCCAGCAGGAATGGAAACTGAGATATCTCTCGGCTTCTCGGCACAGTTGTTCTTACCCGGTTCTGTGCCTGTTCTAGCGCTTGTGCTACAGAGTCACATGGCGGGCTGGATGGTGGCTTGCAGGTAAGGGTGGTAGTCGTGCATACTGATATCGTCGATAGTCGAGATATATTTGTTGAACCGCCCTGGCAGCTGATAACCTCAGCAACCAAGATTATTGTTCAACGGACAGCTTCACGAAACCTTTGTCATCCAGTTATCATACCATTCGACTGCCGGAGCCAGAGATCCATGATAGCCATGGCGGAAATATCTAACCAGCATCACCGGATGGCATCGCGGGATTTAGCGACCGTTCACAACAATAGGTACAAACAATAAGGTCCGGTTGGCTACAGCAATGCAACCTTAATTCAAGCTGAGGCTAGCAGAGGTGCTTTTGTCGTGTTGTTGGTTGACCTTCCTATTACGGGAGGAGGTCTCACTACCGAGAGGATCGCCACCGAGATGCGAAGACTCAAATGCCGCCCACATATCTTGAGAGCTCCCAGATGTGGAAGTGCTTGTGGGGGATAGGGGGAATCGGATGGCGGGTGCAATTGGGGAAGGTAGCTGGATGGGAGGTGGCATCGCGTCGGTACCCTGCCTTGGCGATCCGATGAGCCTCCTACCTACCTTGGTGTGATCCGTGAACGTCGCGAGTGGATTGG
The DNA here is from genome assembly GCF_000226545.1 of Podospora anserina S mat+. Lineage (NCBI taxonomy): Eukaryota > Fungi > Ascomycota > Sordariomycetes > Sordariales > Podosporaceae > Podospora > Podospora anserina. Next base: position 194,735 of record NW_001914832.1, read on the forward strand.
CCAGGGCCTTTGATGATGCTTGGACATCTGCTTGCTTTCACGGCGGTTGGGGGGATACTATCGCTGGGATATCGCGCATGAGGGCTGACCCTCGCACCATGGTGAAGGTTGAATGGCTGACGAGTATAGAAAGGGTGTTGATCCCCGGGTCTTTTGGTGAGAGTTCCCGTTGATCTTCAGTCCCGACGTCAACAACACCGCCGGTACCCAAATCCCCGGATACCTCAGTCACGATGAAGACCTCCGCCACTCTCCTCATGGCCATGTCGGCCTTGGTCGCCGCCGAGCCCATGTCGGTGCTGCGCCAGAAGAAGCTCGACCTCTGGTCCGCCCAGAGCGAGGCCGGTGTCTTCGACATCAACCGCTACGCTGCCCAGGCCGCCACCTCTTGCGTCAACGGCAAGGCTGGCGAGTACCAGTGCAAGAACGTTGACCTGGTCTCGTTCTTGCGCCACCAGGACATGGGCTCCAGCACCCGCCGCGGTAACGACGTCTGGGGTATGCATTCCTCCCAAGACCGTCTTTCGTGAAAGACTGTGCTAACAACTTTCAGGATGGACCCACGCCGCCTCAGGCCGTGAGTTCGGCGCTGTTGGCCAGACTGACGGTACCGCTTTCGTCGAGATCAAGGCTGACGGCTCTCTCGTCTACCTTGGCCGTCTCCCCACCCAGACCACGTCGTCTTCGTGGCGTGACATGAAGGTCATCGGCAACCATGTCTACATTGGTGCCGAGTCCAGCAACCACGGTCTTCAGGTCTTTGACTTGACCAAGCTCCTCACCATCACCACCCCCCGCACCTTCAGCATCACCTCCGACCTCAAGGCCCGCTTCACCGGCTTCGGCAACAGCCACAACATCGTCGCCCACGAGGAGAAGAACATGATCTACGCTGTCGGCACCGGCACTGCCGCCGGCTGCCGCGGTGGTCTCTTCATGGTCAACGTGACCAACCCCGCCGCTCCCACCTCGGCCGGCTGCATGTCGGCTGGCGGCTACGTCCACGACGCCCAGTGCGTGGTCTACAAGGGTCCCGACACCCGCTACACCAACAAGGAGATCTGCTTCAACTTCAACGAGGACACCCTCGACATTGTTGACGTGACCAACAAGCGCAGCCCAGTCACGCTCTCCAGCACGGGGTACACCGGTTCCTCGTACACGCACCAGGGCTGGCTCGCCGACGCCGGCATGCGCTACCTCCTCCTCGATGACGAGCTGGATGAGCAGAACCGCAAAGGTCCTGCCGCCAACCAAAAGACCACCACCTACATTGTCGACATCTCCAGCCTGACTGCCCCCAAGTTCACCGGCACCTACCAGAGCCCCGCCACCGCCATCGACCACAACCAGTACGTCCACAACGGCCTCAGCTACCAGGCCAACTACGGCTCTGGTCTCCGCATCGTTGATGTCCGCAGCGTTACCACCGATCCTACTGGCAAGAGCTTCAAGGAGGTTGGCTTCTTTGACTGCTACCCCGAGGATGACTCTGTTGGTGGCCGCGCCGAGTTCACCGGTACCTGGTCTGTGTACCCTTACTTCAAGAGCGGCCACATCCTTCTCAACTCGATCGAGAGGGGTATCTTCGTGCTCAAGTACACCGGCGCTTGAACGACTGGGATGGAAATCAAGAGAGGAGGGTTGGGAGTAACGGGGAAATTTTGCTGTACATAGCTTCTGAGATGAATGAACATGCCTCTTGATCAAACTCGCGAGATCTGACATGTTGGGACGTGCAAACGGGGTGACAGCTGATTCAGGGGCTGAGACAGTGCGCAGGATCGGTTCCCATGACAAAGGAACACTGTGCCCATTATTATGTCATCGCCAACGTGACCAAACCCTCCTCGTCAGCAAAGTGGGCATGCATGTGTTCCCCCAGACCCGTCGGGTGCCCCCGCGTTTTCCAACACTTACTTGTAGCCAAGACCACCCCAGACATCATCGTGCAGCTTCCCCCTTCTCAGCATCGAAACTTTGATTTCTCTACCAAACAAAATGTCAGCTCAGGACTACTACAATTCGTATCAGGGCGGTGGTGGTGGCGGCGGTCAGCAGCAACAGCAGCAGCAACAGGGCTACGGTTATAGCAACTCTGGCCAGCAGACATACGACGGTCAGCAGCAGGGTCAGGGGTATTATCCCCCTCCTCCTCCTCCTCCTCCGCAGCAGCAGCAGCAGCAGCAGTATTACCCCCCGCCTGGGCAGCCACACCCGCAAGGGCAGTATGGACAGCAGCAGTATGGCCAACACCAGGGACAGCATGGTCAACACCAGCAACCCCCGCCCTACCACCAAAACCAAGACCCGGTAGCCCACCAAGAGCAGCAGCAGCAAGGAGGTAAAGATCGCGCCGGGCTTGGAAGTGCTCTGCTCGGCGCGGCAGCCGGCGCTTTGCTTGGGCACTCGGCCGGAGGGGGAGGCAGCGGAGGCGGATCACTGGCTACGGCCGCGGCCGGGGTTCTTGGAGGGGCGTTTGCGGGGAATAAGCTGGAGGGGGTGATTGGGGATAAGTAAGTTCTTGTTTTGGTTTTGTTTTTTTAGCGACCTGGGGAGGAGTTGCTGACTCGACTGAAATAGACTTGACAAGCCGAAGAAGGAGGAGAAGAAGGACAAGGACAAGGAGGACAAGAAGGACAAGAAAGACAAGAAGGACAAGCACAAGGAGGGGAAGAAGGAGAAGGATAATGAGGGGAAGAAGGAGAAGAAGGAGAAGAAGGAGAAGAAGCACAAGAAGGAGAAGAAGAGTAAGAAGGGGAGTGGGTCTGATTCGGACTCGTCGGATAGCTCTGATTCTGACTGAGGGGGTTGGGAATGGGGGTGTTGATGTCTTGTCCCTATTGAAAACCTAGCATGCGTTTCTTGCACAGTTATCGGAAGTATCATGTTGCCACAATCATCAGCTCCATGTTGCCGGTCTATGATGAAACAACAGTTATGAAGTCTGCGCCAAGAATCTCCAGAGGGAATGATCCAACTCGTAGCTACCTTGGGTGTAAATGCGATATGCAACTTTCCCAACCCTCCAGGCACAACCACGCTGCACATACTACCTAAGAGTTACCTTGAGATTTCAATTTCAACCCAAACCTCCACAACCAACCACCAAACCCAAGCACCCCTCCCCAATTTTCTCACAAAAATCGTCACAAAGCATGCAAGGCCAGCGGCAATAGACACAACCCTCCATTCACCGCCCCGCCTCCTAGCCCGTCACCTGCCACCCCACCGGCTCACGCTCCTCCTGCAGCCGCGGTGAGGGAGGTCTAGAAGCAGCGAGCCACCGAACGGGCGACCTTCCAGATCTCTGCAGCGCTCGGCATCACAGAACTCCATGGCCAAACCGAAATCGACAGCGTAAAGTATGTTCCCGTGCCTGCCGGTTCCCATCAGGAAATCACAAGAAATATTGCCAAGGGATCAGCGCCAGCTAACCGAAATAAATGCTGCCGTGACTGGCGATGCAAAATCACACGCGTCCGCGATTCCGAGAGACCAACAGATTTTGAACCGGCCCGCTGACCTTCTCTGGGGTGAACAATTGAGCCAAAACCAATGCTGCAGAGTCAATTATATACAAACCTGACAACGTCTGATTGGTTCTAACACCAATCACACAGAAAAGACTCCAAAAAATATTAGTGAAGGAGATTTAAAATCTCTTAGCTCGATGACTCTGCAAAAATGCTCGCCGAAGTTCGTCAAGCTTTGCACTAACACGTTCAAGAGATCTGTGGCACTTGAAGCCGAGATCCGGGCGTTTGGATGTGGCCAAATGGGGGTTTGAAATTGACTTATTAGGGTATAATTTTCTTGTTCAGACCGGTGTGACACTAGTCTTAAGCCAGAATCCCGGGCTTGTTTAGTCTTCTAGCCTTGGGCCGGGGCCGGCCGGATTCCGGTGTGGCCTCAAGCCGGGCTCCGGGCTCGCAAGTTGGTCAGTCCACAAATTGGTGAGAGCACAAAGTTACCAGTCAAGCTATTCTACATATGCCACGGATTACCGGTCAGGCCATGCTACATACAAAGCCGCTTACTGGTAATACACTTGGTCTTCAGGCGACAGTTACCAGTCACGCCGTTCCGTGTACGTCAGGGGTTACTAGTCACACAGTTCCGTGCCCAACAAGGGCTACCAGTCATCCCATTCAACAGCGAAGAAAGGGTACTGGTCACTGCTGCCCTTGTACATGGAAGCAAACAGGGCCATAGGACATCTGGCACTTCGTATGATCAAGAGTGAGCAAGCGAAGCGTTAGCGCAGGTGAAGAAGTTGCTGACTTGACTAGAGGTTGAGTACCGAACCTGTATCATAGTAATATTCATAGAAACATCTCTCTCTGTACTACAATAAAATTCAGGTTCAGCTTCCGCCTTTAGTGCCTTGAGGACGAAGAGAAGAAAGGTCTTTGCCTTGAGGAACGCAAGGCTTCTAGAGGACGCGCGAAGAAGGGGGAGCCCAAAAAACCCTACAGACCCGCAAACATTTGACCTTTTTTTGGTCACATGCACACGCGATATGTGCGTTTCGAGGGGCTCCTTTTGTGTCGTGTGTGTGCCGTGTAAGTCAGTCACAACGCCTGTTTTTCTCTTTCTGCCGCTCAGACCGCCCTACCGCAGACTTTGAACACTGGAAAGTATTTCATATATGTCGCACAACTGCTCTCTTTTTCTTTTTGTGTCTCAATTTTTTGGTGTCTCCCCAGTCCCAGGTTTCTGCGTCCGCAACGGTCGCTTCACTCAGCTGGTCCAGCCTTTTCTCTGCAGCTGTCATATTCTCGGGCACGATATTGCCGACGAAATCTCTCTCTCGCACCCTGGAAAGAAGCATGATGCCTTTCTTCTGCTAATCCCAGGTCCACAATCTATCTGCCTGCCGTTAATTATCCCAGAACCCTTTACCTCCGTACTCATTTCCAATAAGGACCTTAGACTCGCCCTTCCCCACAACCGTCTCTACCGAGTTGGTTGTCTGGTCGCTGATACGGATCTCACCATGTAGGGCTGCCGCAGTGACAACATTGCCGAGCTGGACCCTTGCACGTTTCTCTGTTCTGATATCCTTGGCGGAATTCCTTCCCACAATCGCGTCGATCTTCTGCGCAGCCGCATCAGACATAGCTGCGTCGATTCCCCCCGCCGCATCCTTGAGTATTGTTAGGCTCGCCTCGTCCTCCACCTCTTCAATCTCGTTCTCCGCTAACTTGTGACATACGGCCTCAATAGGGAAGGCCTTCTCCAGCTCATCGACAAAGCCAGCGACCTGGTCGACTATTTTCTCGAGGCTTTTTCCGTCGTACAATGCCCATGCCGTCTTTTTCGCTAGGCTCGTCTGTTTCTGTCTCCGAGAAACGAGATCTTTTAGCCGACGATGCAGCGCTCGTCCGATCGGCTTCATATCCTTATCCTCGAACACCACCAGATCCTGCTGGTCCGCAACGAGCTCGTATCGCTTCGACGTCTTCTGGGCGGACTCGAAGAGAAGCAAGATTTCCTCGACGATCGATTTCGCTAATTGCACCGACTTATCGATTGGCGCGCTGGAGTGGAAACGTGGGTCGTCGTTGATCTGGACCGCCTCGCCCCATCGGCTCAATCGGACTTTCGCAATGTCCAGTCGGAGCTGGCATCTCTCGTAATCGCGCCCAAAATGGCGACCCAGCTGGACGTACTCAAAACAGGCAACGCAGTTATTGAAGAGGCCGGCAACGCCCAAGGCGCCAGCAACGATCTCGAACGGTTCTGACATGGCAGTTTGACGGGAAAGCGAAGGTTGATGTTCCTGTGCGGCTGAACGTGCCCGCTTGCTGCTAAAGGCGGGGTACACACCATCAGGCCGCCGTCCACATTGCCCAACCTCCTCGTTGCCCAACCCGAAAGTTGCGCAGTTGGCAATGAACACTTTATTGCGCTGCTACTAATCAGCTCCGGTCACTCAATATTGAGACATAAGAGCACTTTCATCTAGGCAATATCTATTACGAGTCTGCACAAGCGACTTCCTCTTGCTGCGAACGCCGACGCAACCTTTGTTCTCGATCATAACGCACGAAGATGGTAGACAATCTTCGCGGCAATCGCAAGCTGGAGGCACCCTGAATCGATGCTTCAAGCAATCCAACCGCTTCGTCACTGCCACGATGGCAAATCAGGTTCGGTCAATACATGCTGAAGGGCAAGCACGCGTGCATGTCGGCAATAGTTATTACGGCTCGAGCGACTTCCTCCCGACCGCAGACGATGCAGCCTTCGACTCCCACGCGGAAGAGCATAACGCCCGATGCCACCGCGACACCCGAACCGAGCTCCTCCGTCAGATCAGAGAGTGGGCAGACGATCCTCACGGCAAGACTATCTTTTGGCTGAACGGCATGGCAGGGACAGGGAAATCCACCATTTCTCGAACCGTGGCAAAGTCGTTCGCGGACGACGGCATCCTCGGCGCGAGTTTCTTCTTCAAAAGGGGGGAAGGCGACCGTGGCAAAGCAACCTTGTTTTTCCCTACAATTGCCAGCCAGCTTGTGCGCAAAATCCCTGCCCTGGAGGCTTTTGTCAGAGAGGCTATCAATAACAACCCGGATGTTGCCAGGAAGGCACTGAGAGACCAATTCGAAAAGCTTATCCTGCAGCCTCTGGATCGCATTCACCACGCTATAGCTGTGATCGTCGTTGACGCTCTCGATGAGTGTGACGGTGACAACGACGTGAAGGTCATCATCTCCTTACTATCACAAGCAAAGGAACTCCGCTCCCCAGGTTTGAGAATCTTCATTACCAGCCGACCTGAGCTGCCCATTCGCCTCGGCTTCAAGAACGTTACGGGAGAGTATCAGGACCTAGCACTGCATCAAATCCCGGAACCAATCGTCGAACACGATATATCTGCATTCTTGCGACACGAACTCGCGAGAATCAGGGACGACTACAACCACCAAGCTCTCGAAGGCATAGAGCTGCTGCCAGATTGGCCCGGTGAACATGCTATTCAAACTCTCGCTCAGATGGCCGTCCCATTGTTTATTTTCGCTGCAACCGTATGCCGCTTCATTGAAGATCCGGCGTGGTCAGATCCCGCCGATCAGCTGGAGAAAGTCTTGCAGTATCAGATGAAGGCCTACGATTCCGAGCTCGGCAAGCTCGACGCGACATATTTCCCAGTTCTCAAGCAGATCATTATCGGACATACTAATCCGCAGAAGCTATTAGCTGCCTTCCGAGATGTGGTTGGCCCCATTGTCCTCCTCGTTCAGCCCCTCTCGGTGTTGTCGCTTGCAAAACTTCTCAACTTCTCCACTAAATCCATATATGGCAGGCTCAACTCTCTCCACTCCGTCCTAAGCATTCCCTCGAGGATAGATTCTCCTGTCAGACTCTTTCATTTGTCCTTCCGTGACTTCCTCGTCGATCCAACCAAGCGTGCTGCTGAGTTTTGGATCGACGAGACAAAATATCACAAGACACTTGCGGACAGATGTATTCAACTGTTGCACCAACACCTCATGAGAGATATCTGCGGTCTACAAGTGCCGGGAAAGCTGCGGTCAGAGATCGATCAGCGAACTATTGACGCCGCTCTGCCGCCCGAGACCCAGTACGCCTGTCAGTACTGGGTCCACCATTTGAAGGAGGGTAGAAGCACCGTACAGGATGGCGGCCCAGTCCACAGCTTCCTGACGAGCCATCTACTTCACTGGCTTGAAGCGCTCAGCCTCTTGGGCCGTATCTCGGAGAGTATCAGCATAGTAGACGACTTATTAACCTTTCTACATGTATGTTACGCGCCTTTAGTAACCTCGACCACACTAACATTGCCACATAGCCCACAAGTGCTACTGAGGTATATGCATTCCTCTGTGATCTGAAACGGTTTATTTTAAACAGTCAATCGATTATCGACATAGCGCCTCTTCAGATATACGCTTCAGCACTTGTGTTCAGCCCGGCCCGCAGTATAACAAGAGGCATATTTAAGCAAGAAGAACGGAAGTGGATTACTAGCGGGCCAATTGTACAAGATAGTTGGAATGCGTGCCGGCAGACGCTAGAGGGGCATAGCGATTCGGTCAGGTCGGTCGTCTTTTCGCCGGATTCGAAGTGGATTGCCTCAGGGTCAGACGATCGTACCATTAAGATCTGGAATCTCGAAACTGGATCATGCCAGCAGACGCTAGAGGGGCATAGCAGTTCGGTCGGGTCGGTCGTATTTTCGCCGGATTCGAAGTGGATTGCCTCAGGGTCAGGCGATTGTACCATTAAGATCTGGAATCTCGAAACTGGATCATGCCAGCAGACGCTAGAGGGGCATAGCGGTTGGGTCTGGTCGGTCGTGTTTTCGCCGGATTCGAAGTGGATTGCCTCAGGGTCAGGCGATCGTACCATTAAGATCTGGAATCTCGAAACTGGATCATGCCAGCAGACGCTAGAGGGGCATAGCGATTCGGTCAGGTCGGTCGTGTTTTCGCCGGATTCGAAGTGGATTGCCTCAGGGTCAGACGATCGTACCATTAAGATCTGGAATCTCGAAACTGGATCATGCCAGCAGACGCTAGAGGGGCATAGCGATTCGGTCTGGTCGGTCGTGTTTTCGCCGGATTCGAAGTGGATTGCCTCAGGGTCAGACGATCATACCATTAAGATCTGGAATCTCGAAACTGGATCATGCCAGCAGACGCTAGAGGGGCATAGCGATTCGGTCTGGTCGGTCGTGTTTTCGCCGGATTCGAAGTGGATTGCCTCAGGGTCAGACGATCGTACCATTAAGATCTGGAATCTCGAAACTGGATCATGCCAGCAGACGCTAGAGGGGCATAGCGATTCGGTCAGGTCGGTCGTGTTTTCGCCGGATTCGAAGTGGATTGCCTCAGGGTCAGGCGATCGTACCATTAAGATCTGGAATCTCGAAACTGGATCATGCCAGCAGACGCTAGAGGGGCATAGCGATTCGGTCAGGTCGGTCGTGTTTTCGCCGGATTCGAAGTGGATTGCCTCAGGGTCAGACGATCGTACCATTAAGATCTGGAATCTCGAAACTGGATCATGCCAGCAGACGCTAGAGGGGCATAGCGATTCGGTCTGGTCGGTCGTGT